>NC_073692.1:5037483-5408231 GCF_029784155.1 Uranotaenia lowii | reverse complement strand
AACGAACAAAAATGCGAATAATTGCTCTCATAGATCTGAGTCACTCTTGAAACTAGGAACAACAGCTAGAGAAAAAACACCTTCCAGGGAAAAAAAGCTTTGTTTTTATGTATTTAATACTCTGCATCTAGATGGACGACATCTCCATAGCAACGAACCCTTTCGTACGAACATAACCAACGACAACAACGAGCAGGGAACAGAAGAAAAAACAACAACACGAAGCCAACAAGTCGAGGCACTCTTTGACCGGTCGCGCGAGATTTTTAACTTATTTTTAGGGACCATAAAATGCGAACAAACGAGAAAACGGCAAATGGGCTTCGCGAGGAATGAGATTTCAACATATTATGATAATAAAACAAATGAAGCAAAACCTAAAGCGAAAATGAAATAAACGTATAGGTACGCCAAGGTAAGCGTAGGCACCTACATACGAATGTATGCTGGACCTCGATGCTGGAACCTCTACCGGCAGGCAAATGAAGGTACGATTTAAAGCGATAAACACCGGGAGAAACCGTTGAATTTTATCCCGCTGGACCACAGATTTATCAATTGTTTTAATTGTCTCCAGCTTGCTGCCTTCTCTCGAGGGAGGCTAAATCGACCCAACTATCGGCGCAACGAAGCTCAATTTGGAGATTCCATTTTAAACCAAACTGACTTGAATTGAAATGTTCAAAAAATTGTAGATTAAATAGGGATGGAAATCCCATAAACAAAATTGTAAATTAAAAGTATTCGCGTCTTATAAAATCATTCTGTTGTATCTTCCATTTTTAACGTCAGTCAGTAACGGAGCTCGTTTCGAATGATTGACGCACGAATATTTCATCCTCTTTTATGCTACACTTTATATTGTTGCCATTATTCTGTTTATGCCGCTCATCAGCGAGTACCTTTTTTTAACCACTAATTGTCCTCACGGAGGAGTTGCAAAGCAGGAAAAAAACAGCAAACCCTCTTTTTATAACCTCAAACAAATATCTCATATCACAAGTGCGCCCCTTGCGAGGCAAAACAAAAATTTGTAGCATTAAATGCGGGGCCTGATGCTATAATTAAAACTTCCTCGCAAAGATTGTGCACTCTCATGCAGGCAGCCCTTCTGGACGAAAGAAAACCAAGCAGGCGGAGCGGAGGCAACAAAACGTTTTACGATTATCACCGTGTCTTACCCGGCCTTCTTCACCTTTTTTCCGTTTTCAGTGACAATACGATACCGCGGAACACTTTACGGAGAGACAAGTCCCAAGTTATTTCGGTTTGGCACTACACATTAAACTTTTGTCAACATCGCGCCAGAGGCGCCAGCTACTTTTTCGTTAAGTACTTTCACCGAAATTCAATTAAACTTTTTTAAGAACTATACACTTGAATCCACATTAATTGTGTCATCACTAGAAAGCGCATTGTTACTAGATAAAATAACAATAAGCACTAGTCGAGCAACCAACGTTCATTTAATTAAACCAGTAACTTTATCACTGAAAAGAGTTTTCCAAATAGTTTACGTTGTAGTGTTGGGGCCGAAAATCTAGAGCGAAGAACAAAAACCTCGTTAAAATTCACGGATTATGGGTTTTTGTGATTCTTAACAAAAACGTTACCATGCTTGAACAATTGAGGAATGCATTTTGCAAAAAAAAATTGATATTATTGCCGAAACTTTTATGAACGAAGGTTAGTAGTAAAAATCCTCATCCTCCTTTACGTTAACCGGACGCCACTGTCCTTAGGGTGAAAAATGCTCCGGAAGAAAGCCGCTTCGCCGAAAGGCGCCGAACCCGAAAATGGTGACATTTTACGATTTTGTAATTTATGTAAATTTGCGCACACCAAAAATGCAACGCAACAGCAACCCATTGCATTTCGCTTGCTCTTTACCGCCAAACCGTGAGCCGTCGTAGTAGGCCTTTACGCTACTCATACAAACCCCCGCGCAGCATTGCTTGCTGAGATCCCATTCATCGAATCTTATTCCGTTAACCCTCCAAAGCCGTTCGGGTCAATATGACCCGAAGCGCACATTTTAAACATCTTTATCATCATTCCAATATACTGATGAACTGGTAGTTTTGACAGACCAAGTATGTTCTATGAAAATGATGATCAAATTAACGCCAAAAAATTAAAATATGAGTTTTTGAAATCGGTTCATTGAGAAATGAAATACAGCTAAGCAAAGCCAAAACTGGATGTCGTTTTTTTAAAGTAAGACTTTTTTCTACCGGAAGATCTGTCATAGCGGTAAAAACTTTCATTGGACTCCAACATATCTATACATTGTCAGATAGATGGATTCTTGACAATTTCAAACATCAATGAAATAATTCAATACAGAAAAGCTGTCAGAAGTTATGAGTATTTTAAAAATAAAATTGTTTTTTCGGACTTTTTACTTTCTGAATCAGTTTCTGATAACCTGGTAATACATATTGACTTTATTTTGAAATATTGAGTAATTAGAACAAATTATCTACACAATGAATATAATATTATCAAAATCGGTTAGCATTTACAGCCAGGAGAACGAAATCAAATTACAACTCATATTTCCCCGAAACGGATATTTAGCGAACGGCTTTGGAAGGTTAATGGACGGCGACTGGCTGACTGACTGACTGACTGAATCGCGGGCTAAGTGCGCTGGTACCTGACAGAAGCAGGCGGAAAAATCCTGAACTCAGTTAAATGGTTTTTAATGAGGGGTTAAAGGGCCGCGATTAAGAATATTTTCCATTCCACGCGCTTCTTTCGCCTCAGAGTGCTTCCGACTTTGGTCAGATAAAGAGATGATCCTCGGAGAGTGGGTTGAGTTGAAATGAAAACGATAGTCCTTTCGGCGTACTCATTGTTGGTTGAATATTTACGACAATTTAAAGTGCTTTGCCTGATAACGGTGGTTATTCAGCTTTTCCTTCTCGGATTCGAATCAAGCGAAGTAAGTGAAAATCAATACACATATTTCATTTCCGGAGGGGGGAGGCAACAGTTCCACTTTTCCGCATGCCGCCCACCAACCAAAAGACCCCTTTCAAAAAATGGATAAAGGTAAATAATACCCTATCTCAGCAGCAGTCAATCAAATGTGTTTTAACACCAGTGATTCTCAGTGCAATCACAAATTGCTGTTTGTTTTTTTAAATCAAGCTAACTTTTTCCTCTAAATTCTTGAACAATTGTCAAAACTAAGAAAAACAAAAAAGATCCCTTCGGAATTTAAAAAATTAGGCTTCCCTGAAATCTGCAATAGATGTGCTGCGGAGATACTGCAGGGATGAGATCAAATCTAAAACACCCAGCCTACTTGTAGTATTCTACTGCAGATTCCAGATGAAGGCTGTGTATGGGCTTTTTTTCCCCATCTGTCTGATTCTTCCTCTTCTAAACGATGATGTTTTGGTACGCAGTGGTGAAATAATAAAAATCGATGAGCGGAAAAAACCCCTTCGACTATAACAGCACGCCAATCGATGGGAGGTGTGAGAAAACCATCCGCCCACCCATTCCAGTTCGAAAATCACCATCGAAAGTCGCCGCTTACTATGTTTGCATGCTTTCTGCCCAGTTTCAGCAACCATTCAATCGCCCCAACCGTTGAGTGAAATGCAGAAAAAACGCCAAGCCTACTGCTACCACCAGTTGAAGTGAAGTGGACGACAACCCGGACGCCCAATTTTCCCCTCCCCTGCAATTCCTATCGACTTCCGTTAGAGAAGATGAATATTACATGAACTGAATCAGTCAGTCAGTGGCGTAACTTTACGAGGAAACTCTCGACGGCAGGAAAAATAGAAGATAACCGTAATTTTTTTTGTCGGGATAAATGGAAACGTTTGAAAGGTAGAAAAGCTTCCAGAGGGTGACTACTATGAAACGTTCTGTTTATCTTCTCCTCTTCCGGGGATGACTCTGTGTGCCATATAAAAAATATGTATGGATAAGGTTGCGGAGAGGAAAATGTTCGCAGCGAAATAATAATAATACACATTTCCATCCAATACCAAAAGTGACCTTCGCTATCCCAATGCGGCGATAGGAAATTCATACACCGAAGTTATATGGCTGGAAAAATGATTGCGTTTACATTTTTGCGGCCATCCTCCACACTCAAAAACTCCAGTCACGTTGGCTGCGATTAGAATGTTTCAATGATTCTTTTTTCTGCTATGAATTTACTGTTGAAATTGAAATTTATTTATTTTCGGAATCATGTTCCTTAGGGTCGGCCTTTGAGAACTTTCATATTTATATTTTTTATCAACAACTGACAAAATTATTTCGAATCGCTACAGCTATTATTAACCGACAATTTAAATTATCAACTCGAATTTATTGTTGATGCTTAAGATGTATTAACAAAAATGTGATTTATCAATGATTTTAAACTTATATTATCGTAGAATTTTAAACAAAAAAATAGTTAATGATTTTGACATTTTTGTCATTTTTGGAATTTTGGTATGCATTATCTCTGTGCAAAGAATATTAAAAAAAAAAGCATGTTCAAAAGATGAATATACCCAGCAAACATGAAATCGTATTAGAAATGATAATTTAAGTCGTTTACAATGGTGTTGCGAATCGCAATTCCAACTGCATTGTGAAAAGTTCGTATAAAATGTCGTCTGAGGTCAATTGAAATCGGATATGATAGAAAGTCCACCAGATTGGAAATTTTGAAAAGATTTTTCTCCTGCACGGGCTTCAAGTGAGAAAATCTCTCTGTAAGCAGCAGAGCATCTAGATGGCTAAAAATCAGATGGGAATTGAGTAATATAATAATTCAATTTGAAGGGTTATTCGATATGAATGTTTTCAACTATAACCAACTTTTTTTTAATCTTTTTCAATGTGTTTTGAGTCTATTGAACTGTATTATTAAAACGGCATTCGTGTAGTTGATATTCTTTGAACTTTTTGACCTGGCATGGCCTACTAATGATTGATGATAGATTAAAGTCTGTCTGTCTCAACCACTTCAAGGTTATTGACCCGTGCTGAACAGAAAATGGATATGTGATGCAAAGTTTTTAAACTTAAATTATTCTTCCCTGTGCGCTTCGACTTTAATCCCGAGCCAATGGGTGGTGAAAGAGAAACAATAGGGATCAATATGTAGTGTAGAAAAATATCACATGCGGTCCAGCAGTTGATCGGTGGAGCTCGATTTGTACGCTCGTGTCGGTCGATTCCATCAGGTCCAACGTTGTGGAATTGGCTAACGCGCCGTTGAACTGATGCGGAGATTGTGGGTTCAAGTCCCGTCGTTGAGCTTTTGTTTTTTTTTCGAAAAATTCATGTTATTTATGGCTAATTTTCTTTCTTTCTTTGATATCTCATGTTTCTCTGTGATGTTGCTCAGTTGGCAAGTCAGTTGCTTCTTGAGCCGATGTCCGTGAGTTCTAACCCAAGAGTAAACATAGATCACAGTTGAACCACATAAATTTTTCAATGACTGTCCGCCAACTACATCGTTGATATAAGTAGCGAATGGCATAAAGATGTAAAAACGACTATATTCGAAACAAAAAAAAAAAGTTTTTCTAAAATTTTTCATCACTTTTGAAAAAATTAGCTTTCCCTTATTTTCAACACCTTTCATCTTCTTCTATTATTCTAACCGTAAATAATCTTCAAGTATTGAAATATTCTTCGTCAAAGAATTTAACATTCAACGATATAGCCGATAAAAAATCAATAAAAAATCAAGGGTGATTAACTTTGAATTTCAAAAATTAAATTTTAATATTTTCATGACAAGCATTCTCATTCAGGAATTCCTACGCATAATTTAGATTCAGAAATTTCATTTTGATTATTCAGATTAAAATGTCAGCGCATGGATTCTGTTTCAGAATTAAGCTTCAAAATTGAGTTTCTTAGTTCAGATTCAAATTTCAGTTTCAGAATTAGGAATTTAATTTAAGTTGTTCAAGTCTAAATCAACTTTTGTCGAATTAAATATCAGATCAAACTTGAATCAATCTAGCGGTAGCGGCCTTTTTGTGTTTTCAAACTGATTGGACTGATTGCATATCCAAGCTTAGTCTCCCTCCCCACGAATGAAAATCATCCCGATCAACAAAACGTGAAGGGAGATCAACACCCCGAAAATATTTTCATCAAATATAGAATCTCGAAACTCCATTCTACCTCCATAGAAGAGCACATGTGAATAAACATGTTTTGTCCAAAATTGTTTGTGAAACTGAGTCATTAACAATATTTGTAACTGATAACATTTTTATTAACAATATTGATTTATTTCTCTATCAGCTTCGTTACAGTTTTCAGTTCCATCCATCTGTTTGAATTTTTCATAGTGATTTAATAACCAAGTTTTGTAGGGTTTCAATCAACTATATTAAGGAGGTGTTTAAATATAAATATATGTACATCATCAAAGAAGTACCATAAGGCTTCCTTTTAAGACCTCTATTTGCCATTTTGTTTGTGATTAACATCTTGTTGGCCAGTAGCATACCGCTCGTCATCAACAAACTTAATCTTTTAGGTAAGTATAAGTGCATATTTGAAATTTTAAAATCTATATTTAGATCCAATACAATTGACTTTTTTGTGTGGTGAAAAAAAGTTCTACATCAATCGAACAGTACACTGACTACCCGTTTATGAGTTTCAACAATAATTTGTCATCATCCGTAGTAACCTTGATCCCGGTAACGTGCAAAACGGCTTTATCGACTGACTACGAATGCAGTTGCTTGGAAATAATCCCGCGGGAGCTGACCCCTCCAGGTCATCGCTAATCATCAAAACATTGTTTAAATCTTCCTGAGCGACCGAGACTAACTAACAGTGCAGACAATGTGCAAACTTTCTGTGATTAGGATTTTTTTTTTTTGTGTTGCATCTGTTCTCGCTGCTGCTGATATGACTGAGTGGTGTCAAGTGTGACTAAATACATCACATAACGATAGATTAGGTTCTAATTTGCATGGCTTTTACTCGAATTTCAAATCACACTTTGAAGTGATAACTATGGGAAGCACAACGTGTTCAAAAAGAATAAAAAATTCAATGAAGCAGCACTCACCGTGTAGGTTTTGTTGCTATCGATGATGATGCTTGTCAGCCTACTGCGTTGAATTTTCGGTAAAAAAAAATACCGGCAAACTGATGCCAGGAAATTGAGGCACGCGTTCCTTCTCTGGCTTTTGTCGTTTCTCACCGATCCTCAACTACCGTTTCCTTACCGACGCTTCTCGGTATAAACGTTTTTTTTTGTTTTTCAAATCTCCAAACCGTGCGTCTGTTGTTGTTTTCCAAGTCGTTGTTTTTGTTGCTTCTACGCACGCATACTTCAGATCCAATTATAATAACAATTCTTTTTCTCTCATTAATTCCCGAAAAATCACTACAAAAACCACCCACACCAAACACAAACTGCCGACACCTTTTGATCTTTTCTTATTTTTTCTTCTTTTAATCCAAACCGCTCGTTTGTGTCTTCCTTAATCACCGTTCGGGCAGAACAGAGAGCGCCGCTTTTCACTTTGATGAAAATTTATGCTTATTGTACGTTGTGTTTGTTATTGCTTTTGTTTTGGTTTGTGGTCACTTTCCGTTTCAAATCTGGCCCACTATTTGTTTTGATATAATTGAATTTCCGTTATAGTAATTTACCAGCACCGTGTCACTGTCACTTAACAAGACCGCACACATCTGGATGGAAGTTCCAGTGGAACAAAGTAAGCCGAATCGCTCGATGCACTTGTCTCCATGCCAACACCCGAGCCGAGCAGAGTGGCGGCAACTGCACAAAATCTTGGCCAACTGAGAAGTGATCTCGTCTGCACGGCAAATGAACGAGCGAACGTGTAAGAAACCGCACAATCGAAGCAAGCGAAGAGAAATCAAGAACCAGAAACGTCGCGCATCACAAAACGACTACGAAAGAATGAAAACTCCGTTCCTGATCCGTAGTGTCTTCACTCGACGATGATGACGGCCCGGTTCGCAATACCTACACAGAACCGGCAGCGGGATCAGCAAAGCAACGAGATGAAAAACGGTCCTCCCAACCCAACCACCACCCAGTCAGGCTTACCTCGAACGGACCGCATTTATGCATTCACATTCATCCCACCCGTCCTTCGTCGGCACTCGGCACAGCAGTCGAATCAAAGAGGGTGGTGGGCGCAGAGCGAGCACGCTCACATACAATGCCCCATTGATAGTACAAACAATGACATTGTATGTAACGTGAGAAATCCTATCGGTGAGTCTTTCGCTGACTTTTACTCACCACTCCTAGCTCTCGCTCTCTCGTTTTCTAGATCGCATTTTCTCACCGGTACACAATCAAAGGTGGCAGCGGGTGAGAAAAACCACCCAAAATGTTGTGAGAGACCCTATCAACAATCGTCTAATTGGAGCTTTTACAAGCGTCTGGCTGGTGCGGAGAGAATCTCCCATTTTTGGCACAGCCAGCTAGGATTTCCTTGCGCTTCGCTATGAGGGAACAAATGTGTATCGCCATAATAACGAAGACGGCAACGACAACGACTACTATGATCGGGTCTGGAACAATGTTGTTGTCAGAGAGAATGAAAATAACCCACCGCAAAACGAGCAAAAAAAAACCGGCAGCGGGCGGGTGAGTGAGATGGAAAACTGCCTCCCTCCCCAGGACGGGCAAAGCCGAACGACCGATACGTTAGCTCGAGCGTGACAACCATACGTTCGACCCACATGGCAATGCACACACAATGGAGTCGCTTTTACATTTGGCTCCCCGTACAATTGGCGTCCACCCACCGCCCACTGTGTGAGCCACCCATTCAAACGAACTGAAGCTCGGTGGGTGGTGGGTGGGATCGAGAGCGCACCAAAACAAAACCGAATCTGGAAGGGGGAAGCAGATTATTATCATCTCCGGAATCAAGAAGAACAACCGGTGTGCACACTCTCATGCATACATCTGTCTGTATGCACGGGAAATAGCATATAAACGTGCCACAGTACGACGATTAGATAATTTATAATTTTCAAACTGGCAAACAGTCCCTAACCTTTCGTGAAATTTTGGGTTTTCTTCGTCTGGAAATAACCGGATATTACACTGTGCACAGTGCCTAGACAAGCGTGAAGTAATGAATTTTCATCTTGTTTGATTCACAAGTAGAAATTTTCTGAACATGTTTTCTTGAATTTTAAAATGTTAAATAATCTTTATTGTGACCAGACCATTATGTCGATATTTTAGGTTCAACTGCAAGAAATTACATTTGGTTGTGATCCTTTGGTCCTTCGAGCCGGGTGTATATCTATATATAATAATGAATGTTTGTCAGTCTGTCTGTTCCATATAGACTCGGAAACTACTGAACCGATCATCGTGGAACTTGGCATTCGAGGGTTTTTGGGGCCGGAGATGGTTTCTATAATAGTTACAAACCTCCCATAGAACTTTTGTTTTTATCCCCACGAACCCGAAGTCATGGCACCCATTTTGTCAAGCAATTTCCGTTTCCTTTGGCGGGGTTATTTTCACCATCACCATGGGCCGGGCATTAGAAGCAACCATCCAGAGTTCACGTGTACTGGACAGCAAATCAAAGCTTGCTAAGCATTAAATTTTGGCGGATGTTTTTTTTCCTTCTACTGTTTAAAGCACGTGGTACCGATTTGAGATATTTGGATGCAATAATGAGCCTACATGTTGGATTGAAAAATACTACAAACCTGTTAGAAATATATTGACTAAAATTGTAGTGGCTTTCAAAGTGCTCTTTACCGCGGCTTTGAGGGTCTACAAAAACAAACAGTGAATTGAACAATGAACAATGAAGTGACTTCTTCTGCTGAATAACTATTCGAACTGAGTGCTGAAAAACTTATGTACCGATTTCCATAAATTCCAGCTTTTAAAAGCCAACCATTTTCATATTTTTGGAAATCCTCATAGAGAAAGAAAAATTAATTAGATTCCGAGTTATAAGGCAAAGGCTGCGATTTCAGAGCTTCAATAGCCTTCGAGGAATTTAAAGAGGGGATTAGAAAATTGATTAGATTAGAGAACTGATAATGCAAATGGAACCAATTATGGAATGGGAGTGTTTTTCGGTACGAGGAATGTTCCTATGATGGTTTGGTACCCCTCCCTCCTTCCAATGGGGGAATAGGAAGCGGGAGGAGGGCTTCCATACAATTTTTCGCACAATTCGAGAAATAATCAAGCAAACGGAACCAAATTAGGCATGCGAGGGTATATGGATAGGAAAAATATTTCAAAGATGGTTTGAAACTCCTCCCTCTTTCCAATATGGAGATAAAAAATTGGGAGGGGCCTACCATACAATTTTTTCAAAAATTGGAAAACTAATCAAGCAAATGGAACCAAATGTGACATGGGTGGTTATTCGGATACGAGAAATATTTCTATGATCATTTGGGCCTCAATCATCTACGATCGGTGAGATAGAAAGGGGAGGAGGGAGTCTTCCATACAATTGAATGCATTATTTGATAACTAATCATGCAAATGAATCCAAATATCACAAAGTATAAGGCTACGAGTCAAGTTTCTGCGATGTTTGAGACCCATCTGTCCTTTCACCGGTGGAGGATCTTCCTCCTTTCACTGATTCGATAGGAAGGGGGAATGGGAGCTCCCATATATCTTTTTTTATAACTTGATCTAAATGGAACCAAATTTGACATGGGAGTGTATTTCGGTACGATGAATGTTTCTATGATTGTTTGGTACCCCTCTCTCCTTTCAATGGGGAAATAGGAAGCGGGAGGAGGGCTTCCATACCATTTTTTGCACAATTCGAGGAATAATCAAGCAAACGGAACCAAATTTGGCATGCGAGGGTATACGGGTAGGAAAAATATTTTAAAGATGGTTTGAGATCCCTTACATTTTTTAGATAGAAAAGGGGAGGGGGGCAAAATACGAAAACTAATCAAGCAAATAGAACCAAAATTTAAATGGGTGGTTAATTCAAGTACGAGAAATGTTCTTATGATTATTTGGGACTCTAACTTCTTCGATTGGGGAGATAAAAAGAGGGAAGGGGTCTTTCTTAAAATTAATTGCATTATTAGATAACTAATCAAGCAAATGAATCCAAATTTCATGTAGGAAGATATAAGGCTACGAGTCAAGTTTCTACGATGTTTGAGATCCATCTGTCCTTCCACCGGAGGTATAAGAAGAGGGGAAGGGGTCTCTCCCACTGTTTTATACATTGCTCGAGAACTAATTGAACAAAAAAAAAACAAATTTATAATGGAAGTATATTCGAGAACGAGAAATGTTTTTTTTATGTTTTGAATCCCCTCTTTCTCTCCAACGGAATAAGGGGCAGGAGCTGGGAGAGAGAGAGAGGAGGGAGGGAGTATTGTTGGATCACTTGAGAATTCATTATTCAAATATAATATCAGAGGGTGTTTGAGTAGAATTTTTTCTATGATTTTCAAAGGCTGATTCCTCCTTTTCTCCTAGCTGAAATCATATAAATTAATGTTTGGATGGATGAAATTTTGGAATTCATATTCCAGTCGGCATATGGAAACGAAATTTAAAAGGTGAACCTTTTATTTGCATTTCAGACCAGGCTTTTGTTTTGCAAAAACACAGAATGTTTTTCGGCAACCTTGGAAAGTAGGCGTGGCTAAGTAAAAATAGTTTCACTTCGCCAATGATTGCTAGTCCGTGATCGATCGAGTCCATCAGTTTTGTGCAAGGCCCCAAAAGAATGAAGTTGAGATTAGCAATCTATTCTCAATGCTCAAAAACCATGCTATCCCATTTGAAAATGACCATGCATGACGCCGGCCACGTCCTAGTATCCAACGGGATGGATGGATTTTAGGGGGGATGGAAGGAATGTTTATTAATTATGTTGTATTCAAAAATAAAGATGAGTATCACCAGCTAGAGAAACCGTCTTTACGTCTGCAAATTCATGTTCAAGTATCCAAGGAAGAAGTTGTGTCAATTAGGGAAAGATAAAGATTATGATCCATTCTGGTAAATGGGGCGATCGTATGCTCCAGGGTATTTCCTAAGAAAACTACTGTCCTAGAGGATTTAATGAGCGATTTAAAAGGAACATCATTTGAAATTTTATTTCATTATTCTAGCTCATTTTCATAAATTATAAAACGACTTATGCCTGAGCGACGATGACCAATCGAATATTCAAAATGTTTACGAATAGTTGAATTGAAAAAATATAATAAAACTAAATGATACACAGTTATTTACGCTCACAAATTCCATTGAAACTGTAAGCAATTTAATGGATTCTTATAAAATGTCTTTTTTTTTTGTTCATGATAAAATCGTACAATAATATTTATTGCTTCTAATCTTAGCCCCATATGCTTAACTTAAATTTTGCTTGTTCGATTTTTTTTTAATAAATCTATGACTTCATTAAAACATAACAAAAATATATTATTACTTTAGGGCATTTTTAACTTCTACATCTTTTCAAACACATTTACTTTCTTCTAAGATTCCACAAGAGGCTGGCTAATTCAAGTTAATAACATACTCTGCCGAGGAAACGTTTGCAATAATGTTATCTTTCTGGTGTTTGTTTTCATTTAGCGGAGTTTGGAAAATTTGTTTACCTTTCGTGAAGATCGTCAGAAGAGACCGCGTCGCGCTGCGGTGTGATGGAAGAAACAAAAACCCCCTCAGGGATGGCTGAAGTATTATGAAGAGCAGCCTAGCCTAGTCCCTGCGTTCAATTCTTTGATGATTTCCTGGTTTGCGAGTGTTGAACCAAAACCCAAAAAATCCAAGAAAAGTGGCAGACCAGAAGCATGGAGAAAGGAGCTGCCGGATTTGTCTTCATGCAAATCTGCGAAACGAAAATTGTGTGTTTTAGCACACTGGGAACGACACAATCTAAACCGAGGATGCCATTCTGGAGAATAAGCCGGCTCATCGAGGAGAAGTGATGCTGATGTGTATGCTTTGCTGCCAACTTGAGAGTGGAAGAAGTGGAGTATAATTATTGTATAAATAAACTTTGAACTAGGAAAGCACCAACTCCCGTGCGCATAATTATAGATTTTAAATTGGAAGAAAGATTTGTGTAAATATTATCTAGGGTATTAGCGTTGTGTTTTGAACTCAAAGGAGTCAAAGAGTGGTCTAAAGTTTGGATCATTTAATCTAGATCAAGAATATAGATCAAGATGTTTACTTTCTGTTGATATTGTAAAAAAATAATTTTAAAAAACACACATAAGCCTAGGGGGAGCTGAATATTCATTCCTAAAGTCTACACCTGTACTCGGAAAAAGCAACCCTGTCTTTTGTAAATACTTAAGTCAGCCTTTCTACTCATTTGAAAGTCATGAAAAAATGAGTCTTTTTTACATCTCACTTAAGAAAATTCAATTAGCATTACCAATCTTAGCCGTGTCTGACAATTGGATCTCAAACGTGGAACTACATCGCCGGTGTCATCAAAAGGTGCTGGAAATCGAGATTCGGGAACGTAAGTGGAGATGGATTGGGCACACGCTACGAAGAGGTGAAAACGAGATTTGCAAAGAGACGCTTGAATGGAATCCAGAACAATGAAGGAACGGCAGACCCAGAAACTCGTGGCAGCGAAGCCTAGCCACCGAAATCCGAACTGTCGACGAGAATCTTGACTGGGACCAAGTGAAGACGCTGGCTCCAGATCGTCAACAGTGGAGGTCTTTTACCACGGCCCAATGCGCCGGAGAATCGACGCAGGATCATGAAGTAAGTAATCTTAGCTCGATTTTCCAAAACAAAGTTAAAAATTCAAAATTTATGTTGACATTAAATTTTGTTGATACTTACGGTTTCGGCAGAGGAAATCTGCCGCTCCGTCGGCGAAACCAAAACAGTTTGTTTTGGTTCCGCATGCTTTGAGTCAATTCGCAATTGAAACAATAGCGGTGATGATTGATGATGACAGCTGATGATGGTAAACACGGTACAAATGTTTACATCATCACACTGTGAAGCCAAAGAACTCAATTTAGGTTCATGGTAACTCACCAGTGTTGCCAGATATTCTGAGTGGTTAGCTCAGAATATCACACGAAAATGAGAAAACTATTAAGTGAGGATATCACTTCAGTGAATAATTTAAATAGCTATCGCTTATGTTATAAGTAGTTATATTAAAGGACTTGACGAACGAAACGAATAAAGATTAACTCTATTCCACCACTGAAACCTGCGTTTTCAACAAATTTATAATTCTGGAAATACGTAAAAAATTTATAAAAAATGTGTAATCTATGAATACTTCCGAAATTCGGTGTTCTGCGACACAGATTATGTGATGAAAATTTGCTCACAAATCTGTGAAATTACAGATTTTTTTTGTGATTTCAGCAACCTTGCTACTGTCGTGGACTTCGGAGTGAATAACTAAATAATATTCAAGGTAATCAAAAATAACTGAGCTTAAGTACAAATAACATGGGTTATGAAAAGTCGACCAACTTTTGCTGATTTTATCCTATTTTCCATCATGATGCCTTTCTAAGTGTTTTTAAACATTCTTCAAAAATTTCTTTCATGTATGATATCGATACAGCCAAATTAAAAGTCTGTAGTGATAACTTAAAATTTATTGTTTATAAAGCTTTATTTTATTTAAATAAAAAACGAATATACCATTAAACTCAATTTTATAATCAATCACCGTCATCCCTCATCAAAAGGCGGAAACAATACACGATAAAATCGCAACCTAACGGGCGAATGCATCAAACCCACGTGAGAGACGCGACGCGATCGTCCGTTCGCTAATAATAAACCATTCATTTTCCCAATGCCGATGTAAGCCAGCGAGCTGTCAGAACGGAAAACACAACATCTTTCATCCCGACAAATGATGAGTGAAAAATGTCGCTTCACCTGTCGTGTTCTGTTTTCTGCAATAGTTGCAATACTCGCCGCCAGTGTTTGTGATTGCATACCTACATACATGCATATATGAATGTATGCAAACTTCGGGATGCTCCGGCGTGGCCTGCTTTTCTCCTCGGCTGCACAATATATTTATTGTGTCATCCACCGGAAACAATCACTTACAAGTTTTAATATATTTTGACAAGTGAAATTATTTTCTATCACGATGTGCATTAGACTGTTCGATGTGTTTGTGCCGAAACCGCCTTTGGTCGAACACCGATGATGATGATGCTGGCTAGAGCGAAATGCATTCAAAATTTTATTTATAGATCTCATCTATCATAGAACACTGGTGCAATTCTGCAAAATGCTGCTCGCCACCAAGCGACCAACTATTATGGCTAAAAAGCAAATTGAATCGAGTAATATTGGGACATCCAGCTCGAGCTGACACAATCTTTTGAATGATTTCTCTAGAACGTCGTTCGCATTGAAAAGCATGTTGTTCGAAACAAAAACGAAAAAACAATTGAATAAAGTAGCTTAGATCGTAAAACACCCAGTAAAATGTGGTGTTTTCTATGACATTATTCCATTCCCAAGTCTACTTGGATATGCTCGTACGGTGACATCCCCCCGGTTACTGGATGTGGTTCTTACAATGCCCTTTTTCCTAACATTCATTTCTTTGGGACATGCTAACTCAACTAGAAGTAATTATCTTAATGAATCAAGAATGAAAAGGCAAAGGTTATATTTCCATGTAATGCTGATTGGAAATACGAAATACAAAGCGAAAACAAGACATCAGAACCGGGGTTGCTGGGCAAGTCGGGGGGAGTGAGAATAAGCGAGCGATGAAAAGATTACTCCTCGTCAGTCACCGTTACAAAAACGAAAAACACCAAGAAACACATGAATGCGAAAGTTTCCTCTCGGCACACAAAACACAGAATCCTTTTTAGTTTATTAATCCCATACAACATTCTGTGCCGAGAAAGATAAACACTCGTCTATACACACGCAAAACACACGCATGATTACACCGAAGAGAATCAAAAGAAAAGCCCGAGTGCGGGAAATGGAAATCGAGAGCAACTCAACACAAATACATCGCAAAACAAATAAAAATCGTTGATAAATTATTCATCCGTAGAAATTTTCCTTTACCCGGTTTCTTCCAGCAAGCCCATCGTCCTGGTCGTTGTCGTCGTTCAGAGGATTTTCATCTCTCGAATAGAAGAAGCAAGTACCCCACGTGGAGGATTTTCACCAGTGCCGTTATACCTACTTCTTACTTCATCCCCTCCAGTGTAGTATTTAGCGAAGGAGACGACTTTTCAAAGAATCTGTCATCATTCTTGGTAGGAACGTAGACTGGGTTCTCTTTTATTCAATCACTTTTTGTTCTCATCGTTTATTATCTGGTAAATGATTTTCTCCCGTTTTTGTACAAATAACAACCATCGGATGGCGCGACAGTTCATTCAAGCTCGACTGGAGGCGATAGAATTCCGATCAAAGACTTGTCAGAGAGGGTGGAATGGTAATTGTTGTATCTTGAATGATATTCGATGAACTACATTATACAATGGAGACATGCATAGGACGTTCTATTTATACGGTGAAACTATCAAATTTGTTATATTTGTCTCATTTTTGTTGTTTTTTTTTGTTATTTTTTGTCATTTTGTCATTTTTTGTCATTTTTGTCATTTCTATCTTTTTGTCAATTTTGTCATTTTTGTCATTTTTGTCATTTTTGTCATTTTTGTCATTTATGTCATTTTTGTCATTTTTGTCATTTTTGTCATTTTTGTCATTTTTGTCATTTTTGTCTTTTTTTTTCATTTTTGTCATTTTTGTCATTTTTGTCATTTTTGTCATTTTTGTCATTTTTGTCATTTTTGTCATTTTTGTCATTTTTGTCATTTTTGTCATTTTTGTCATTTTTGTCATTTTTGTCATTTTTGTCATTTTTGTCATTTTTGTCATTTTTGTCATTTTTGTCATTTTTGTCATTTTTGTCATTTTTGTCATTTTTGTCATTTTTGTCATTTTTGTCATTTTTGTCATTTTTGTCATTTTTGTCATTTTTGTCATTTTTGTCATTTTTGTCATTTTTGTCATTTTTGTCATTTTTGTCATTTTTGTCATTTTTGTCATTTTTGTCATTTTTGTCATTTTTGTCATTTTTGTCATTTTTGTCATTTTTGTCATTTTTGTCATTTTTGTCATTTTTGTCATTTTTGTCATTTTTGTCATTTTTGTCATTTTTGTCATTTTTGTCATTTTTGTCATTTTTGTCATTTTTGTCATTTTTGTCATTTTTGTCATTTTTGTCATTTTTGTCATTTTTGTCATTTTTGTCATTTTTGTCATTTTTGTCATTTTTGTCATTTTTGTCATTTTTGTCATTTTTGTCATTTTTGTAATTTTTTTAATTTTTGTCATTTTTGTCATTTTTGTCATTTTTGTCATTTTTGTCATTTTTGTCATTTTTGTCATTTTTGTCATTTTTGTCATTTTTGTCATTTTTGTCATTTTTGTCATTTTTGTCATTTTTGTCATTTTTGTCATTTTTGTCATTTTTGTCATTTTTGTCATTTTTGTCATTTTTGTCATTTTTGTGATTTTTGTCATTTTTGTCATTTTTGTCATTTTTGTCATTTTTGTCATTTTTGTCATTTTTGTCATTTTTGTCATTTTTGTCATTTTTGTCATTTTTGTCATTTTTGTCATTTTTGTCATTTTTGTCATTTTTGTCATTTTTGTCATTTTTGTCATTTTTGTCATTTTTGTCATTTTTGTCATTTTTGTCATTTTTGTCATTTTTGTCATTTTTGTCATTTTTGTCATTTTTGTCATTTTTGTCATTTTTTTCTTTTTAGTCATTTTTGTCATTTTTGTCATTTTTGTCATTTCTGTCATTTTTGTCATTTTTGTCATTTTTGTCATTTTTGTCATTTTTGTCATTTTTGTCATTTTTGTCATTTTTGTCATTTTTGTCATTTTTGTCATTTTTGTCATTTTTGTCATTTTTGTCATTTTTGTCATTTTTGTCATTTTTGTCATTTTTGTCATTTTTGTCATTTTTGTCATTTTTGTCATTTTTGTCATTTTTGTCATTTTTGTCATTTTTGTCATTTTTGTCATTTTTGTCATTTTTGTCATTTTTGTCATTTTTGTCATTTTTGTCATTTTTGTCATTTTTGTCATTTTTGTCACTTTTGTCATTTTTGTCATTTTTGTCATTTTTGTCATTTTTGTCATTTTTGTCATTTTTGTCATTTTTGTCATTTTTGTAATTTTTTTAATTTTTGTCATTTTTGTCATTTTTGTCATTTTTGTCATTTTTGTCATTTTTGTCATTTTTGTCATTTTTGTCATTTTTGTCATTTTTGTCATTTTTGTCATTTTTGTCATTTTTGTCATTTTTGTCATTTTTGTCATTTTTGTCATTTTTGTCATTTTTGTCATTTTTGTCATTTTTGTCATTTTTGTCATTTTTGTGATTTTTGTCATTTTTGTCATTTTTGTCATTTTTGTCATTTTTGTGATTTCTGTCATTTTTGTCATTTTTGTCATTTTTGTCATTTTTGTCATTTTTGTCATTTTTGTCATTTTTGTCATTTTTGTCATTTTTGTCATTTTTGTCATTTTTGTCATTTTTGTCATTTTTGTCATTTTTGTCATTTTTGTCATTTTTTTCTTTTTAGTCATTTTTGTCATTTTTGTCATTTTTGTCATTTTTGTCATTTCTGTCATTTTTGTCATTTTTGTCATTTTTGTCATTTTTGTCATTTTTGTCATTTTTGTCATTTTTGTCATTTTTGTCATTTTTGTCATTTTTGTCATTTTTGTCATTTTTGTCATTTTTGTCATTTTTGTCATTTTTGTCATTTTTGTCATTTTTGTCATTTTTGTCATTTTTGTCATTTTTGTCATTTTTGTCATTTTTGTCATTTTTGTCATTTTTGTCATTTTTGTCATTTTTGTCATTTTTGTCATTTTTGTCATTTTTGTCATTTTTGTCATTTTTGTCATTTTTGTCATTTTTGTCATTTTTGTCATTTTTGTCATTTTTGTCATTTTTGTCATTTTTGTCATTTTTGTCATTTTTGTCATTTTTGTCATTTTTGTCATTTTTGTCATTTTTGTCATTTTTGTCATTTTTGTCATTTTTGTCATTTTTGTCATTTTTGTCATTTTTGTCATTTTTGTCATTTTTGTCATTTTTGTCATTTTTGTCATTTTTGTCATTTTTGTCATTTTTGTAATTTTTGTAATTTTTGTAATTTTTGTCATTTTTGTCATTTTTGTCATTTTTGTCATTTTTGTCATTTTTGTCATTTTTGTCATTTTTGTCATTTTTGTCATTTTTGTCATTTTTGTCATTTTTGTCATTTTTGTCATTTTTGTCATTTTTGTCATTTTTGTCATTTTTGTCATTTTTGTCATTTTTGTCATTTTTGTCATTTTTGTCATTTTTGTCATTTTTGTCATTTTTGTAATTTTTGTCATTTTTGTCATTTTTGTCATTTTTGTCATTTTTGTCATTTTTGTCATTTTTGTCATTTTTGTCATTTTTGTCATTTTTGTCATTTTTGTCATTTTTGTCATTTTTGTCATTTTTGTCATTTTTGTCATTTTTGTCATTTTTGTCATTTTTGTCATTTTTGTCATTTTTGTCATTTTTGTCATTTTTGTCATTTTTGTCATTTTTGTCATTTTTGTCATTTTTGTCATTTTTGTCATTTTTGTCATTTTTGTCATTTTTGTCATTTTTGTCATTTTTGTCATTTTTGTAATTTTTGTCATTTTTGTCATTTTTGTCATTTTTATCATATTTGTGATTTTTTTCATTTACTTACTTTAGGTTTCAAGTTTGTTTTTGAAGCACGAAAAATTAAAACCCGTGTCCACGGCTTAGAACACGCCTACTTGATCAATTGAGTTTCAGAGTGTTAATATGGAAATATTCCTTATAGTAAAAAAAAAATGTCTTGTTTGGTCAACTTGACCCGATTTGCAAAGTAGTGCATACTGTCATACATTCATTTTTAGTAATTTTTTATCATATGTTATTATTTTTTAATCATGTTTAAGACACATTCGGATTTTTTTTTATGTTTATAATGCTTGTAATGTTAATCATTTAATAACTTAATAATTTTATCAAAATAACAATATTTGTCGTTTTACATATTTTGTTTTAGATATTGCCATTTCTAGTCCATTGTTTTTGTTTTTGAGTTTTATGAAATTATTGATAATGTTATTTGGTGCCATTTTAAAACGTTGCTAAAAACGAATGTTGCCAAAATCGAATGTTACCAAAATCTAACAGAGTTTGCACCTATTTGTCTCAGAGATTTTTTTTTGGGTAGGTACATATTTCAACGAGCATTTTAATTTTGTTCCTATTGCATTGTTTTTTAGCTTTAATCGAGACACTAGAAACTCAGAAGGAAAACGTGTTATATTTCATAACAAAATGTAAAATAAACATCTAAATCGGATCTTTCTCGGACGACACCAACATTATTTTTCCGTTTCATGTTCCTGTTGGTGCTCTCTAACCCTTTGCTTCCCATCCTAAAAACAACTCCCACCTGCTAAACGTAGCGGCGGCGTGTGCGAGTGGGGAGAGCTTACTTAGCTGATACGCCACCCGTTCGCCACATCGTTCAATCATCGGTATTATGAACAGCATTTATGAGTGGTGTTCCGTTTTGCCCGCCTTCAATTTTCCGTTCCCGGTTCGACGACAACATGTGTCGGATGATGGCAAAGGCCAGCAGCTGACAACATTATGTTATTCACATGAACGCAAGCCAGCCTACTTTTTTTTATTCATAATAAGTAGGAAGTCAACCTGAAGACATGGGGTTGGCTGATCGTCGTAGCATGCCGGTGTCAACCAAACCGTTGCCGTCATAGTAACCGAGTGCGCGTCTTCGCGGGTTCGTATTGTTCCATGTTATTTTCTTGTAACTCCGTGCGAGTTGTCTCGTAAACACAACACATTCACCGGGCATAAATCAAAAAGTGTTTTCAAATTTATTTTTCATAATTTTACACTCTTTCTCCACCCATTTGGGCGCGAACGTGTTGTTTTCATTTCCACATTTATTTTTCGCCGTTGCCTATATCACCTTTCCAATTCGGGTTTGAAATGGTTCCGTTCCTAAAATTACCGTCTAAAGCTAATTTTACAAGCTTATTAATTACGAATATCTTTGCTGGAAGGATTACAAAGCAAGATCCATAAGTCATAACATGCCTTAGAACAGCGAATCGGAAATCAAAGTCAAATTAATTCTTACCATAAGCACGGCCAACTATGAGCGAGTCACGTGAACCACACACTTCACCCACCCACGCGTTGCTTGCAGCGAAAAAAGTGAGAAAATATATCGCATATTAATAACCGAATGGTTTTGTTTATAGCGGCTGGAAGGGGGAGAAAATCATCAAACCTCGTAGTGTGAACGGGTTGAAGACAGCGAAAAATAGATATTGACTGTAGAGGTATAGATAAACTCCCCAAGAACATAATAATATCGGAGGATAAATTTCAAATGGGTAGATTAATTTTTATCGCGTCAACTTACTTTATTGCGCATTTTCACGCGCCCACCTGTGCGTGGAAAACTTGTGACATCTATAGACTAGAGGAGGGGGAAGAGCAAACGCGTTTAAATATGTTCAAAGAAAGTGCTTAAGCCACTATCGGTTGCCCCCCTTCTGGTTAGTATGAGTCGTAAAAATATTAATAAAAAAAACGAATGAGTTGCCGCCCGTCAAAAGAAAGTGGCCGCTCGAAAAGCTATAAGATGGAAGAAGGTAAATTGCTTGTTTATGGATCTGATTTGATGGACTTTTCGATCAACCAAAAATTTTATAGCCAAACATAGCACTAAAATGCGACAAATCTGATCGATTGCTTATGTTTACTCTACTTAATCAAGTGTGTCTTATTATTTTTACCAGGCGGAACTATGTTAATGAAGTTAAGCTACATGCAGCAAAAAAATATTTTAGGGCAAAGGAAAATGCCAAAATTTTCTTGATATTAGGACAAATAATAAATTTTTTGTTCTTATACATTTTCCTTAACTCTCCTTAACTCAGAAAATAAATCTTTTGTTTCAAAACTTATTATTTTGTATCAAAATTATAATACATTTTTCTAACAGCAGAATTTTAAATTGAAATCATTGACTTCGTTTTTATGTGTGAACAAAAACATCCCATTAATTGGTTGATAACGTACTCGAAAAAACTAAACTTGAAGCCAAATTTAAAATGCAATCGGGTTATGGTAATAACAAAGCAACCTCAAACATCTAAGTGTGTTGCCCTATCTATGGAGAAAACCCTATATTAAGTATTTTATGACAATACAGCTTGAACTTATATGTATACCCCGGCCTACTACGTATTCAATAAATAGTAAAACAATTTTTTATATTTACATAAGTCCACTTACTTATTTCAACCTAATTTCGCATTCATGCAAAACCCTAGAAAATGAATAATATTTAAGAAAACAACTCAATGGATCCCCTTACTATAGTCAACATGTGTTGACGCAGAAGAATCTTCGTTTGCCAGACAATAATATCGCACATGCAAGAAATTTTCAAATGTACCCTGCTGGATGATGAATCAAAGCACTTCAAGGGAATTGACCCATGGAAAAGATAAATATTTGCGTCGGATACTAAAAGTCCGGAAGGCATTTGAGGAAAAAAACAAAAGATACCTATTCCAATGAAGTTAGTGTTCAGTATTTGGTTTCAGAATGCTTTTCTCAGACAACTGAAATCTGTTGAACACATCATATCTCAACGCTTAATTAAATTTTCTTAAAAAAAAACAAAATTTATCAAAAAGATTAAAAAGATATTAAAAATCCTCCCATTCCCTAAGCAGCATTTTCTTATTGATCCCATCGAAGTTGGCATCGTTCATCAAACTTGAAACAACTGCACGGCTCATATCCCCTCTTGGTTGGACGCATCAAAGTGTGCGGTGTGTTTTTGTTTTCCAAAAGGTGAGAAAATCTACAGCAGAGCACAACAGAGCTTCAACAACAAGTGGGGTCGATCGGACGGACGACTTCCAACGTTCAGTTCAGTTCAGACGATACGATGCGATGATGCGAAAGAAATGATTTGTGATGGAGCTCACTTGTTCCCCCACGCGCAGCATCCCTTTTCCCGTACGCCTAGGTTTAAGCAACGGATGCTGCGCCGCACGCGTGACTTGGTTTTATTCTTCTCACAGTCTATTCGTAAAGACCATTATTTGGCATTGACGGCAAACGTATTTACTTAAGTAGATCGATTATAACAATAAATTAAGTTCACTTTGGCTGCGCACTCGATGTAACAGAAGTGTACCAACCTCTCACTATTCGGGCATTTGTTGTGAAGAGAGTATAGCTCTTTGAATGATGAACGTTTAGGATACTCCTAACGGTGAATGTAAATTGCTTTCCCTCTTTGAGTAGTTGCAGGAAGATGTGTGGTTTTTTTCCTGCGCTTAGAACCGTTTCTGAAAGTTATTTGAAAGCCGCCGTAGCAGGAAAAGCGTGTTTTGTTCTCCAGTCGGTGAAAGATAAACAAAGATCTCATACGACTTAATCAAGCTGAAATATGAACTTCTTTCATCTTTTGCTGGTGGTTTTGAATGGACTTCGTTGTAAGTTGAGGGCAAAAACAATGCGAATTTGAAAGATTTTAAAACTATTTCAATGGATGAATTCACCAATTCTGAATATAAAAACCCGTTATCTTTACTTGAAGGCAATAACTAATAAAATTCATAAATAGATGCACAGAGTTGACACATTTAGTTTCCACAATAAAACACTACTCACTTCCCTGGAATATGTCAATCCCAAGACTGACTCTGCAAAAAACTTGAATCAGTAATTTCTTAGAATAAAATCTAATTGCTTAAAAAATTCCATCTTTAGCGACCATGCTCTACGACATACCGCATCAAATGGGAATGATAAAATCGCCATCACACAGCTTAAGCGCTGCATAATCGTGTTGCAACTGTGAATCATCGTTCCAGTTTTTATCGCATTTCTCCAGCAGAATGTTAAAAGTTTCATAAGCCAAGCGATGCTAGAAAACCCACCAACGAGACTTTGATAGACGCTCGAGAAACGCCACATCGTAGCAACCTAGTAGTAGGCGGTGTGTCGCAAATACGCATGAGGGGGATAGGAAACCATGCGAGGATCCAGGGATTGCTCACTCGTACGAATATTTATCGCTCAAGTGACTTTGCTCTCCTAACTTCCTCTCTAATTATTTTCACATGAAAAAAGGGAAAATTATTTTTAATTAAGTTGCCTGCCTGAGCGAGAGATGGATATTAAATTGTTCAGGTTTTTTAACTGATTCGCCTGTGCATACTTTGTGTTTTGCCCGTTTTTCCTTCACCCCATTTGGAAAATCTCTAGCCGGATGACGAAAGTGATGATGTTTTTCCTCAGTCGGTACCTACCCACCTACTTGTATTTAGTTGTAGATTGTGTACAATTTCACTCGACTATTCTGCGGGATCTCTGGCTCTGGAAGAAGTGAACTCCAAACAGTGGAAGTGGTTTCCTCTTCCTACATATTGCGATTGTTGCAATCCGTTTAGCTTTAGTCATATTTTAATTAAATCACATCTACCGCCCGGTCGTAATTGCGCTCGTAAAAATCTTCTCTAACGACCAGCCGAAGCGATTAATAATTTAACACTTGAAATTTTATCACCGTGAATTATTTATACGGATAAAAAAACACATCCCTACACATATCCGTTTCGTCGGACGATGGTGGTGACAATATGAAAAACACATAATCTGATCTCAGTTGGCTGTATGGAGGAGTGAAAAAAAATAACCGCCGTTCAAAAGTTTCCAACAGCTTGTGCGCACTACCACTTGGATCAAATCTAAGCAGGCGAGCTGTAACGGTTCATACATCTTACAGCTTTTGATATTTGGAAAATTCATTTCAAGAGGAAAACTTGTTATAACTACCTGAGGGTAAGGATAACATTATCCTCTTATTTATATAACCTCAATCTTTGAGCAATTCTCAGGATAAAAAAATGCAGTGTCATCTGCAAACAGTCTGAGAATGCCGTTTAATGGTAAATTGCTTAAATCGTTAATGTATAATAAGAATAAAAATGGCCCAATATTACTGCCTTGTGGTATACCCACATCAAGGGGTTTCAAGGAGATTTCTGTTTGGTCGAAAGAAATGAATTTTTTCCAACTTGTAAGGTAGCTTTTAAAGATGGTATTAGCAACACCTCTTATACCATACCGATCAAGTTTATTGAGGAAGATTTCGTGATCTAAAGTATCAAAGGCTTTTATCAAGTCAAGAAACAAGCGTTTTTTTTTCGTGTCTATATTTTCCATGACAAAATTAATCAGTTTACACATAATTATCAGTGTATGTAGCTGCCACAAATCTTTTGTTCTTTGTAGTAAATATAAAATTTTTGGCAGATTTAGAAAATCCCGCATCTCCATCTTAATTATTTTAATATTAAAAAAAAAATTATGTGACAAATGATGAGAAGTAAATTGTGTCGTCATTGTTAGAATAGTTCATCGAAAATAAAATAAACAAAATTTTACGAATTGAATATAAAACAGGAAGGTGGAGCCAGCATATACGAATGTTTTGTGTGACTTTTAAACTACAAGTATCGTGACTGATTTTAAAAGGCAACTTAAACTATTGCTTTCTTTAATTGTGAAATCATTTCATAAGGAGTAGCATTTAAGGATCAAAGTATGAGCACCCACCCTACCTAATATTTGGCCAAATCAGTGAATTTGAGTTAAGAATATTTTGAGTCGCATTACTTTAAGTAATGAACTTCCCCCTTTAGAAAGAGCGACGTAAAGGTATACTAAGTAAAATGTTAGAGTTTTATTGTTTTTATATTGGTTCTGTATGATATTTTTTTTTGTTGATTTTGTATGGGAGCTCTTGTGTTCTAAATTTAATAACAATAACTTGCTGATTATTCTATTTATGACGTGTCTCATTAGACTGAGTCGATTTGGGGTCATTTTTGAATTTCTGAAACCCTGGGGTCTTAAATGCTGCGTTTTGGTCCAAAACTCATCCATAATTTTTTGCAGAATTATTAAATAACGTTTACATGAGTAAATTTGAACTTTTAGGTTTGTATGGGAAAATTGAATATTTTGTACTGAAAAATCAACATCATTTTTGTTTCTTCTGTGGAATCGAGCCGGCTAATGGTTTTTGTGCCAATTTATAAATTTCTTACAGGAAATTTTGCGCTAAACAACTTTGTCGAATGTCATAACTTCGTATCTTTTTAGACTAAAAAGTTATTAACTCTATAACAGGTTTATGTCTTTTGGCATTGATAAACAAGAAATTCAATTGACACCACTGCTGGGCGCCTAGCAAAGTATTGCAAGACCATTTTTCATGCCATACTTCGTGGGGCACAAGCAGTGGTGTCAATTGAATTCATGGTTTATCAATCCAAATAGACATATACCTGTTAAACAGCAAATAACTTTTTTATCTAAGAAGATACGAAGTTATAATATTCGACAAAGTTGTTCAGCAGAAAATTTTCTTGAAGGAATTTATAAATAAATTGGCTCAAAAATCATTAGCCGACTCGGTTCCACAGAAAAAAACAAAAATGATGTTGATTTTTCAGTACAAAATATTCAATTTTCCCATACAAACCTAAAAGTTCAAATTTACTCATGTAAACGTTACTTAAAAATTATGCAAAAAATCATGCATAAGTTTTGGACCAAAACGAAGCTTTTAAGACCCCAGGGTTTGAGAAATTCAAAAATGACCCCAAATCAACTCAGTCTAGTGTCTCATACTTATTTTTATGGGGCCTCCTTTTCTAGAAGCGTAGCGATCATAGCTATAGGTGAGATGAGCTATAGAAAATGCGAAAATCTGTCATCAAGGTTCAAAAACACTTTTTTTTATGTTGACATGATTTGAGAACCTTTTTATTCATTCGTAGGCATATAAATAAGATATAATCAATCGATTTGTCCACTTTCGTTCTCAGCTGAACCCTACAGGCGAGATCTGAATCGGGAGTACACTTCCCTAATATAAGCCTGACCCTGACATTGAAGCCCACGGGGGCGGACATTCGGCCGAAGGCTGATAGGCCGATATATGTTAGGCCGAAGGTCGCTAGGCCGAAGGTCGCTAGGCCGAATGGGTTAAAAGGCCGACGGATGTTTGGCCGAATAGGAAAATCGGCCGAAAGACTTTAGGCCGAAGGTTATTTGGCCGAATATTATTTGGCCGAATGGACATTATGCCGAATGGTAATCAGGCCGAATGGACGATAAGCCGAATGGACGATAGGCCGAATGGATGCTAGACGGAAAAATCGTTAAGCCGAATGGTCATTAGACAGAATGGTCGTAAGGGTAATGGATGCTAGGCCGAAAGGTAGTTAGCCCGAATGGTCGTAAGGCCGAGTTATCGCTATTTGCATGTGAGGCCGATTAGTAGTTAGGCTTTAACACGATTGCCAAAACGTTGGTAAAGTGTCACAAATAAACAAAAAAAAAAATAGTTAGGCCGAATAGTCATCAGGTCGAATGGTCACTAGGCCGAATAAATACAAGACTGGATTTGACCATTCGGCTTTGCGACCATTCGGCCTTACGACTATTCGACCTAACGACTATTCGGCCTGATGACCATTCGGCCTGATGACCATTCGGCTTAATAAGCATTCGGCCTCATGACCATTCGGCCTAGTGACCATTCAGCCGAACATCCTTTCGACCTTGCGTCCTTTCGGCCTAACAGCCTTCGGCTGGATAATCTTCGGCCGAATAACCCTTACGGCCTAGTGGCCTATTCGGCCAGATAGCCCATTCGGCCTAACGTCCAACGGCCGAATGACCTTCGGCGGAATAGCTTTCGGCCTCATGACCTTGGGCCGAATGACTCAGCCTTGTAGCCCTCGCCTCGCCCTCGCCAAGTTTGGGTCCGTTTCGAAGTATGGCATGGGCTCCATCTAGTTGATAAATAGCATTCTCGGGTTCACCGAAGTTTGTCCGAATCCACAGAAGCACCTGATTCTTCAAAATGTCCATGTAGACTTCGATTTTAACTTTTTATCTAGCTTTTTTGAAAATGAGAGACGTCTTCAATCCATTCGAAGCAACCGCTCCAAATATCATGACCTCGTTAGGATGCTAGGTAGTAAACTAAAATTTCACATTATTTGGAAAATCCTTAACCTTCATGTATTGAACACCAAATCAACCGAAAAAAATATAATTTCTATAGAATATCCCTTGACATTACAAAGGCATAGTTAGTACATACTGAATGATTTATTTCATATTGATTGATGATGTTAAATAATGATTTTTAGCCTTCGAAAAAATATCACTTTAACCACCACATTTTTCAATATGGCAGTCTATTGTTTGAAACCGCCATTAAAGAAAACGCGTTTCTCACAAAAATGTCAACGCCTACCTTATTAAAGGAACTCTCTAGCTCTAATGAACAATTCCTAAATAAAACGCAACTGATGTCAATGCACTTGTTTCACGGAGCATAGACGCAATGCAACTTTGTATTTATTCCGCCACTAAGCTTCCCAAAGCCAACTTTGATCGGCAACCGAGTGTCCCATTCATAGCAATGGCCAAAAATCACCCCATGAAGAAATGTGTTAACTTAGCAGCTACCTACTTATTTATTTAATGATGTTCAGTGGGAGGAAAAATTCGTGCAAAAAACGAAAGATACATTTTGTAAAAGTTTCATTCACTGCGCTTGCACGGCCAATTCAGCAAACGCAGATTACGCATGCTGCCGGCCGAGTGACTACGCTGTTGCATTCACAAAATTGGGCACAGCAGCTAGGTTTTGGTGTGTGAGATATATGTACGTTAGCTGCAACGCACTTCCAAAAGACGCAATGCAATTGTCGCTTACTACTTGCGCTGTCATGCACCGAGGAAAGCGAATTAAAGTAGGCCGAGCTGTTTTGTAAATTTGAAAAATGAAAATTACAACTTTTTTCTAAGCGTTTGATCATATATCTCAATTTGTTTCTTCACAATTCAAATTTGTCAGTCTGTTTTGTTGATATGTATTTTCAGTTATCGACACGCCTCAACCCTTTCCTGCGTCCTTTGGGAATTGCAATGGATGCTGCTGATGTGCTCGCGAAATCATCACCATCAATGAGCGGCGAGTCGCGCCAAACAAGGGGACCCTGGACACCGACCGGACAAGGAAAACATTAGAAAGATGCTCTTAATTGGATCATTTTCTAAATTTACATCCACACCTGTTTTCCGTTTTGTTCTGGTTCGAGCGATTCGGTTCTTCTGGGCTAGATGGGACAGTACAACATTTCTGATGCTGCTGCCATTCATAACTCAAATCGAAATATGCACTTTCGTCCAGAGATATTTATCTCCTGAGCACTCACTACCTACTTCATTTCAGATCTGCACTTGTTTCAACTTTTCACGGAAGGGCGAGAAAAGTGGGGGATTTCGGGTGCTGTGAAACTGAATATTTTTAATCGCAAACCTCGCATAAATTGCTTGTCGTTGGTGAAATCTGTATGAATGTATGAATGACTGACTGACGCACCGGATGATGAATGATCTTTGGGGACAAAATAAGGCAAAGGAAATGGCAATAGCTGGCCAAATGTGAAATTACTTCCGACCTAGGAACAGCGCAATTTCCTTATTGCTATGCAAAGTAGGCCTTGCTTTGTTTAGACGCAATGTATTTTTCGAATAAGTGATTTGAAAATGGAAAAAGATTGATCATTCTGATAATGATTTCATTTTTGTAACTTTTGTCATTTTTGTCATTTTTGTCATTTTTGTCATTTTTGTCATTTTTGTCATTTTTGTCATTTTTGTCATTTTTGTCATTTTTATCATTTTTGTCATTTTTGTCATTTTTGTCATTTTTGTTATTTTTGTCATTTTTGTCATTTTTGTCATTTTTGTCATTTTTGTCATTTTTGTCATTTTTGTCTTTTTTCTCAATTTTTTCATTTTTGTCATTTTTGTCGACAAATAAGATTGGAGCCACTCCCCTGGAGCAATTTTGCAGTAAGAGCTCAATCACTCTCTGGAGCCACTGTTAAGTGGAATTCGGAGCAGCTAGTTATGAAGGAGTGATTATGTTTTGTCGAAGATGACTCAAATGGGTTAAAAAATATGCATTATTATGCTCCCGACTTTAACTCTAATGATATATAACTACGCCCGAGAGCTTCATATCAATACATTTTTCAATCTTTAATGCCAAGTTTGAATTTTGAAAACTATACACAGAAAAGGCCCAAACATTCATTCCAATTTGTAGCTGTGTAACTCGAATTGATGAAAGACATTCAAAGGATTATTCCAGGAATCGAATAAAAGAAAAGTGAGAAAATATCTATTTACATCGATTCCTGTGTTACCAACTGGGTGACAATCTTTTTGCACAAAATGTAACACAAGGAAAGCCCCATTCTCGAACTGCGGTGCTGAATACGAAAGGAAAATATCCATCCACTATTTGAATTTGCATCCTTGCAACACTAACTGCATCACATTCCTCACTTGACTCCACTTCCATGCATTCTGCATTTATGTAAGTTTAGAAAGCTCCAGCAGCAGACATATTTGTTTGAGAATAAGAAAACTCTAAACCGGGATAAGAAAAACTTATTCAATATGCTATGCATTTCCCGTTAATCTTACATGCACACACACCGAAACGAAGAGAAAACCATTCTGTCAAAAGCAATATTGCACTTGCTAGGGTAATGGAACCCTACAAGGTTCCATTTTCCTGAATTTTTTTTCAATCCAACGACTGTCGAAACATGTTCTAAACACGTTTGAAAACTAAAAAGAGGCAATGGACAATTTGACAAAACCGTTACCCTACGACCCTTTTCTCGTTGATTTCCGTGTCCTTTTCCTGAAAAGGAAGTTCTGCTCACACACTAGCCCAATGCATAAGAAAAGCTTTCAACCAGCACATACATATATTATTACTTTGGAAGAGGAAGCAACGAAAGCTGTTATATTTACGAACGAATGTTGGATGCTGGGAAGGAGTTGCAGGCATTATTGTTTGTACAAAGCACCGTCTTTTGGATGGAATAAGTAGAAGATGTTCCCTCAACAGCAAGCAGAAATCCCCAGTCTTGATCCTACAGTTGGTGATTCTGCTCACGGCTTGATAATGTTATACCCTAGTTTGAAACGTTAGTCCCATAAAGTTCTTCAAATATTTTTTATCGTTTGTATAGCATTTATGATAACAGTTTTAATGTTTTCAGTAGGAATTTAATCATCATGGTGAGACGAAAATGGCAGTTCCATTTAAGTCCTACTTATAATTCTGTTTACTCTTCCAAACGCGTACCATATTCAACAAATGTTATACGGGTAAAACCATTTTTAATGTATTTTATCCATCGGGTTTCTGATTATTAAGGAATAATAAATATATTTTTTTGTTTTTATTGTAGGTGTTTGAAGAAAAAACGCAATTTGTTTCTTCAAAACTTGTATTTCCTGATTTTCAAGTTACTTGATTCTTTGAATCTAAGTATACTATGCATAAATATCATTTATTCATCACAATTTTTAAGGTTTCATAATTCAAACATTGTTGTCAGCCGAGAATGAACTTGTTTCTAGATTGCTGTATATTGCGCTAAAAAATTATGAGCACGAAGAATACCATTAAACTTTTCACAAAAAATGAAGTTACTGAAAAAGAAGTGAATACAAGTCCAAAGCTTGAATGTTATTGTCAAAATATTGATTTGACAAGGTTATTTTTTAAAAAAGTTGTATTGGAAAGACGTTTCAGCTTTCCATATAGCACCTTCAAGCAAACGTAATAAATATTATCGCATAACTACCCCCCCAGCTCCCAAAATAATACTGTGCCTGGGAGGTCTGGCCGCTAGCGAATACGCTGGCGTGAGTCTGGTATTGGTATGCTAGGCGTAATGGGTTCGATTACGGGTATCGGCAGAAAACTTTTAAGTTCAAATCATATATATGGTCAACAGGTAAGATGTGCTTACTTGAAATTCTCATGTATAAGAATGTTCTATCAGTTTTCCAGGTCAGCTAAATATACACGGATACCGGAATTCACATAGTAAACTAGCCCACCTGATTGACTTGTTCTTCCAAAATGTACTTTCATCAACATAAGTAATACATTTACTCGATAACAGATCAAATGAAGCCATGGGGTTCGGATATAGTGTAAGCTGCATTGGAAATTTGTCGAACTAATTGATCTAAATGATGCATGTAAGTACATACTAAGGCAGAAACTTAGGTGAATCCGTGCACCCATGGTGGATAACAAACATACTTAGGTACTAACCCCAGCTAAATTGTGTCCAGACACAAGGTTTACGAAGTTCTTGAGCTTTAACTACGATTAGTGCTGGATAAATTAGGAATAAGCATTTATTTCTAGCTGTCTTGTATGAGGAACGAAATGGTATAACCATTTCATGTTGTTGCAAATTTGCAACAATTAATATTTTGGCAAAATCCTCGAAATATGAGAAAATAATATTTTTTTATTATTTTTCCCTTCATGTACTCATCATTGCCCACTATCGAGAATTTTTTCAAGAAAATATAAAAAATCATGAAATGAAGGGTTAACTCCACAGGAGGCATTCGTCCCTATAATATAAATTAAGATTTTTCTCCTTGAATTAGAAAAGTATGATAATATTGATAATGTTAAATGATTTTTCCCAACTAAAATGTTAAAAAAAAACCTATTTATCATGAATTGTCAATAAAATTAAAGAAAATAGCATAACAGAAAACCATCACAGAACTTTTTGATAAAATCACAGATAAAATCACAGTCAGAATTTTTTTCTCAAAAACATAGAATTTTTTTCCGCAACCTTGCGGTGGTGTGAGATGACCCAAAAACCCCTCTTTCGCTGATTACAATACGCACTCCTCCACTGAGACTCCAATTTTCGCCATCGGAGTCAGAATAAAACTGAATGTCACCTGCAACAGCCCGTGGTGTAAAGGATACTCTTAAAGTCTCCTGAACCAACGGTCATGAGATCGAATCCCGAGGACGGCATACATAGACATAGTAAACTTCCTGTGGATTGGTGATTTAAGTTTTTGTAAGATGCTAGCCATCATATTCTCGAATGATGTACGCTTAGAGTTTAATTAAAAGAATCTCCTCAAGGAAACAGTTTCATTGAGATCCTGTGTTTGTGTTCGTTTTGACCATGCTAATTGACAAAAAGTATATTTCTTTCAGTAATAATTCGTGAGATTGATACAAATATATGGGAGATAGCGGTCTACAATTAGGTCAAGTGAAGCTAAAAATCTGTTTTGTGTTTCAAGGTTACGCTTTTAAAGGTTGGTGTTTCAAAAAAAGCTTAACGACAATTCCCTAAATGATTTCAAAAAAAGAATCTTCAAAAAATTTGACTTTGTTTTAGATAAAGAACAAAATGGGATTTGAAGTTAACTTTTCGTCATTTTCAAAAGTTTGAATCATTCAAAATATTTTTTTTCCAATTTGCAATCTGAAGAAAGCTAATAACTACATAAGTTCTTTTTCATTTATTCCTAAGAGATTTTGACCCAGTTGGTTATTCCATTTTGAAACTACAAAACTCATTGATTTAGGGGAGATAAGGGCATAATGGCCACCTTAAGGAAAAAGCTTATTTAGCCATAGAGAACAGCTATAATATATAACATTGTTTCGTGTTCAGACACTCAAATAGTCAATTGCCTAATTGGATGAAACTTGAAAAAGTAGATAAAAACGATTAAAATGCATTTTAAATTTTTTTGTCGAAAGCTGAAAACCAGTCACTGTAGGGGCATAATGAGAACCCCCCCCCCCCCCCTCTGGGGCACTATAAGCACCATTAATCGGGACACGATGAGCATTTTCTGCCGGGGAGTCTAACAGCGAATTCGACTCGATAAAATCAACTGAATAATAAAGCTACATCTTCACTTGTTTCATCTGACGATTTGGCCTATTGGTAAGGTGTCAGAGAGGTAATCAGTAGACTCGAGTTCGATTCCTGGTCAAGGTGATTTTTTGTAGAAAAAAGGAGTGCTTATTATGCCCTGGGTGCTCTCGTGAATAAACGTGCATTTTGAAAGAGTAATGGGGGGAGTCTCAGCAGGCTTTGCTGTGAAGCGGTTGTGTTTTTTTCGTCTCCTCGCGTTCGTGCTACGATTTTCATTTTCGTTTCGGGTACCATGCCTAATTCAAAGTGAAAAGTAAATTTATGTCTGAAAAAGTGATGACAATACAAATCAGTGATTAGCAAAATCTGAGAAAATTGACTTTAAGTTTTGTGAATCAATATGGTGGTGGAGCGAAGGGTTCTATTTTTAGTTCCGAACGAGCTCATTATATTTTAACGCGAGTGAAATCCTATCTTTTCATTAAGACCCGGCGGGTATGATTTGGTTTAAATTTTCAAACAAGCCGTCCACGATAAACTAACGAGAAGAATTTAGGAAAATGGACTGGCAATAGAAAAATAATTTGTGTGTATACTGGAAACTTGGTCAAATAAAGTTTGGTGGTTTGGTTATTAAGAACTTTGACGTAGTGCGCTGGTGATGCTAATGGTTTAAAATTAGAGTATAATTCGAAAATAAGTACATTGGTGCATTTTCCAAAACATATCTAGTGAAAAATGTGAAAAGCAAAAATTTAGGAATTCCAAGAATCGAAACATGTTTGAAGGACGGGAACAGGAGCGAGCGACTATTTGCTATTGAAGGAAACCCCGGTGAGCTTGTTCCTATATGTAATTTTTATACGTTTCTTTTTATCTCAATATACCTAACTCATGCAGAGAATATCTATCATTAGTTTGTCATATTTACAATAACTTCTTCAAATATGTAGGTACAGATCAGAACCCGTCAAAGTGAAGAAAGCCGTGCTTAATTGTAGCAGCGGTTGTGTGAATGTTTGCTCTCTTTTAGGTCAAAATTGCATTTTGATCACAGCAAGCGTTAATAACTTTAAGGTCTCCATACATTAGCAACCATTTGCACAAGTTGCGTAAAATCTATTCGGGCCGAAATTATTTTAATATGACACTCTCTTTTGCCTCTCCTTTCTTCTCAAATCAGCTGTTTTCACTGCATTTTAGTGGTGGTACACCTATGTTATATTTAGTATTAAACATTCATTAAGTTATGGAAATTTTCCATGTGATTGGAAGTAACTTTTCGATATCAGGGCAAATGCAGATTAATGCTCAGTGGATTTTATACAAGGCGTGACTAAAAAATTGAAATCTTTGACACAAAATAAGTACTAAACTAAGCAATCATTGTTAACATGCTTAAACGAAAGCTTAAAACATTTTTGTCCTCGTTGGTATCCGCCAAGAAAGTTGGTTTTGTTGTGATTTCCCTACGCTTGTTTTTTCGATTATAAACGTTGCCTGTTTCTATCTTACTTAAATTCCCAGCGGCTGCACTAAGATAATTATTCTTAATAATTCTTAACTCACGCAATAAGGTAATAAAGAGTTTTTTTTATCTTTTATAAACAGTCGAGACTTTCTTGCAGATTCAATTGTTATTAATTATATCTTAAGTAAGAAATTCACGGCGCTTTCAAGGTAATATAATCGATATATCTCGTTTATATGGATTAATTATTTGAAAAAACCTTTCGAGCTGTAAACAAACCTCGAAAGGTTTTATGTTCGATTAATGTTTTCCGTTTCTTTTTTATTTTCAAGAGCGAGTGAAGGCGCTTTATCCTTGGTCGATGACCAGAAATGATTGTACACTGAAATCCAAAACAACCAAGAAAAATAATTCTTAGTATTTCAAAATCCTCTCATTGATCACTTAATATTTTTCAAAATAAATTTATTCAAAAGTTTTGTGATTTCTGTGTACAAAATAAATCATTTCCAGCCGCAGGAGAAAGGTCCTAGTTGCTTCACATTTCGCATGGATTTTTCATCAAGGAGCATTTTTCTTAGCATGCTTCCAACGATATTGCCCATTTGAAACGTATGGTACTGGTGGTCCACGTTTCTTCATGTTCCTGTGTTCCAGATGTCTCTGCGTTCTCTGCTCCATGGTAGGCCCAACCATTTTATGTTTTTATTCATTTTAATGTTTTTATGTTAAAATGATGAAAGGCATAAACAAAGACAAGAAGAATAATAACGTACTCTTATTATTCTTTGGGACTCAGACATAAGTTCTGGCTGTGGAAGTACGATTAGTGATTAGTGATTAGTTTAGAAAGCTCCAGCAGCAGACATATTTGTTTGAGAATAAGAAAACTCTAAACCGGGATAAGAAAAACTTATTCAATATGCTATGCATTTCCCGTTAATCTTACATGCACACACACCGAAACGAAGAGAAAACCATTCTGTCAAAAGCAATATTGCACTTGCTAGGGTAATGGAACCCTACAAGGTTCCATTTTCCTGAATTTTTTTTCAATCCAACGACTGTCGAAACATGTTCTAAACACGTTTGAAAACTAAAAAGAGGCAATGGACAATTTGACAAAACCGTTACCCTACGACCCTTTTCTCGTTGATTTCCGTGTCCTTTTCCTGAAAAGGAAGTTCTGCTCACACACTAGCCCAATGCATAAGAAAAGCTTTCAACCAGCACATACATATATTATTACTTTGGAAGAGGAAGCAACGAAAGCTGTTATATTTACGAACGAATGTTGGATGCTGGGAAGGAGTTGCAGGCATTATTGTTTGTACAAAGCACCGTCTTTTGGATGGAATAAGTAGAAGATGTTCCCTCAACAGCAAGCAGAAATCCCCAGTCTTGATCCTACAGTTGGTGTGCATGAGGAAATGCTTTCCGACAAGAAAGTCGATCGAGCACCTTATTTGATTTGCTTTCCGGAACTAACGAACTGAACTGTTTCTTCACTTTCGGTCTACGGAGCAGATAAAAGAATTGGGAAGCTTATGGTCGTTTCTTTTTCTAATCAGTAGGTATTGAGTCGTTGAAATGTTGTTTTTAAAAACCAATTGAAAGGAAAAAAAACCTTATTTTTTAACTTGGAAATAAGGAACATTATTGGTGTCAATTGAATTTATTGCTTATCAATGCCAATAGACATACCTACACACCTGTTAAACAGCTAATAACTTTTTTGTCTAATAAGATACGAAGTTACGGTCTTCAACATAATTGTTCTGCGAAAAATTTCTTTTCCATAATTTATAAATTGACACAAAAACTATTAGCAGGCTGTGTTCCGCAGAAGAAACAAAAAAGATGTTGATTTTTCAGTACAAAATATTCAATTTTCCTATAGAAGAATAAAAGCTCAAATTTACTTATGTAAACGGTACCTCAAAATTCTGCGAAAAATAACGGATAAGTTTTGAACCAAAACTAAGCTTGTTAGAACCAAGGGTTGAGAAATTGGAAAATGAACCCAAATCGACTCAGTCTACTGACACAGTAACCCGAACAATTAGAATATGTCGTCATAGCAACGAATCATAAAGAAACTTTTGGTGAGAATCGCAAATTTAAAACCTGGAACATGATTTATGAAGGTGTCAGATTCCAAGGTGCAACATAATTTGAAGAATCCCTTTATTTGAACAGCGATTTCATGCAAATTCTTATGCGCAACTCACTTCGCTTCCAGCCATTTGATTTAAAAACATAAATGTAATTTCAACACATCATAATAAATTGAACCCTAAAATGTGTCATAAATTGTACTTCTTGAGATTGAAAAGTAGGTTTCAATAGAAAAAAAAACTTCCGCGCTCCCGCAAAATGCGGAGGATCAACTCACTTCTCTTTTTAAATCAATTAACGGTATTTCAGAATTATCTAATTTTGAGAAATCTCAGGTAAAAACTCCCGGAGTGGAACATCAGTTCAGAATAAATGAATAAGAAGGATCATGGAACGAACTCACCAATTGTTGAAGTAGAAAGTATGTTTCCTCTTTCAGCGAATCTTTCAACGGATCATTGCAGGAGGTGGATGAAATCAACGGAGAATCGGGTCGGGTACATAAAGGGTGTCCACGATGAAATTGCCACACACAACATTGATTCGCAAAATTCGAGTTTTCATCCGATTGCCATCCAATTTTCAGGGATTAAAGAATGACTTTTAAACTTCATTTTACCATTTTTCTCATATTTTATTTACAGTCCATACGCAAATGCCAGCACATTGGCCTTAACCCCGGCCATAAGATTCTGCACAACCTGTGAATCAATCGTTTTTTGCATGTAAACCCGTACTTTCTTCAGTTCCTCGACTGTCTTCACTACCTTAGGTCGTTTAAGAAGGTGCTGCAGACTTTTTGGATAACCAAATTTATGGATCCTTTTCAAAACTTTTTTCACTTTCCTCACATTAACCAAAAAACACTTTAAAACTACTAGCTTCATGAGTGTTCATGTTTTCTTCATCGGCATAAAAACCGAAAAAGATCTTCCCATCTAGCACTTGGTTCCGATCACCAGAAGCCACCAACCTGGAACTCCAAAAATATTCGTCTTAATTTTACTACAAAACTACCCGTGCTCTTCTGGTGGTCACTTCCATGAAGAATCCTGGCTGCTTTCCATCCGTTGGTAGCAATTTTCAATCGTTTAACTTGAATTTATTGGTTTAAAACTTTATTAAAATTTTCGCGGACGGAGAAAAAACGCGTGTTGTTCGCACGAGGCATGGCCTACTCCGAACTAAACAGAATCCCGAGGTTATTCTAAACAAACAAAAAACAAGTGTATGTATTGTTGTTTTTACCGGGCTAAACCGTTGTTTGCTTCACTAGTCCACTATACTTTAAAAAAAACACCGCATTTATTTTAACTTGAATTCATCGCAATTCGAATTCAACAGTTTGTTAAATAAAAAATATCGTCTATAAACATTTAATAGTCTATAATCGAACATACATTTTCTCGATAAATCGTTCGCTGAAATTCCTTGTGTTAGCACCATTTCTACTCCAACCGATTTGAGCCGGAATAGAATGAAGCTGTTTGTGGTAAATTCCGATTTCGGAGGGGCCAGTACTAAAGCTTAGTTCTTTTAGAAATGGGACAGTTTCGTTTGCTAATAGCTCGTTTACTAGTAATCGGACATTCTAAATTTTGGCAGCATTTTGCTGCTTGTGAAAAGTACTATCCGATCTATTTTTTTTTTTTCAAAATTTTAAATCTACGCGTTTTTGAGATATTTACGATGCAATAGAAAATGAAAAAAAATTATTTTGCAAACTTTCTTTCAAAATCCATCATTATCAAATTGATAGCTGACAAAACCGTTGATTATTCAAAGAATAACTGTGTGTGAGTGGTGGAAAAGTATGCAAACATCGTCAAAAATGCCCAAAAGTTTAAATCAACCATTGGAGTGAAGCACATAATCGGCAACTACGGTTAAGGGTCATCTGTGAAGCGAAGTCTCATTAACAGCATTTCTTTATTTGGAATAAACGCAAAACTAAGGTTGGATCGCGGAAATGTCCAAAAAAAATTTCTCCGGTAAGCTTAAAGTGTTACCTAGTAATAAGTCAATCAAACCCAACCTCAAACAATAGTTTTTTGATAGTTCCAGAGTTCATAAGCTGTATAGCCGGTACCGAGACAAAGGGAAAGATGATTTCTGATGCACGACAAAACGTATGAAATACCCTATTTCAAACAAATTCATGCGTTTGAATGCTGTACCATGTCTGCTCGTGGCAAGGTCCCGAGCATATTAAAGTACAAGTTTGCTGGTTATTTTGTGTAAAATATAATGATTTGACAAAATCCTGCACCAGTGGAAAAAACAACAATTTTAAAAACGAAAACTATCGTTTTCGCTTTTTTTTAAAGCCTAAAAAGGGTAATCTTGTATGTACCCTTCGCAACCTATGATCTTTTCTAACCGTTATACTTTAAGTTCTATCTCATGATGGTTTTACTTCGTTATTGTCTGATTTTGTCAGTAAAAATAGCATTAAAACGCTTTAAAGTGGCTCAAAAAAAAATCTAGTTTTGTTAATTTTGAAACAGCTGTATTGCACCAAAAAGTCGCAGAAACTGAAGGAGGAGGATGCAGCCACCAAAAACATAGATAAGACGAAGTAAAAGTTTGAAAAACTTATCAATATCATGACTGAAAAAAGTGTGCGCTGGCCGATGGGATGTACAAAGAATAAAGTAGATTTTTTTCTTACAAATAACGATAAATATTTTTTTTCAATTTTTTTCATGTATTATCATAAGATTACCATCATTTCCTTCATAAAAAGTATTCAGATCAAACAAATGGTTTTCGAGATACACGCATTCGTAACTGTCCCATTTCTAAAAGAACTAAGCTTTATGTATTTTCAAACCCCAAAGGGTGGTCGGAGGTTTTATTCCAAACGTGCAACGAACCACAATTTCTGCCGGCACAGATGATACAGCACTTGATTTCCATTGAGGTATGCAGACAGTATCCGAATGGCGAATAAGACCTAATGAAATGAAAATGTTTTTTAAATAAACAATAACTTTTGGCTACGTTTCGTTATCAACTTACCATATTGATTTGTAGCAATTACAGAGATTTAGTGCGCAGCATTTTTCGGGACTATTTACAGCGTCTAGATTGAAATCCTTGGGATCTTTAAGTTGCAAATATAAGATTAAGCTAGAGTTCGGAACAAGCCAAATTTGTAGGATTCTGGAAGAGAGAAATTCAATTAGTCAAGCCTGGGAATTTATTAACAATTATAGTTACTTTTTACCGCTTTGTTCGTTGTTGCTGAAGCCATGTCTGTGCTTTCGGGAGCTAATGCAGCTACCGTTGCACCCGGAATTGAAGCCTCAAGCATCTTCCGTTTTTTTCCCGAGTCCTAATTTTCACCTTTTTCTCGCAATGAAATGTAAACAAACTTTACACGCTGAACGTAGTTTGTTTAGCTCAGCATTAAACGGTAGATTTTTTTCAGTGCATGTTTGCTCTCGCCCCTTTCTAGTGAGCAAATTTGGTGATTTTGTCGGTCCCGACGGCAACGGCTCTATTTTGCTCCCCCTCATACTAACCCCCGGTGCGGTATGAAAGTGATTAAACGCTTGAGCCTTTTCACTATACTCGCGATTGCTACGGATGCCCTAAGAATGTTCAATCAGTTGCCAGCTGGCCAGGTATATACATGGATGCCGGAATACCTGTAAGTAAACTAGCCCACCTGATTGACTCGTTCTTCCAATATATACCTACATCAACACAATACATTCATCCATAACAGTTCATACGAAGCCATGGGGTCCGGGTGTAAGCCATGCATTGGAAATTTGTCAAACTTAATAATCTAGTTAAGAATGCATGTGAGCACAAACTTAGGCTGAAACTGCGGTGAATCCTTGCACTCATGGTGGATAACCATCATACATACATACATACAAAATCAGGAATGCTTACGCAGCAATGAATTTACATCATTTCTCTTAAATATAGAATAAATATTTTAGGATATGTTGAGCTATGATTTTTTTTTTCTTTTTTATGCCTGTCACCGTATACATACATCAGTTGAACCTCAGTGACGTTTCTAGTGGTGAAAAAGAATCTTTTATCTTTTCTTAAAATTTATAACAAGATTATCCCATTCAATTTGATCAGTAGAAAATCATGTCTTAAGATGCACATCTACGCTCCCGCATCATTTGGCTATGCAGTGACGCAAAAGTTTGCACAAAACAAATCTCCAAAGGGATCAAATCCCGAAGAAGAGTTCAAGCCCCATCGCCATGTTACACATAGATAATTAGATGACATTTCCGGTTCAAATGGACACAGTTTGCGACTGTGCAACTTTCATCGTACTGTATCGGCTTAGCTAGGTACGCACTTTCGAAAGTGAACGATCGTCCGCCACGGGTTGGCTGGGTAGATGATGATGATCATTAGAGGCGAATGCGGTCCCGGTTCCCAGTTGTCTGAATCCGTTCCATACGCATTGCCCGGTCCGATGATGTACATGTACCGTGGCCATTGAGATGGTTCCCGAGACACGCTGTCGCTGCTTCGTTGTCCGATAGGCCACAAGGATTGGATATGTATGGACACATACTCATAAGTATGTACCATATGATGAGGGGCGAGGTCGGTCTTGTTGCGTGCACTACACCAGGCATGTGATCTGGCCAAAGATGCTTCGAATAGCTGGCTGGCTGAACTAAACCGAGCGACACCAGCCAGGCCGATGATGTTATGCTTACGCGGGAATAAATTGCAATCAGCGCAATTTGGATTATTAAAGCGTTTAGACGTCATGCGGCGTGACCAATACGATTAATCAAAATTTCTGACGGAAATTAGGTCGATCTTCGGTACGTTTGGGTAGTGCTACGCAGCGCATCAACGTGGCGAACTTTTTGTGAATGAATTTGCCAAGCCAGACTGCCGGGCGATATGCGTTTGTCTACTAGAGCCACACCCAAAAAAAAGCAGAGAAGAAAGCTGCAGTTGCAGTTTGTTTGAACTGGTCTAATCTTAGCTTCATGTAAGTATTTAGAAATAAACTTATACCTTCTTGATTGTCGATTCGGAAAAAGAAATGAAGTCATTACCCTTCGAATCTGAGACAGGGATGGGAAGTTACCGGAAAGGCCCACCCAACCTGGAATGACAAATGGCCCAGCCAGTGTTCATCCATCACCCGAAGTGATTTCCTTAAAAAAGACCGAGAGTTCTGATTCGCCCTAATTTCACTTCCCGCACCCATCAGATGATCGCCCCTTCTTAAGCTGAAAAGGTCCCACTAGAAAATGCGGAAACAACTTCATCCGAGCGCGCAAGTCTTCAACAAGTCAAGCGAATAGGAAGAATGACACACTCGACCACCACATAACACGTCTTTGGATTTAGAGGAACCTAAGTATACGCAACACCGGCTCATGTAACGGGAAAGTGAAATGTCATTCCAAAAATCGCGCTCGCTCAGTCTGTCGGGCCGAGAATCCGTATTATGTGAATTCCTCTTCCCCATTCGGTTGTAACATTTTAATGGGTGGAATAAATTTCAAACTCTTTCTCATTTGTCTAGCCTGCATCTCAAAAGTGGGTGGGGAGGAGGACGATCTTGACTGTTCCGAGGACGAAGGCGGATGGTCATTTTCGGTTCAGTGGTGGCCGCTTCCGTCCATATCGACGACACCGACTAAATGACTCAAAGCTGATTTGTGGTCCGAGATACAATAAAATGGAGGGAAATTTTTCGGACGGTTGTTGTTGCTGGAAAATTAGGCGAAATAAAAATGCGATGCTTTCTGGAATGCGAGAACAGCAGCAGATCATTTGGAAATTCATTGGCCCCGAAGCAAAAAGGACAGAATAATGATGCATATGTCACACTAGATAGGTTGGGAAGTGGCTATAATTTTAAGTATTCTATCTTTGAGTGGATGACCTCGCTCGCTCGGCGAAGAACAAAACACATTTAGAGAATAATTTACCCGGTCGAAGAGATGTGACGTGCGTTTTTGATACTGACGTAAATTGTTGACAGGAAAAATAGCAGTGGAATAAAAAAGTGACTGCGATCAAGAAATTAGCTGCGAGTTGTCGGACTAGACAAAATACACTTGCTGGAAAATAAATCATAATTTCGGACCTCATTTTGGATTCTTTAATCCGTTTAACCATTCTGTTTTTCGTCGAAGAAAAGCAAAAACTCTAGTCTCTAGTTGAGAAAAAAATATCGGAAAATCGGGGTGAATCGAATTGCAACTTTTTTGAATTTCGCCTGTCGCATGAAAAGTTTCCTACTCGGTCAAAACGAACGACAGAATTTTTGCAGACTTTTAAAAAGAGGTTGAGGTGGGGAGTAGGCGATGCCTAATTGACATCGCACGTGTTTTTTTTCACGGAACTAATAATTTCGATATTTTTTGTTTTTTAATGTTACCAAAGTCTTAAAAAAATTAATAAAAGTGATATCCACGGGTGGCCGGAGGTTTCCGGCAGTAGTAGCCACCGGAAATTGTGATTAAAATATGAACATAGAAAATTTAGAGACGTGTTCAAACTTGGCATATTTTTTCCTCTGCATGAGGGGCAACTTTAATGTGCAAAAATCCAAATCTGACTGATAATTTAATTAAAAAAAATTTGGTGAATCGAGTGTTGTAAGTTGTCCGTAAAGAATTGCTGAAAATTGGTGTTTTTTTTTCAAGAATGCGTTGTGGATCACGGAAGGAAACAAATAAGCGAGTGGTGTGGAAGTAATTATGGAGAGAAATTGATATTTTACCGTTTAGGTTGCATGGGATAAAAGGTTGTCAGGAAGAAACTTTTAGGTCGTTCTATTTGTTACAGCAAACTACGAATCTTCAGGAATTGATGATCATTGAAAGGTAAAATCATCCGGGATTAATTTAACGAAATATTTGTGAAACTTGACGATTATTTAGAGGTGTGAGCAACAAAAAAAAATAGAACGCACAACTAAAATCGGTAAGGGGTTCCGTCATGTTGTGGCTTGCTTTGTTTTCCTGGAATAAGCGGGAGAAGGAAATTATTCTGTACAGGAAGGTGGCGACTCACTTTGATCTTCCAGTCAAAGCAGATTAAGTAAATATGTGGCACTGATAAGATGTAAATTTGTAGTAAGATTTCAGAGTGGCAATATTTGCCCGAATCAGCATGGTGTATCTAAGAAGTGTTTTCTGGCAGTTAGATAAGTGAAGTGAAGTGAAGTGTTTTCTGGAGTATCTTTAAGCAAGGGTTGCAAATTCAGTTGTTGGGTAAGTACGATGAGGTAAGGAAGGTGCCGTTGGTTACAAGGTAAGATGAATTCAAATTTGCAACTTTTTGATAATAAATTTAAAATAGCCTAACTCTATTATTGGGGATAAGTGGGGGGTAGGACAGGGCATCAAATGAACGGAAAACTGATATACAATGGATTGTGGGTTCAAGCCAGCCGGAGTATCTCGGCAAATTTGCAATCCTGAGTAAGTTACTTAGGTACCTTTTCAGGACTCTTTATTTGTTTCGAACAGTTGGAAGGGAGTGAGTTGAGTCAAACCTGTCCCAAGCCAGTGGTAACGGACCCCTAGGTTGTACTGCAATTATTGTTGATGAGTTAAGCATGAACAGTATTTGAATGTGCGGTCGAGACTTCCCGTACCGATTCGGGTCAAGAGACCTATCAGCCACTGGTGGGTCAAACATACATACATACATACATACTTTTAAAAAGAGGTTGGGTACCCGGGTTTGGATTTGAAAAATGTTGTTTTTTGTTTCTCTTGAAAATTTTATTTTCACGCGAAGCAAATGAAATTCTTAAACGTGAAGATAACTGGGAAATTTGCTGGCTACAACTTTTCTGAAGACGGTAACGCGATAGGAGTAGCGAGAAAAAAATAGAATCACCAGTTTCAATGATTTTGTAAAAATTAAACTCAAGTCAAGTTGCACTGTCTTTTTTTTCTTTACATTTCAATTAGGGCGAATATAACTTTACTATGTGTAGGAATCCGGCTAGTTTAGTTAAATCAGTAGGATACGGTTTTCAAAAATTCTAATTATGTAAGATTAACCGAGACGTCCATCAATAAAGAAGCTAACAAAAAGACATTTTTCATTAATTTTCCCACGTCATCCTGCAATTTTTAGAAGTGGGACTCACAACCACTTTGGAAAATCACAACTGAATTCCTGGTCCTTAAAGTAATGAAAATCGTTCCGGGTCTGTCGGTAAAAGTTGATGGACCAGCTTTTCCAGTCACTAGCGCTGTCGAAGTGGCAGGCAACGATGGAGCCGAAGATGCCGTAAAATCGGGATTCGTTTAGCTGGACAGTATGGACAGTCTCGAAAATATTCCAATGATCCGGTGGTTGCAGAAAATGAATTCTGAAAGAAATTTTTTGAAAACGCAGCTTATCCAGGCACTGACGTTGTCAAAGTGACAAGCAGTGCAGGATGCCATAGATCGCGGAAGAGCGTTTCGCGTTCAGCTTGACTTAGCGAGGAGACTCGGAAATAGCGCTTGAATAAAGCTTAGTTCTTTTAGAAATGGGACACTTTCATTTGCTAATAGCTCGTTAACTAGTTATTGGATATTGAAATTTTTGACAGCATTTTGTTGCCTGTAAAAAGTACTATTCGGACTATTTTTTTCAAAATTTAAAATTTACGGGTTTTTGAGATATGTACGATGCAAGAGAAAAAGAAAAAAATAATTTTGCACAGTTTCCTTGAAAATACGTCATTATCAAATTGATAGCTGACAAAACCGTTGATTATTCAAAGATTTACTGAGTTTTTGTGGTGGATAAGTATACAAACACTGTCAATAATGTCCACAAAGTTCAAATCAAGCATTGGAGAGAAGCACATGATCGGCAACAACGGTAAGGATCATCAAGGAAGTCATGTCTCATACCAGCATTTTTAATTTTCAATAAACGAAAAACTAAGGGTAGATCGCTGAAATGTCCAAAACAATTTTCTCCGATAAGCTGAAAGTGTTGCCTAGTGATGACTCATTGAAATCCAACCTCAAACAACCATTTTTGATAGTTCCAAAGCTCTTAAGCTGTAAAACCGATACCGAAATAAAAACGTTCAAAAATGTGGTCAAAAATAATCAAATTTGTTCATTTCGAAACAACTGTATCCACTAAAATGCTTCCAGTTTCCAGTTTCCAGAGAAGTATTGGACCAAAAAGGATCAGAAATAGAAGAAGGAGGGTGAAGCCACCTAAAATATAGATTTTACGAAGTATAGCTTGGAGAAACTGATCAATACTATGACTGAAAAAAGTGTGCGCCGGCCAATGGGAGATACCAAGAATAAAGTAGAAATTTCTTTAACGAAAAACGGTAAATATTTTTTTTCAAATTTTTTCATGAAAGATCATAACATTAACTTATTTTTCTTCATAGAAAGTATTTCGATCAAACGAATGGTTTTTTAGATACAGGCATTCGTAACTGTCCCATTTCTAAAAGAACTAAGCTTTAATCGATTTTCTTACCATAAAGAAGCAAAAGAAGAGAATCACCAAAAATAGAGATTTGAAAATGTAGTTCAGAAAAACGGTTAGTTCAAAAAGAGTAGAGCAATTCATTAATTGGTTTACGCTTATTTCGAAAGCGAATATTATTTAAAATTGTGATTGTGAAATCTGTAAAATTTATTTTTGATATTTAAAAGTAAAAAAAAATTGTTCGACTTGTGTCCTATTTTAAGTTGATTTGGTATGAGAGGGTCCCCTTCTATAAAAAGTGAGATTTTTGAATCTATTATACACACAAACCATTTCTGGCCCGAAAAACCCTGGGATATCAAATTTCACTTCATTCCGACCGTTCGTTTATACGTGATGGTGTTACAAAGAAATCGCCTCCATTTTTATATATAAGATGTAGTTTTAAAGTTTTAAAGTATCTGTTTTTTCGAAGACTCACAAACAAACACCTCTCCTGATAAAACGATAGCATTTAGATGCAAATGGGTTGTTTTATATGAAAGTTTAACTTTTTATAGGTATAGTTTTAGCACAGACAAACAGATAGGACACGCTGAAGGAATTCCGTTAAATTTTTCGCAAGAACTGCTACATTGCCATCTGTTGGCCACATTGCCTACCAATAAATTTCAATTTGAGAAATGGATCATGGTCACCTCTGACAATTTGGCGTTTCAAGTCCGATTGTAAACAATCAATTCATCGTTTGTTCGGGAGGTATTTAGTTATTCTTTTTAACAATCTTACTCCAATTTTTGTTTGTTTTAGATTTGTATGCGATACCTATTCTGCTGGTCACGAAGTACATACAATCAAATTCATCGAGTCAATCAAAGATTTAACAACAAGGATATGAGTTATTTAGCAATGTTATTTTCGTTCAGTTCATGCTCACTAATATTCAGGAATGGCTGTAATCAATAATAAAAAAAGCGACAATTCTCTCTTGGGCTCTGGTTCAACACCGGTTATCTTCGGTTCAGCCTCTTAGTTACCAGTTAAGTTCTTTTGGGTAAACTTACAGCTTAAATTTCATCATCTCAGGATGGGAACAGGAATTCCGAGCGAGTTTAAGTTTCAGACTTTGCCAAGTCTTCAGTAGTAATTTGGAATCCAAAGAACATTAGAAATATTGAGAAAAATTTTTTGCCCTTAAATGTATGCAACAAGATTGTTCATCTTTTGAGTATATTTGTTTTTGGAAGAAAACGTTAAAAAATTTAATTGAGTCTGTATGAATGGGTAATTACAAGTCAGCATGTACGGCGGCCCGCATCAGGCGGGCAGCCAGTCAGTCCAGTCTAACCGTGCAGCTCGAGGCATCCTCCCCGGGGAAACGCATTCGGTGTAGGATTCTGAATAGCTTCCCGAGCCCTGATCCGAGCGGGATAGAGATCCGGATTGCACATTTGGCGACCGTGGCAGGTATTATTTTAAATTAGATAATCACGGCTGGTAGAAAACAAAATTAAAATAGAAAAAAACGAACTAAGAATTGGAAAGGGCGTTCAAACCAATTTATCCGTCGAGCGCATAAAATTTATTGACTTGCTGGGTTACCCATTTTTAATTATAGGTAAACCTGAAATGAGTAAAAAAAGCGAGTCTTGAGAATTATTATTTTGATCATCATCTCAAGCGTGTTGAGAGGACAGCTTGACATGTTTGAAGAAAAAGCGAGTTGAGAGGACAGCTTGAAAATCGATTATTGTTTCAAGCGGGTTGAGAGGGCAGCTTGAAGTGATTGAAGAAAAAAGCGAGTTGAGAGGACAGCTTTGAAAATCGATTAGCATTTCAAGCGGGTTGAGAGGACAGCTTGACATGTTTGAAGAGAAAGCGAGTTGAGAGGACAGCTTTGAAAATCGATTATTGTTTCAAGCGTGTTGAGAGGACAGCTTGAAGTGATTGAAAAAAAAGCGAATTGAGAGGACAGCTTTGAAAATCGATTAGCATTTCAAGCGGTTGAGAGGACAGCTTGACATGTTTGAAGAGAAAGCGAGTTTAGAGGACAACTTTGAAAACTCGATTATCATTTCAAACGAGTTGAGAAGACAGCTTAGAATGACTGAAGAAAAAAGCGTGTTGAGAGGTGTTACCGTTCGTATTGTTGAAGTCAAGAGATTGTGCTCGTTTCTCCCTAGACTTAGGTTATTCAAATTTAAAAATATTTAAGTAAACACTACATACACTAAACCCCCTCACCAAACAGACACTCCGACAATTTACTTTCGACCACTATCCAACTGGTCGAAGAATCTGTAGAAAGGAAATGAGAGAAGGAGAGAGAGCACGGAAAATTGGGAGATGGGAGGATTTTCGGAAAAGTTGGGGTTCGACTGGACTTCGGTTCCAGGGGCTCGGCCTATTGCCTTCGGCCCACGAACGAGGAGAGTTCTGCGTAAAGTGGTTCTTAGAATACGTTAAACGTAACGGTTATTCAAGAAGTGAATTTAAACCAGAAAACCAAATTAATTGCTGACATTGCTTCAGAAAAGGATCAGGTGAGATATATAAAAATTAAGTGGAAAAAAAGAACCGAGGTGAATTAAAAGAAGTTATGAAAGCTGAACGTGAAGGCGCAGCGTGCGATGTTTTAAAGTATCCGTCGTGGAAAAATATCAAAGACGAAATGCAATCGATTGTTTCCAAGCTGATCGCGATAAATTCAGTATTAGAATGTCCTAAGGTTGACGCTAGAAATAAAATGAAATTAAAAACAAGATTAGTCCACTTCAAGTTCCGTATTAAACGACTGAACGCTTATCCTAACGCGCATAAATTCGTTTTTGAGATTTCGAAATTGCAAACGGACATCACGAGATTGTGTAACGTCTATTTTCCTATTTTAGAACCCATCCCAGAAATCGAAAACGTCGAAAACGAAATATCGAAAACGTTAGTAGAAGTCAGGTCGGAAATTGAAAACATAAATCAATCGATAGCGATGGAAAACGATCCCACTGAAACGAATCCTCAAGAAAACAGAATCCAAATTATTCAAGGTATGGAACGAGAGTTAGAAACGTCGAATAAACGCGCGAATGAAATTCTTGAAAAACTATCGGAATTCGAAAACGGTAACGCGGAAAGTTTCCCGGAGCTGATAAAAACGTTCAAAGAATTCGTTTTGCAATCGACAGAATTAGAAAAGTCTAGGCGAAGCAAAGAAATAGAAAAAGAGCATCAAAAGCTTTATGAACTCGAACAGAAACTGCGCGATAAGAAAAAACTTGAAAAGTTGTTATCGAACCTTGATCGGAAACCGAAAAACGATAAAATAGAATTGGCATCCCATAGTCAAGAACATTCAGGCGCGAAATATCTCTCCTCTGATTCGACTATTCCAGATAGTATTCCACAGCATAAATCCAAAAGCTCAGATATTCTGAAAGCTAAAAAGCCGCGAGTAGTAGAGAATATTACTTCGAGTAATACTTCACTCTCTGAATGTTCTTCAGGTGAACTTCCGAGAATGAGTAGGTTTCAATCCGCGTCAAGAAAGTTTGATAAACCACGTAATGACAACCCACGAAAACATCGTAGCATTAAATCGAGAGAATCTCGTAAGCATAAAAAGCTCGAGAGTGAGTTTGAAACAGAAACTCAGGAAAGCTCAGAAATGATCTCCCAAAGTTCATCTTCTGAAAGCTCTTCTTCAGAACATCGTAGGCATGAGAGAGTTCGTAGACGGTTTCGCGAAAGAAACATAAAGCGTATCCCCATTTCTGAATGGAAATTGAAATACGATGGCAGAGATGAGGGGAGAAAACTAATAGACTTTTTAAAAGAAATTAAAATGAGAGCAATGTCCGAGCAAGTGAGCGATCGAGAGCTGTTCCGATCAGCAATCCATTTGTTCGCAGGTCGAGCAAAGGATTGGTTTTTAGACGGTTATGAGAATTGCGAGTATAGAACCTGGTCCCAACTGAAACGTGAGCTAAAGCGTGAGTTTCTGCCACCGGACTTGGACTTTCAGTTGGAGTTGCAAGCTTCCAACAGAAGGCAAGGCCGGGGGGAAAAATTCATTGACTTTTTCCACGATATGATTAAAATTTTCCATTCAATGATTAAGCCTCTTTCTGAACGAAGACGGTTCGCCATTATTTGGAGGAACCTTCGTCATGAATATAAAAATGCCATGACAGGCGCTAATATTCGAACTCTGGCTAAACTAAAGCGATACGGTAGAATAATCGATGAAAATAATTGGTATCTTCATTCAAAACCTAACGAAAATTTTAACAAACCGCGTTCGAGAGAAGTCAATGAAGTATATACAGCGAAAGATAAAAATAGATCCGAATCTAATCAAACCAGAGTTTTTCATAATTCAAATTTCCAACAGAATCAAAAATCGAAAATGAAATCGGAATGGGAACAGAAATCGCGAAAGCAGTCTGAAGATAGAAGAAAAAGCATAGTAGAGAAGAAAGAAGAACAGTCAGCCATGGAAGGATCCAGTGAAAGCACGCTGCAAAAGCTTGTAGATGATTACAAACGACCACCCACGGGGGTGTGTTATAATTGTCGAGAATATGGACATTATTTTGCAATATGCCCTCAGGCTAGAGAACAGTTTTGTAGGCTATGTGGATTCCACGGTGTGCTTACAAGTTTCTGCCCAGTTTGTCAAAAAAACGCAACGAGATCAACCTGAGAGGGCAAGTTGACCACTCAGAATCAAATCCCTCAAACATCTACCCAATTACAGACACTTTTGAAAGCTTCGAAATGAACCATTTTTCACCTTTTTCTGAAAGCGATTATCAAAACGAACCCGATTTAAATGAATTATTTATCTACCAGAATGGAGACGCACGGCCATTCGTTCGTGTGAAAATCTTAGGAGAAGAAGTGATAGGACTGCTAGATAGTGGAGCACAATGCTCTGTTCTAGGCCTAGGATCTGATTCATTACTAAAACAGCTTAAATTAAAAACCCGTTCTAGTTCAACTACCTTACTCAACGCAGCTGGGAAATCATTGCCTGTGATCGGTTGTGTTGATTTACCTTTTGAATTCGATAACAAAATTAAAGTTATAGCAACGTTAATCGCACCACTACTTAATCGAAGATTGATAGTGGGAGCCGACTTCTGGCAAGCTTTTAATATCCGTCCTACTATACATGATCACTTATTCGAAATCGATGAGATAGCTGCAACAAAACAAGAAATTCAACTCACTAGTTCTCAGAAAGCTCAGTTAGAAAACATAAAGAAAATGTACAAAGTTGCCATCGAGGGAGAACCCCTCGGTGTAACACCAGTTATTTCTCATAAGATCGAAATAGCAGACGAATTCAAACATTTACCACCTATCCGAATTAACCCATACCCAACCTCACCGCATATGCAGGAGAAAATAAATCGAGAGTTGGATAAGCTTTTAGCAGAGAGAGTTGTAGAGAAGAGTAATAGCGATTGGTCACTTGCCACAGTTCCGGTTATCAAACCCTCAGGGGAAGTAAGACTGTGTCTTGACGCCAGGCGGCTCAATGAGCGTACGAAGAGAGACGCTTACCCTCTTCCGCACCAGGAGCGGATACTGAGCCGATTGGGGAAGAGCAGGTATTTGTCGACAATCGATCTCACGAAAGCTTTTCTTCAAATACCCCTCGAACCAAACTCGCGCAAGTACACTGCTTTTGCCGTGCTGGGGAGGGGGCTCTTTTCATACACCCGTTGCCCGTTTGGTCTTGTCAACTCAGCATCCAGTTTGGTAAGATGTTTAGATATCGTTCTAGGGTATGGCGAGATGGAGCCGGAAGTCTTCGTTTACCTTGACGATATCGTCGTGGTAAGCGAAACTTTCGAAGGCCATGTTCGTGCGTTAGAGGAAGTAGCTAGTCGTCTGAAAGCAGCAAATTTATCAATCAATATAGAAAAGTCAAAATTTTGTATGAATGAACTCCCTTACTTAGGATATTTACTAACACCCGAAGGCCTAAAACCTAACCCGGACCGGATTGAGGCGATCGTAAATTACGAACGGCCGACTTCAATTCGAGCTTTACGGCGTTACTTGGGAATGGCTAACTACTATAGGAGATTCATTCACAACTTCAGTGAATTAACCTCTCCTCTCACGAACCTCCTACGTAAGAAACCTAAATCCATTGTGTGGAGTGAGGAAGCAGAGCGATCTTTTATTAGCATAAAAGAAAGTCTGATTTCCGCTCCCATTTTATGTAACCCCGATTTCTCAAAAGCTTTCCAAATACAGAGCGATGCTAGTGATTCAGCGATAGCAGCTATCCTGACACAGCAACATGAGGATGGAGAGAAAATCGTAGCATACTTCTCTCAGAAACTTTCCCCAGCCCAGCAAGCTTATGCTGCTTCTGAGAAAGAAGGTCTAGCCGTGCTGTCTGCAATCCAAAAGTTCAGACCCTATATCGAAGGAAACCATTTTATCGTCGTCACGGATGCCTCTGCTTTAACGCATATAATGAAAGGGAAGTGGAGAACGTCATCGAGACTTAGCCGCTGGAGCATAGAGCAGACAACATAGTGCCCGATGCACTATCGCGGGCTGTTGAGAGCTTAGATGTCTCCAACACCGCTGATTTGTGGTACACACAGATGGTCGCGAAAGTTGAGGAAAACCCAGACGAAAAACTGGATTACAAAATAGAGCAGGGAAAACTTTTAAAGTTCGTACCTACGCGTAATGACGTTCTAGATTACACCCACGAATGGAAAATCTGTGTGCCACTCGAGTCGCGAGAAAACGTTTTGAAAAAGCATCATGACGGATTCATGCATGCAGGATACGAGAAAACTCTAGATCAACTTCGACGATTGTATTTCTGGCCGAAGATGGCAGCAACCGCGCGAAAATACGTACAAAATTGCGAAATTTGCAAATCGGTAAAACCCGCGAACACGTCACAGAATCCTGAAATGGGGAAACAAAGGCTAGTCACAAAACCATTTCAGATTTTGTCAATTGACTATATACAGTCACTTCCGCGCAGTAAGTCCGGTAACGCTCATTTACTCGTGCTGTTAGATTTGTTTTCGAAATGGACAATAATGATACCGGTTCGCAAAATATCGTCGAGTAGTGCCATTAAGATCATCGAAGATCAATGGTTTCGAAAATTTTCCGTTCCTGAAATAATTATTTCGGATAATGCTTCATGCTTTATGAGCCGCGAATTCAAGAGTTTCTTAGACAAGTATTCCGTGAAACATTGGGCTAACGCGAGACATCACTCTCAAGCGAACCCAGTCGAGAGACTCAATCGTAGCATTCAGACCTGTATAAGAACATACGTCAAAACCGATCAGCGAATATGGGATACGCGAATATCAGAAGTAGAGTACGTCATAAATACAACGAAGCATTCATCAACAGGATTTAGCCCGTATAGAATTTTGTTTGGCCACGAAATTGTCGCGAGAGGTGATGATCACCGCAAAGAAGTTGATGATGATACGATTACTGATCAACAACGAATCATGAAGAAGCAGACTGTAGATAAGAAGATCTACGATATTGTCTGTCAGAACTTAAGAAAAGCTCACGAACGTAGTCAACACAATTACAATTTACGATTTCAGAAATCAGCTCCCGTTTACGAGGTAGGACAACAAGTTTTTCGCAGAAATTTCGCGCAATCTTCCGCCGCGAACGCGTTCAATGCGAAGCTGGGATCCGCGTATCTTCCGTGTCGAATTATTTCGCGCCGCGGAACTAGCTCGTATGAGCTCGCCGATGATCAAGGCAAAATAATCGGTATCTACTCTGCCTCAGATCTTAGACCCGGTGTACCCGAAGGTCAATGACCCGTGTTTGTTTTGATCCATCATTCGTTTGAAATTAGCAAGTCGCGTCTGGCGAAATATGACATACTATTTCGTCATGTATGTCGTGTTTTTTTTTTACTACTCTAGGGACGCCTAGTAGTAGATGTAATAATGTCGCGTCAATTCGTTTTGTGTAAACATAATTTAGCGAAATGCTTAATTCGCGATAAGTCCAAGTTCGACGTAATCGAAGTCTCTTGTCTTTCCGTCCATCCTTATCCTCCATCTTGAATTTTATGAAGAGTCGCGCTATCGATAGTTCTAAAAAGATAAAAAGTTATTAAAACCGCTAAATGATGAATTACGATGACAATTTTATGCTTTTCCGGTCCGGACCGAGCGACGCATTCTTCGTAGATGTCCAATTGCATTTTCCTTCCATTTAAAAATTCCTTTTTCCCGAGAAAGATTAACCGATATCGAGCACGTTCAGCACACCGAGATACGTAGAACGAATTTCCATTGTGTAGCTTGGAGTCTGCTTATCGAGAAGCAGTAGCAAAGAGATAGAGTTGTTTTTGTACGATTATACCAGAATATCTAGTACAAATGTTGAGAAGGACGTATCCGTAATTTAAATAGATTTATTTTAATTAATAAGTTTGGTGATTATTTAGCTGGATGATATGTTTCCTTCACACAATCGAGATTGCAAAAAAATAGGTGCAAACTTAACCCTGGGTTCAATTTAATGCCAAGAAGGGGGAAAATTTATTAATTATTAAAAAAAAATTTAATTTAATTACAATTAATTTATTTTTTTTGAGGAGGTATAGGGTAGTGTTACCGTTCGTATTGTTGAAGTCAAGAGATTGTGCTCGTTTCTCCCTAGACTTAGGTTATTCAAATTTAAAAATATTTAAGTAAACACTACATACACTAAACCCCCTCACCAAACAGACACTCCGACAATTTACTTTCGACCACTATCCAACTGGTCGAAGAACCTGTAGAAAGGAAATGAGAGAAGGAGAGAGAGCACGGAAAATTGGGAGATGGGAGGATTTTCGGAAAAGTTGGGGTTCGACTGGACTTCGGTTCCAGGGGCTCGGCCTATTGCCTTCGGCCCACGAACGAGGAGAGTTCTGCGTAAAGTGGTTCTTAGAATACGTTAAACGTAACGGTTATTCAAGAAGTGAATTTAAACCAGAAAACCAAATTAATTGCTGACATTGCTTCAGAAAAGGATCAGGTGAGATATATAAAAATTAAGTGGAAAAAAAGAACCGAGGGTCTAAACCTTATGATCCCTCAGGACCCGTGATTATCGTCTAGGCTGAGTTGGAAAAGCTATTCCCGAAAGGGGGACCGGCCGAGATATTTTAGCTCGGTTTCCGGGCAGCATCAATGATCCACGCCACGCTCATCCTGTGATCCGTCGCCACGAATCGCATAACATCGCCAGAACACCTTACCCGCCACAAATTCACCATTTTGTGAATGGTATCCGCCACGTGCAGCCCAAGGCAAACAATATTCACCAACAGCAGATCCCGCCAGTTTTTGGACCCGGAAGTCACCCTGCATGCTCTCGATACGTCCGAATCGCCGAAACTACAGAAACAGGTACCTGAAAAAAATAACACTTAAACACACAAAACACTGACATGCATTGACAGACTTGTAAGGTTAGGAAATAAAACTTGAAAATGTAATTCAGCTTTGTCTAATCAATTTAAAAAGGAACTCCGATTTGCTTATTAAGTCCAAGAGCCGACCTTGAGACCTCCGTTGCCGCACGCTCGAGCTCAGCCAATCAAAAGAAGGCCTTGTGTGCCCACCCTCCACTGAGTCTCCAGAGGAACGACCAGGGACTCGAGGGCTTAGGCGGGATCCCTTCTGGATCTGGCAGTAACAGAGGACAGCTTGGAATGAGCGAACAGCTTAGAGTATTGGTGGTTACTTCATGCTTTTCGAGGGTACATCTTGAAATTCCTAAATAGAAAATGAGTCAATAGTATAGTTTTGATATATTACACAAATATACAACGTGGAGAGGATTAAAGAAAGAGAGCGAATTGAGTTTTGAATATACTTATTTCAACCGGTTTGTAGAAAAAATAATAATGAAAATTGATCTAAAGACCGATGTCGATTAAAGCGAACCAATGGACTGCTTCGCCACATTGACGATAGTTGGTCTCCGTTCACTAATTAATTTCAGACCATATCAAGTTTGCAGGAGAAAACGTCAAACATGCAATTGAAACTCAGTAAAAAAAATAAAAATAAAATAACCCAAATTTGATTAGGCTTTCATAACCGTGTAGCGGATTTTGTGCTTCCTTGTTTGCTTGTTTACTTTTATCGTGCAATATTTGTTTGGTTGGAAACTTGTAAAACGTAATCGAGTAAACCAGTACGTATTTCAAGCGTTTAAAAATAAAAACAACACACTTGGTATTTCTCGTGTTCAATTGATGGTAAGGAATTAAACAATAAAAGAACAAATTTTATTTTAGCTATCAAAAATGGATGCCCCTGGGAAATACGTCCGCGCCCCTCTTCCGGAAACCCGTTTGATTTTGAAGCCAAGAACACCGGGAAAATACAGTGAGCGAAATAAGAATAGCACCACTATGTGTTTTGTTTGTTAAAATATGAATGATTGAAAATTACGAAAATTTTCTTCCACAGATTGTTCTGAATTGCTTAACGGATAAATCAAGCATAAGTTTACTTTTTTTGGATGTAGCAATTGGCGTTGAGGACCAATAATGTAAAAAAGGGGTGCGAAATAAAAATAGAACCACTTGAGTTTTTCAAACAAAAACAAGATTATTTTCAAAAATTTACTGTGTAAAAGAGAATAATAATGCTTCTACGAGTTATTTGAATAGATAACTGTATTTTAGGAGTTTTCCAGAATTCCAAAGGATTTCAAAGGTTTTAAAATGGGGGTTTTAAGAGATGCTCCTCTAGCGTTAAGGAATTAAATATTTGAGCTGTAATTCTTTATCAAATTACTAACTTTCTTCATTAAAATGACGTGAAATGATGAAACAATCATTCGGGATTATTTTCTAATCAGAAAAATAGATTGGAATTCAAAAACTTTGATTTTGATCAGTAAACCACACTTTTTTCCAGATTCAAGTCGTAGATGGCAGCACTATCTTGCAGTTAACACCAAATTTTATCTCAATATTGATTTTCCAGGTTTATTTAGGCCCATATTCATCATTTTGAGGTATTTTCCCATTACAGTTTTGTGGAAGTTAACGCTGCAGAAAGCTTTTCCGGATTTGCAAAAGAATCACCAGCACAAAAATGTACAACCGTCAAAATTCCTGCACATCTCAACTTCCAATTCAATTGCAAGTCATACCAATAATACTGCTAGCCGTCTGGTCCATCAAGCTGCATCCCAAAGTATAACTTTAGTCTGATAATCGGTCCAAAAAATTCACTTTTAGTGACCTTTATGCAATTCTATTTTTTTTGGATTTAGTGATCTCAGAATTTCCAAAGCGTTCACACGGTATATGTATTTATTTCTTGACCAAAATCGTCCAGCATTCCTTTATTAATCCCAGATATTCGAAAATGGGCATGAATTTGGTTTAATGGCAAGATAGTGCTGCCATCTATGACTTAAAACTAGAGAAATAGTGTTTGATTATTAAAAAACATTAGTATTTTTGAATTCCAACCTGCTTTTTGGATGCAAACTCAGCCTCAAATCTATGTTTCATCATTTTGCATCATACTTATGAATGTTAATGAAGAAATCAAGCAGTTTGATAAAGTTTTATAGCTCAAATATCTTATTCCTTAACGCTAGAGGAGCATCTCTCAAAACCCCCATTTTAAAACCTTTGAAATCCTTTGGAATTCTGGAAAACTCCTAAACTGCAGTTATCTATTCAAATAACTCGTAGAAGCATTATTATTCACTTTTACACAGTAAGTTTTAAAACTAATCTAGTTTTTGTTGGAAAAACTCAAGTGGTTCTATTTTTATTTCGCACCCCTTTTCCACATTTTTGGTCCTCAACGCCAATTGCTATGTCCAAAAAAAGTAAACTTATGCTTGATTTATCCGTAAAGCAATTCAGAACAATCTGTGGAAGAAAATTTTCGTAATTTTCAATCATTCATATTTTAACAAGCAAAACACATAGTGGTGCTATTCTTATTTCGCTCACTGTATGTCCGGGTCCAAACACCAGCAGAAACAAATGATACATTCGATCATTATTTTTCTGAGCCTGAAGATCGAACGGCAGAACTGGAAGCAAAAATTTTGGAACTGCAAGGCGTGATCGAGGAGATAAACACACGGAAATCCACTGAAATATTGTCTTCAAAAAAAGAAGTCTCGTCAAACGAAGGATCTATTCGCTGGGACATCATCAAACCTTTTCCGAAGAACGTACCAACTTCTAAGATGTGGGAGGCTTGGCGGCGCTTTATCGACGACTTCGAGATAGCCTCCTCTCTTGCCAATATCCACAGCCAGAAGCGTCGAATGGATGATGATTCATTGTGCTTTTGAAGCCACAGTCGAGGCCATCGATCTTCCAAAGCCAATCGTCATGGCAAAATTCCTAGTCGTACTCGAAGGAAAGCGCTCTTTGTTAGGTAGGAACACTGCTAGTGACATGAATCTTCTAAAGGTAGGTGCTCAAGTCAACACACTTGTGAAAGTTCAGACGTTTTCCCTAAAGTTCCTGGTGTGAAAATACGGTTTAGTGTGGACACATCAATCCCCCCCCGTCAAGAACGCGTACTTCAATATCCCAGCAGCGTACCGCGCTGAAGCCCGAAAACGACTCGAAATCATGGAAAAACGGGGAATAATAGAAAAGGTTACCACGGCACCTCGCTGGATTAGTGGGCTGTCCGCCGTCCCAAAAGGCAAAAATGATTTCCGTTTGGTGGTGAACATGCGAGCACCAAACAGAGCCATCAAACGGGAATATTTTCGCTTGCCTTTGATGAACGAAATAAGAGCTAAGCTGCATGGAGCCCGTTTCTTCACGAAGTTGGACCTGTCTGAGCATTTTACCATCTGGAATTGGACGAAGAATCAAGAGACCTCACAACGTTTTTAACGGAAAACGGGATGTACCGATATACAAGGTTAACGTTCGGGGTTAATTGCGCTCCAGAGGTGTTTCAACGGGAAATGTCTCGTACCCTGGAACGCATTAAGAACAAGATCGTGTACATTGACGACGTCCTTGTTTACGATGAAACCTTGGATAAGCTGCGGGTAACAGTAGCCCAGACTCTCGCCATTCTACGATCCAATAACCTAACACTTAACTTAGGAAAGTGCGAGTTTGATCGAACCCGGGTGAAATTTCTGGGCCATGAACTTAGTCAAGATGGATTTAACATTGAAGCTTCAAAAATAGGAGATATCCAAAAATTTAGATCGCCGACCACAGTATCGGAACTTCGAAGTTTCCTTGGGCTCGCAACTTTTGTTAGTCCACATATTAAAAATTTTGCGGATATTTCACGACCACTTTGGTCAGCGGTAACAGCACCGAATTGGACGTGGGACCTAGAACAAGAAAAAGCATTTAGGAAACTCAAGGACGAAATCATTCAATCAACAGTAGCTTTGGGTTATTTCTGCGAAACTGATATAACAATTCTCTATACGGATGCGTCTCCTTACGCCCTGGGCGCTGTACTGATCCAAGAGAACAAGGACGGTTTAGCACGAATCATCAGCTTCGCCTCAAAAGCTTTAACCGTAACTGAAAGAAAGTACTCGCAGAATCACAGAGAAGCTCTTAGCGCTGTATGGGCTGTAGAGCACTTCAGCTACTTTCTCTTCTTGGCAGAACTCGCGAAGGATCAAAAAGGGCATTGACGAGAGCTGATGGCTGTGCCCTACGTCTAAGCCCTTATGACTACGAAGTTGAATATATCCGGGGATCACAAAATATAGCAGACCCTTCTTCAAGACTTTATCGGGGAGATGACCCTGCTTTTAATGAAAAGTGCAGCCCATGGGAAATTTGCAGTGTGGATCAATATGCCAACGAATTTCTCACCGAGGATGAAATCAGGGATCATACACAAAAAGACGAAACCCTTTTGAAGGTATTTTCTCCTATAATAAAATTGAATTGGGAATTCGTTAACAAATTTGTCTATTAATTGATTTCAGGTCATTTCATCGTTACAGTCAAATTTGTGGCCAAAAACCTTACTCGGCTTTAAGGCAATTGCCAAAGATTTAATCTACAGAAACGGTATACTTTCAAAAAACGGATGTTCCGTTATTCCGCTACATCTTAGAACTAAGGCTCTTAGTATTGCCTATGAGGGGCACCCTCTACAAGCGAAATTAAAAAGTATCCTGCGGAGAAGGATCTGGTGGCCGAAAATGGCCAGGGATGCAGAAAAATGGGTCGAATCATGCTCCGTATGCGCGGTGAATGGTCGCCCGGAAAAATGTACTACGATGCAACGAGTTTTCGCGCCTAAGGCTGTTTGGGACACCATTGCCATCGATTTTAACGGGCCCTACGCGAAGGTGGAAAATATTTTAATCCTCGTAGTGATAGATCTAAGATCACGTTATGCTATCGCTAGACCAGTCAAATCGACAAGATTTGAGTTTACTGAGGCTATTTTAAATAGCATATTCGAAAATGAAGGGTTTCCGAGGGCTATAAAATCAGATAATGGTCCTCCTTTTAACGGTAGTGACTACGCTCGATTTTGTTCATCAAGAGGAATACAAACCATATTCTCAACACCGTTTTACCCTCAGCAGAATGGCCTTGTTGAGAGCTTTATGAAAGTAATCAATAAGGCCATGTCTGCGGCATTATCTGAGGGCTTAAGCTATCAAAAACAACTTCAAGCAGCTGTACAAGCTTCTAATTCCGCAGAGCACACTACAACTCGTGCTCGGGGTGTTCGAGCTTGTAAGGTCAAACCTGGAGATGAAGTGATCGTTGAGAGGTAAACTAAATATAAGGGCGAATCTAGATTTGACAAGCAACGCTTTAGGGTAACGACTGAAAGGAACGGTACCTTATTCCTGCAGGATTCGGATGGCCGCCAAATTGAAAGACACGTCTCTCAGACCAAAAAAGTACATCCTTGGAGATCCGCTGAACGGGGTTACCCTGATCACTTGGGAGAGTCCGGAAGTCCTGTTAGCGAGCTTAACCTTCACGCTCCTGTCGTAGATACTCAGCGTCCATCTCGAGAAAAAAGGGCTCCATGGTACCTTGATGAATACGCTCGACTGGTAGAGGAAAATTGATGTCCGTTTGCTTCAGGTATTGATTGAGGAATAAATTGGTCGAGCGTCAAATAAAACTCACAGCTTACTTAGAAAACCAAGCCCTTAGTCACCGACTACTGCTCTCATTTTTTTTGTCTCTCCATTTCATCACGCGAATAAAGTTTACGTATTTATCTATTAAATTTAATAAAGCTTTTATTTTCATTCTAACGTTGTTTTTTTCATGGGATAGGAAGAAAATGTGTGAATGGGTAATTACAAGTCAGCATGTACGGCGGCCCGCATCAGGCGGGCAGCCAGTCAGTCCAGTCTAACCGTGCAGCGCGAGGCATCCTCTCCGGGGAAACGCATTCGGTGTAGGATTCTGAATAGCTTCCCGAGCCCTGATCCGAGCGGGATAGAGATCCGGATTGCACAGAGTCCAAACAAAAAATTACTATTATTATTATTATTATTATTATTATTATTATTAATAATATTAGAGACACTTTACCATTTTCACGGTTTTCGTGTCTAAAATTACTGTTATTGATGTTTTAAGTTTGTATGTGTTTTAAGCCTTCTGTGCTAATTGGCATCTAAACAATAATATTGAAGATGTTGAGCTACGTTAAAACCATAGTGATCAAAGCTACCCCGAAACATGAAATCTGGTTTTGTAACAATCATTTATTTGTAGTCACTATTGTCAATTGCATGAATTTTTAGACTATTGAGAGAATGTAATTTGACAGATAACAATTCCGCACTCACTAACACCATCACATTCTTTATTTAAACTATCATGTGCTAAAAGTTGAAAAGGGACTATATGAAAAAAGGACCAACATCAGAGTTCAGTTACTTCAAATTATTTTTACCAAAAATCAACTTTCATACGCACCGTTGCCGTCTTTAACAAACTGCGCAGATTGCACCTATTTAGACCCCCGTGCAAATAATTTGCGCGCAGTAAAATCTGCTCGCAGACCTATACATAGACAATGACACATATCGATATTCTTTACATCTTTGGATAAAATTGAATTAAAAACAATTGCGACTGGTGTGTCAGTAAAAATTGTCAGTGAATCCATAATTTTTTGGCTAATTTTTCAGTAATTCAAAAAACGCCCGAATAATGTATGGTTTATTTGTTCCACTTACATTCTTGTACCCGAATGTACAGAATGCATTCTGTTTTCTGTTCGTTTCTTTTCATTTTTTGATCGGTCAATTTTCGTTATTGAACTCCTTGGTTTGCATTTCATAATAATTTTCGCCAAAACAATAACGATTATGCCATTTGGAAATGTGATTCGAAAATCAGAAGCGAGCAACGGTTGATTTGAAAAACTGACTCGGGTTGTCTATGTGTGCGTCAGTGCGAAAATATTTCTGCGTGGAAATTATTTGCACAGGAGTCTAAATAGGTGCAATTTCCGCAATAATGTCGTTTGAATATTTTTCTATCAATGATCATACTTAATACTCCTTACCTCAGTAAGTATTTAAAAAAAATTTAGTGTTACAAAGAAACAACCCCTTCCCAAATATTCGAAAATGAATTAAAAAAGTGATCAATGTTCCCCCAGTTTCAGTACTTGTATTTTTTTATCTTCTTGCTAGACCTTACCGAAGAAAACAAACCATTATTGGGTGACGACATTTATCTTTCTGTTAAAGATTAAAATTTTAAAACCTAATCAAAATCATTCCCTAACATTATGATGAGCATATTGAATAGTTTTTAGGTAATAAGTTGTAACAACAGTTGGTTACATATTGTGAAATATTGTAAAAGTTTTCTTTTCGTTCCATAAACATTGAAAAAAAAAACCCTTGAATACGTATGTCACATCATACCTCTAGAATAGATTTTCACATTTTCATAGCGTTGCAATTGAAGAGAACAGCATCCAACTATAAAACAGAACACAAACCAATACCGGAATCCAAAGAAGGTAGGGAAAATCAATAGAAGACAGCACCTAGCATCTAAACATCTACTCCGGCTCTTATTCTCAGGAGATGGGATGGGATGAGAAGAATTTTCCACCGCACAACATAGAAGGGGTGTGAATTGGTGGCACGTTTTCGGGAAACCCCAAAAATCTCCGCCATGAATACGAAATTTCGTCTGACACATTGTCTAGCCCGTTTCGTTTCGTTTGATGGAACTAATTACGAAACATGGGGTCGAGATTCAAGGATTCGTGTGGAATTCATTCATGATGACTCTGTCTCAGGTTAGACGTTCACTCTAATCAGATTTTTTTAAATGTGAAAAAAATGGCATTACTTATTTAAAAAAACTCACTATTCATGCATAGAAAAAGGAAATGTAAATTTTTTATTGCAAATGTGAATTTTCTTATTTCACCAGCCGTCTCTCTTTTTTTATTTAACAGTACCAAAAGCCAAAATCACAACAAAAAAGCGGCTTAATTGAATACAGCTTAGCCTCGAGTTCCTTTCAGTGATGGTGATCGTGATCGGTGTGGAGATCGATCCAGGCAGAAAAAATACTCACGCGAGCATAAACCGATGGCATTCCTGTAGCACATCCCGCAGCAGAACCAAACGAAACAATTCCTACCTGAACGGTGTCAGAAGGATGATCGTGATGCTCGTGATGATCTCGATCGCCAGCAACAGTCAATGGTCCACCGGAATCTCCACCGCATGCCGATCGCCCATTGACACAGCTCAAACAAATGTTCTGTGCCTGAATAAGGTCGGTGTTTCCACCCCAGCTGGCCAAACAATCGGCATTGGTCATTATAGGATTCGAGGTGTATCTCAGAACGCTGGATAAATCCTGACTCGTATCGGAGGTGCGACCAAATCCGGATACGGTTCCAGTAACCCCAGAAAAGGTGTTGGTATTATCATGTGTGTAGTGCACCGGTTGAATGCGTGGCGTATAAACAACATCACCGGCCAAGCGTATAACTGCAACGTCGTTCCGGATATTGGTAGACACGTACTCTTCATGGATGTGAATCCCATGATGCACAAAGCTGATCCTCTGTTGTTCCGCTTCAACTAGGTTCCGATTGTGAGCTCCCATTATGGCAATACCACCGCTGGCTCCATCGACACAGTGGGCTGCTGTCAGTACACAGTGGGTGTTCAGAAGACTTCCTCCGCAAAAACCAGTCCCCATTGGAAAATCACTCAGTACAATCACCTGATATGGGAACTGCCCTGGATGAGCTTCGACACCGTTTGTAATTCTGCGATCCACCTCAAGTCCACGCATCCATTGCCAGTCCGCCGGAATGCGCGCCCAGTAATGATCGAATTCTTCAATCGGGTTCACTCGAGACCAATCGATATCGAGAAACTTGGCAGAGACTCCTGCCGCAATCGCACACAAAACAACCAAAACTTTCATATTGATAGTCAGTTAGGGAAAGACCACAATTGATTGGTGAACCATTTTCCAGCGAACCCTTTTATATTCATCCCGCGCTTGGATTATCTATAACTAAGCTTTTTTTGGCAAAAATTTTCGCAACGCAACTGCAAAGGCCATTGTTCGAATTTTGCTTATCATCATTTAGGGTTACTGATAAGGATAAAAGCTATTTATGGTCTAAGGGCCTCATTCTAGTTTTGCAATCTACTAACTGGGTCCTACCTGAAAAAAAAAACCCTTCAACGTAAACAGTATCGTAAAATTTAATCGAATTGATTACCACGTGCCGACTGGATGACTGAGTTTTTCTAAAAAAAATAATCGAAGCATTTCTCAAAATGGAAAGGGATTTTTTTTTGCTGAATCCGATACAACCCTAGTGAAGAATATGGGAATATTGATGATCGGCTTAACTTTAAATGTATTCTCTGACTTTATGCTTTTCTGTATTCCCGTGACGAATATTGTGCTGAAGAATTAATCAAATGAAATTGGCCCTGGAATTTTGTTATCACAGATTTATTAATCAAACGTGAGAAATTTTATAAAATATTTAAAAAAAAAACTGTATTCTAAATATCTAAATTTCCAAAAAAAAACAAAGCAGATATGAATTTTAATGATCAGTTTTCAAAACTCGTTGTGTTAAGCTCATGAACAATGTTAGTAAAATTTAAAAAAAATACTTCAATCTTTCTTCAATGAGTGGTAAAACCAAAACAAAACTTTTAACTGCTCGGTTCTGGAATTCAACACAAAAAATAGATAATTTTACGTTTTGACGTCAATTTAAAACTCTTTTCCTTATTTTTCTATGCCAGGTGAGGATGGTGAATTTGAATAGAACCATTTTTAAAGTTGTTAGAGTGGTTTTAAAAACACTAATAATATACAGATTTTTCAACGTCACAGATAAGATACAGATACATATTTTCAGACCTTCATACAAATTTATACAGATTTTTCAAAAATGCTGTCGAACCTAAGCAAGAACTGGATGAGCGAGAAGTCTCTATAAGTGAAAGGAATCAGCAAATCTCAAGCTATTTACAGCACAAAATCTCATTAAGTGAGAATGTAAAACTTCTATAAGTGAGAATAATTTCCCTGGCTAGCAAATCAGAGTAAATTTTATTTTTGTACTGAAGTTTTGGTACCAATTTATACAGATTTTTCAAAATAGTCATTAAGAGTAATTTTCGAGAAATATCCATTGTTCCATAATGAAACTAACTCGAAAAAACTTCGAATTGTTGCATCTTTCTAACAAATCAGTGGATTTTGATCAAATACACACGCTTTTCTGTATCACATTAATGCATTTACATATATTTTCCTGACCTTTTCTGAACGAGAACCTGGATAATCATTCTTAACAAGAAATGAGCTGCTCGATAGGTACTCGAGTTAAGCAAAAAAAATTTAAAGGAACCCCCCCCCCCCCTCCCCCTTCTTTCCTTTCCTTCATCCCACTGGAAGGAGGCAGTAAATAGCAAGGTGTGTATATACATATTCAGGAGGTGTTACCGAATATCGAATTCCCGATTCAGCCATTTTGGCTATGTAGGCTATGCAACTATGCGGAACTCATGAAGTTTGTTTACCAACAAACCACCGAAAAGCTGAGCAAAACATAAACAAACTCATTGAGAGCCCCGCTCGCCTACTTACTGTGAAAGTCGGAGAACCTAGTGTATCAATAAACCTTGGTAAATAGTACCAAATATTCATAGAAACATTCCTCGTACTTAAATACCATCCCAAGCCAAATTTGGTTCCATTTCTCGAGTAATGTAAAATATTGTATGGGAGCACCCTCTCCACTTCAAATTTCCCCACTGGAAGAACAGAGGGTACTCAAACTATCATAGAGACATTTCTCGTAATACGTAATTTCGCGTAACGTAATCTGCGCATCCTATGCCAACCCATCTTTTTCCTCCGGAATGCGAAATAAAAACAAACTATCAGCAGCAGCAGCCTTGAAATCTGCACTTCCGCATTTTCCCACCGGAAGGTCAAATAAAAAAAAAATTCTGCTAAAAAAAATAAAAATATCTTGCTTATGTTAATAAGTTCAACTCTTTCACTGTAACATCATGCAGAGTATTCATTTAACACGTTGACGGACAGTTGCGTCTATAGCCGTCAAGTTCATACTGATTTATTGATGGATATATAGGCTGAGCCCGTCATCCTGTAAGACTAGCCACTAGTCAGTCGGCAGGCGTCCCAGAGATTCCCTAAACAATCCCTAGGGTCGGCAAGCTTACTGAATAAAATGCAAAATGCAGAGAATTTCCGGAGGAAGAAACAACTCCACCTTCTAGCTTAACACATTAATTTATTGGTTAACAATCCAAGCTTGGTTTTATTTGCCCACCACTTCACAATATAAAATATGGTTTTATCTGACCTGTTGCTGCTACCACCTGGATCCAATCCACGTTGCGGTTCAACCTCGGGTTCGAAGAGGTCGGAGCCTTGCACCGACGCGGTGATTTGTTGATGGCGTCCTCGGTGAAACGACTCTCGAGAGACGTAGCGATCGTACGGTGAGTTGTGTACCTGGCCCCACCTTGGGTGCTGAACCAGGCACGGAGTTGTTGTTGGCCTGATCCGAAGTTCGCCGGTGGGACTTCAACCCAAACCAGCGACGGATGCAATGCGGTAAGTCAACGGCTGATTCAAATCCGATGTCGGAAGATTTGAATCTCCAAGGCCGCCGAGGGGTTTATCGATGTGTAGCGGCAGATATAACCTCCAAACAGCGGCGTACTGACGGGTGTACCGGTGGATTCAAACCGAATTGACGACGAATCAGGGTTGGAATTCTATCCAAAAATAGCGGGGTCCTAAATTTAGGATCCAAGGATTAGTTATTGGGGTTTATCGGCGAGAGCAAAATGGCGGGTTGTACCTGATGTCCAAATATTTCGGCTTCTGGTATTGTAACACTTTATATTTGGTTCTGTGTTGTTTCGCCAGAGTTTGAATCCAAAATGCCGATGGACGTTATTCTCGGCAGGCTTTGAACCCCAGCCGGTCGTTGCTCTCGCCTCGCGCCTTTTCTTGCCTCGTCTAATTTGGTTGCTCGCCGTTTTGCCTCTTCGCTTCGCTCAGGTAGCTTACGGTCTCTGGTGGTGAGTAGTGGAACCGGAAGTGATGGCTGCGTACTTTTCGCCTTCTGGTTAATGGTCTCGCCTTCCAGAGGAATAGTTCAACCCCCAGAAATCCCACTGCATACGATAAACTACAATTTACACACAAAATCGCTGAGACCTCTTTCGAGAGACTAGCAACGCTTACAATCCCGATATATTAAAAATTATCTTATATATAGTTGCCTCCTTAAATATAACACATACTGGTTTTTCACTGTTTGAACACTGCAGTTTAAATCTATAATATTATTAATGCTGTTAACTTCTCTCATAAATCGGAATGCTGGCTCGTTGCGACTGTAATTTGTTCTTCGATTTTCAAGAGCGTAACGTCTACGTCGTCTAAGAGCCAAGTGTGTGAATGGATTAAACACGCACTTGGTCTTCCGCCACGAGCGTGTACGTCAGTCAGCGAGTCCGTCGGTCGACGAGCAGCGGGCCAGTCAAGCAGTGTGTGATTCCTCCGGCAGCTTGTGATCTGGTGGCTCACCGGTACTACTCCAAGCTTAGGAGCTCCGGACCGGTCTGCACATTTGGCGACCGTGGCAGGTATTTGTATCATCATGATCTTCAAAGATCGAAAATGTAAAAAAAAATAAGGAACCGAAAGGAGGAAAAACGCAACCTACGGCAACTTACACGATGAGAAAAAAGTACCCAACAAGTGTTAAAATTTAAATAGATTTACCCATTGGGTGCTAGTAAATGAGTAATTTTCAAATTGTGAGTAAAGTTTATTGGTGCGAGAAGCAAGGCTGGTCGATGAATCTTTGGTTTAAGTTTTAATACAAAATCGAAGGAAAACGTTGTGATATTAGGTATATCAAAACAGAGAATTGTTATGTTGCGTTGGAACTATTTTTAATTATCTTATCAAATTGAAAAATCAAGCGAGTTGAGAGGACAGCTTGGATAAGATTCTACTATGGAGCGAGTCGAGAGGACAGCTTCAAATTTGAAAAAGCGGGTCGAGAAGACAGCTAAGATATCTTATCAATTGCAATTCAAGCGAGTTGAGAGGACAGCTTGAGATAAGATTAAACTTTAAAGCGCGTGAGAGAACGGCTTAATTATCTTATCAATTGAAAATCAAGCGGGTTGAGAGGACAGCTTGGATAAGATTCTACTATGAAGCGAGTCGAGAGGACAGCTTCAAATATGGAAAAAAGCGGGTCGAGAGGACAGCTTAAATATCTTATCAATTGAGAATCAAGCGAGTTGAGAGGACAGCTTGAGATAAGATTTAACTATGAAGCGAATCGAAAGGACAGCTTGAAATATGGAAAAAAGCGGGTCGAGAGGACAGCTTAAATATCTTATCAATTGAGAATCAAGCGAGTTGAGAGGACAGCTTGAGATAAGATTTAACTATGAAGCGAGTCGAGAGGACAGCTTGAAATTCGAAAAATCGAGTCAAGAGGACAGCTTTAAATATGAAAAAAAGCGGGTCGAGAGAACAGCTTAGTTATCCTATCAATTGAAAATCAAGCGGATTGAGAGGACAGCTTGAGATAAGGCTTAAATATGAATCGTGTCGAGAGGACAGCTGGAATTCGGAAAAGCGAGTCGAGAGGACAGCTTTAATAGGGAAAAAAACGGGTCGGGAGGACAAGTAAAATATCTTATCAGTTGAAATTCAAGCGTTTTAAAAGGACAAGGTGAAATTAGACTGAACTTTGAAGCGTGTCGAAAGGACGGCTCAAATAATGGTTCAGACTTAATGCGAGTATAAAAAAGCTTAGGATTGTGGGAAAAAATCGAAAATTGGAAAGGACTGTTTTTCCATTGAGGAAGAGTGAACAATAGGATGAGGAATCATGTTGATTGAAAGATCTGTTTATGTTAATAACGAAACATGAAGTGGGCAACTCGAATGAATTGTTTAAATTGCAAGTGAGTGGACTACTTGACAATGTGTTTAAAAGACAGCCTTGGTATCTGATCAAATTTATGACAAAACGATTTGAAGAGGCATCTTTAGAAAGAATAGAGCAATGACGCATGAGAAGGACAGCTTCAACAAATTGTTTTCAATTTTAATTGCTTTGAGAAATTGACAAATTGAGAAAATAAAGTGAACAGTGACGCAAGACGAGGAACTGCTTGGATGAATTGTTTTAAATTCAAAATTGAAAGGAAAGTTAAAAAAATGAAAAACTTAAACGCGAAAAACTCACCATTGCATCAACCAAGCCAAAAGTCATCATTTACACCAAGTGAGCAGCTTAAGTTAGTACGGCAAGTTTGATAAATAAAAACCTTGAAGTTTAAGAGGATTAAATTGTGATAATCATAAAGATTCAAGAAAACACCTTTGAAATTCAAATAAAAACGAGATTATGGCTAGCAGTTTGAAATATAAGTGAGACTGACCATGAAATAGAATGAGAAAAAGCGGGAAGATTTTTGTTGAAATTTTTGATCTATTGAAAAGCCTACTTAAAAATGAATGATCAAGAGAAGTAAGATAAAAAAATGCGTGAAAACATAATTATTTGGTTAGTTGACAATCAATGAGATTAAAAAAAAAACAAATGACTGAATGTGGATGAGATCGTCTCTGTAGCGAGTCAATGAATGTGGGTGATTCAATCTTGCATTAAAAGTTAGATTCCGTGGTGGTTTGCAACTTTCTAAACTTATTCTTTTGCAACCAATTCGATCACTAGTGATAATGATAACTTGTCTATCTTTTGCATGAATAATAACGATAGATATGTGAAAATGATAACTGATTTGACAATTCCAGTAACGATCATTTTTTTTTTTTGTGCCGGGTATTTATTCCACTTTTGTTGTGTAAGTAAGAGGGGGAGCCGTAATCGTCGCGACGACTAAACTGTTAGAGTTTATTCTATTTTTGAGGAAATTAAGAGGATTGTGTAATGGTCCAATCTCGATGGTATCTTTCCGCTAGGGATCAGGGATCGCTTCCTGTAGCGTGATGTTGTTGGCTACTGCAGGTATTGTCTCCTGGCCAGCCTTCTTTCCGGTGTTATCGAACGAAAGGTTGTTCTAATTTAAAACGATCCAGATAACTAACAAAATATTGTTTCCTGTCCACGAGTTCAATTTTCCTCCAAAAACGGAACAAACGAGAGATCCTTAACATAATGTGAGTGGATAAACTGGGTTCAAAATGAACCACATTCTGAAGATAAAATATTGTATTATTATTGTTTTTATCGTTTCAAATATTGGTTTTCTCAAAGCGAATAAGTAATGGCTGAATAACAACACCGTTTCATAGATTATGTTTGCCGTGTATTAAATTTGTGGTGAGTAATGAGTAAACAAAACGCAAACAAACGATGGACGACTAGGCATAAAACCACAACGATCCATCCTGTCTATATAGTGAAACTTTTTTATCTGATCATGTTAATTTATCTTTTGCTTGGGGATAATATTAATAAACGAGTAATATCAAGGATATTTTATTCCAAATAGCTATAAAAAAATCGTTTCTTTGAAATTGTACTATTGTTTTTTTTTTCGGGATAGGAAGGGGATGTGTGAATGGATTAAACACGCACTTGGTCTTCCGCCACGAGCGTGTACGTCAGTCAGCGAGTCCGTCGGTCGACGAGCAGCGGGCCAGTCAAGCAGTGTGTGATTCCTCCGGCAGCTTGTGATCTGGTGGCTCACCGGTACTACTCCAAGCTTAGGAGCTCCGGACCGGTCTGCACACCAAGGTACTGGAATTAGCCGTCAATCGGGAACTCAAAAAGGTCGAATTCACGATACCTCGATCTATTTTTAAAAAGAATAAAAAATCGTTGATGCGGCGCCGGTGCTCTAACAAATCCAGATCCAACAAGTGACACAGATTATTATACTCTGGCATGTCGTCGGCCCAACCAAGATTCCTAACTGCGAATTTCACGAATCGCTTCTGGACGGCTTCCAATCGATTTATATGCACATGGTACATTGGTCTCCAAACTATGCTCGCAAAGTCGAATTTCGATCTTACCATGCTAACGTACAGGCTTTTTATTGTGTAGGGGTCTTCCAGCTCTCCAGCAAACCGCCTCACGACTCCGAAAAGTGCAAGTCCGTCTGATACTAGGCTATTTATGTGGTCCTTGAAAGTCAATCCGGAATCCAGTTTAACGCCCAAATCTTGTACGCTGAAAACTCTGCTTATGTCTTCTCCGCCTAGAGAGTAAGTATGCTGGATCGGTGTGAAGCTCCTCGTAAATGATATGACTGCGCATTTTGAGCCGTTCAGTTTCAGTTTTGTTCTGGTCGTAAAATCTGTGAACGCATCCACATCACGTTGAAGTTTTTCGCAATCATTAATCCTTTTAACAGGCATGAATAATTTTACATCGTCGGCATAGATAAGCACGAATGCGTCCGAAAGCACTTCTGGTAAGCTGTTCATCAATAGAATGAAGAGAAGGGGTCCCAAGTGACTACCTTGAGGTACTCCTGAAGACGCTTTGTATGGTTCCGAACTAATTGAATTTACCGATACGAATTGTCGTCTGTTCATTAGGTAGGTCTTTATCCAACTAAGAATGTTTCCTCCGATACCTATTTTTGAAGACGCTTCCAAGATTTCGTCGATTCCTGCTACGTCAAAGGCTTTTGACATATCAGTGTAAATGCAGTCCACTTGATATCCCTTAACCATCCAATCCAATACACGGGTAGTGAACTCGCACAAATTCGTTACCACTGACCGTTTCTTAAAGAAACCGTGTTGGCAAGGCGAAATTCTGTGCTCGATTATAGGATAAAGCCGCTGATAAATTAGCTTTTCGAAGAGTTTGGGTAATGCTGAGAGTATAGCCACTCCTCTGTAGTTCTCTGCCAAATGTTTCGATCCTTTTTTATGAATTGGAGTAACTCGTGACAGCTTCCAAATGGATGGAAATAATCCTGCACGTAGCGATGAATTGAACAATAACATCAAAGGGCGCGCCAATTCGCTGCAACAAGCTTTGATCAACGTGTTCGGTATTCCATCAGGACCAGATAATTTAGTAGGGTCTAGATCTTGGATACCTGCCTCGATTTCGAGAATCGTCAAACTAATCTCATTTACTAGGGGGTCTTGTGGAGTTACTAATAAACCAGAGGCTTCCGATGACTGGTAACTTGTTTTAAAAAAATCTGCAAAAAGTTGGGCGGAGCCTTGAGAATCCGTAGAAGTACTGCCTCTATGCTTTATGTTTACGAACTTCTGTTTATTTTTCTTTTTCGAATTGACGAATTTCCAAAACTGGCGTGGATTGGATTTAATTTCTCTTTCGATTTTTGAAATATATACCGAATAGGATTCACGATGTGCATCTTTGAACATTCTTTGGATCTCTTTATAAGTTTCTTTATCCTCGATCAACCGAGTGTTTTTCATATGGTTGTAAGCTTTCTTTTTCTTCTTATATAAAGCAATCAGATGCTTATCAAACCACTCGGGAAATTCTCTTTCCGAAGAAGTGCGATACACTGAAAGAGGTGCATGCGCATAGCAAATTTCATACAACACTTTGTAGAAAAGCAGTACATTGAAGTCGTGAAAATCATTCGTCAGTGCAAAATCAATTGACAAATTTTGAAAAACACCAATTGATTTCAAAAACTGTTCGATTTGATGCATTTCATTCAAACATTGGACCATATTTCTCGCAAAAGTATCGGCCGTAACAAAAATATTTTGCCACATAATTCTACTGAGGTCGCGTGAAACCGCGCTTTCGTCGATTAATTTCCAATTGATTTGTTTTACTGTGCCTACCTTCACTATGTGACATGACGGCAATAGCCGTCCAATACGAAACGGTCGTTTTTAGACACTGCGGCTGTAGCAGCACAAATGTGCATTTTACCAGCGTACAAGTAGAAGCCTAGTGTCATGTTTTCGAAAAAAAATTTAGTAGGGTAGGTGTACCCTCCTCCGTCGTATCCCTCTGATTCGTCGCAATTCAAGAATGCATGTTTATGCATATAGTGTCAATTTTCGAATTTCACTTGTTTGTACTGTCCGTCAACGTGTTAAGCTTGATATGAATTCTGAATTTTATTGATCCGATTTTGCCGACGTATTAAAATTGATATAAAATCAAATCACCTTAGAAAAGTAGACGATCCAGAAGAGAATCCATGTACTTAATGGTAATCAGAAACAGGTTAGAAAAAATATCCAATGATTTTAAAGTTATTTTTATAAAATGTGGGATTGATTTTTCAAAAACAATAAATCTTTAAGTTGGCTCTTTCAAACTCAGAAATTTTGATAATTTGAAATTTTTGGCTCTTCTGCAGACTCAAAATGTTGCCGATCACTGGTATAGAAGAACCACTGGAGAATAAAAACTATATAAAGCTTGTAGGTGATATTACTAATGCCATATTCGTTTTCATCTGGTGGAAAGATGGTTGTGCACCAACTGCTGTCATCTTCATATAAAAAAAACGTTTTGACAGCACTTGGTGCACTACCGGTGCACCACCAGGATGAAAACGAATATGGCATAAGCCAATCCGTCATAGTGGGTAAAGTTTTTTACGGCATTGAAAAATGCTAACATTTGTACATCTATTGCTCGTTTTTTGACATCTTGCCAAACAGAAAACAGAAAAATTAAGCAATCCATGCAACTTTGTATTTCCTTGTTTTGAAAACATGGTCGATCCGATTGATTCCCTTTTCGAATCTGAATTTACGTGGGAACTACTGATTAAACCAATCCCCAACTACTGCCGCACGAAGAGGGCATCAATTTCCATTATTAAGCCAGCAGTAGGTATTGCTAAGCGAGGCACATTAAACAATCAAATTAAGTAGAGAGGCGCACGCTTTCTAAACAAACGTTTCGATGATAATGCGGCTCTCGGCTTATCGCTGACGATGGACAGAGTGAATGATTTCTGTTTTCTTGCGGTGCTGAAACGTTTCACACGTGACATACCTGAAGTTAACAGCTGATCAGATAGATATTCGGAAATACGTTGATCAATTTAATTAGAACGAAAAAATCTGGTTTGTGGGTGCACATCAAGAAAGCGCCTTCAGTTATACTATCATTTAAATGCCAAAGATTTTCTTCTAAGGGAACATAAGGCGCCTGTACATCGGCAATGCATGAACTATCTGAATTATTACGCAGACACCAGATACCCAGACTGATCAGTGGCACTTGAATCCATACAACTACAAGTCGCCCAGAATTATACGCCATCTGTCGGGGCATCGTGAAACTACTGTGCGTCATCAAGAAAAAAAATTAAACTTGATAATTAACAAGCCAAATGAAACCCGTCTTGATTGAATCACCTATTAGGATTTGAAATTCTATCTCAAATATTTTCATTATCGTTTTTGTCTTCAATGTTAATTGTTTACTTTAATTTACTGTATCATAATAAGAGAAGAATGTTATACAAACAATGACTGTTGATCGATTGAGATGAAAAAAAAATACAAACGCAACGTTATAGCGGTCCTTAGTTCAGAGCCAATTAATTTTGAGATTCAGTTTTGATTTCAAAATTAATTTATCCGCCTGAGTAACAGTATGAAAATTACAATGGCAGTTATGAAATAAATCATTGAGTTCGGAATTGTTCGTCCTAATCTGAAAGGATGACTGCGACCAAGAAGACAAACTATTTATAACTCCTTGAAAAACTTGAATTTTAATTTATCTTTATTGTTTCTTGGCTCGTTCCTAGATAGGTTTGAGGTATGAAATAAGTTATTGAAATATATCGAAAAATATTTAAATGTGGTGAATGTATTGATATGATCTTCAATTCTATTTGCCGCTGGAAGTTGTCGCCTCACTGATCCGAGGAGTCACGACTGTGCCAATGTCGGATTCTTCTCCGGAAACTTCCGGACGACTTCCATTTGGAATGAAACAGTCGCGCCCGTTGCCTTCAAAATTCGTTAATAGACTGACTGTTGACAAACTTTTCGTTTCTATGGTTCTCCCTCCAAAACGATATTTACACGCTTCATAAAGAATACTCATTTTCAATCGAAATTTACCAAACACTAGAATTATTTTCAGATATCAATTATCCATTACATCTATTCTCTACAGAAGTGTTCGTGATATAATGCTGGTAGTTTCACTAAAACTTCTAAATTTTGGAAAAATAACCTCAGAAACGACCGTGTTTGTCGACCGGGTATTTTTCCTTGCTCAAATGTGCGTGAAAAATGTCAAAAAACAACTGTAATGACCATCTCGCGTGAGCTAGCTTTCATTACGTCGTATGAAACATCTTGAAAATTCACCGAAAATTGCTTCAAAAGTTATCAACACAACTTTAAAATTTGTATTTCGCATATAGAATATGTTGTCCAGGCTACAAATATTCTAAATGGAAAGAAGTTGCTACTAGTTTAAGTCAATTTGTCAAACTGTTTGTTTACATTTTGTTTCATACGACGTAATGAAAGCTCACGCGAGATTTTGGCATAATTCTGGACTTGACTGGAAAATTAACCTTAAAAGCGACCATGTTTTTAGACCTTTTTTCCCATCTTAATCCGTACACGAGAGCAAGTGCTCGTGAGAAATGTCAACTTAAAAATCTTTTATTCGAAAAAAAATTGTTGAAAAACTACACTGAATTTGGAATATTTCAAAATGTATGTTTCAAATCCATTTCTCTTTGCTTCCGAAATTTTTTCACCTTTGACATTCAACCAAATTCTTTGATTCAAAGTTTTGTTAAAACCATATTTCGAAAGTAATTAGTTTACTAACTGAATCATTCTTCAAAAAACTATAATTTTGAATAAGGGTCATTTTAATGTTCCTTAACCGATGCTCAGTAAATAAGAAATAATTTCGCTTAAACTAAACAAATATATCGATTTCAATGCTTTTCCACACCACCAAAACGAATTTTGAATGGTAAAAGAACAGTATTAGCTTGATGCAAACGAAAGTCATTTTTATTTTCTTGTCGTTTTATGGAATGTCATATATCGTATGTCTGTGTGAGTGAATTCATTTTATGTTTTGATTTTGATGTGACGAATTCACGTTTGTTTTATTTTACCCATGGATAAAATCAATTACACGTGCGATATTCAAAAAATGGTTGGAAATTTAACCAAAAAAATAATAATGAAAAAATAACTTAACAACAGAACAGGAAAAGCTAAGCTATTCTTACTAAACAGACTCGGATAATTGAGATAGTTTGTCAAGAATCATCATTATGTCAACCAACGCACTTTGTTAGAAATTGTACTAAATTTGCAGAAAAATGCATCATCTCGAAGCTAAAAATACTTTTTCCACAACTGCCTCTTCCAGTGGGCGGTAAAAGGGCTAGTTTGATATCCAAGTTTAGTTATATATTTTGAAAAGAAGACATTTCTCGAATGTTACTAAATTTTTAAAAGAAAAGGAAGTTTTAAGATTTATTGGAGAAAAAAGTAAATAAAAATCTGACACCGGTTTTTTGTTGTAGAAGGTGACTTAATGGTATATTTTGTTGTTGCGATTTTCATTAAGCTTCTTCTGTTAACAAAACATTGCTTTACAAATTTTGTAAATATCACCTCTACTTTTGTTTTATTCAGTTTTTGTAAACCTCTATAAATGCTGCAATTCGGCTAGGTTTTGAGAAACTCTAACTGAAACTGATTGTTCAACAAAATTTTGTAAGAATAACAGTTTTTATTTAACTGATTTAACTGATTTAACAGTTCTAAACAGTAATATAATTTAAAGCCACATTTAATATAAGGTACACCGGGGTAAGTGTGGACGGGTTTTCGTATAGTTCAACTTTAAAAAATCATTAAAAAATCAGCAGTGGGGCAATTTTGATAAATTGACGTTCAATGTGATGCAGAACATGTTGTTTACACAAGCTGAAGAGAGGAGCTCGATAGAAGCAAAGCGAAAAAAGTTATCACGTAAATCGTTATAGACTGCTGGTGTCTTCACTTACCCCGCTTTATAGGGTAAGTGTGGACGGTAGATTTTCCCTCTGATTTCTCAGGAAATTTTCAAAAATTTGTGTTTTCTTGGTTGAATACGTTACTTTATTGCTCGAACCGTCCAAAATTTTGAAAATAGTTCATGATACTATAATTATGTGTGTAATTTATGTCACAACACACGAGATCCGATTTTATCAAAAGCACAGAATAAACAAGTATTTCACCAAAATTTTCATGATCCGAATGCTAAATATAGCTAAATAATACAACTCATGAAGGATGAAGGACAGAAAATTGAAAAAATGTGTAAACATCAAGTCTTTTTAAAGCCGTCCACACTTACCCCAGGTAGGGGTTGGAGACAAAATTTCAGTTTTTTGTAAATAAACTCTTTTTTCTTAATTTTTAACCGCCGTTTCTTTTTCTAACTGGTTGTTTGGAATGTAAGGATTGTTTCATTGTAGAGTTTTTCATCGAGAGCCAGCTAGTTTAGGAGAAATTTGCAATTGAAAACGATGCACATCAACTCGACATCATAGTTGAAAATAGAAAATTCCAAAAAAGTCGCTGTAAACATCCGTTATTGTCTGAATCGTATCTTTTTTCCAGTTATTGGATAGATTACAAGTAAATTGAACATTCTGCATCAAAAGTTTGAAAAAATAGTGGACAGTATTGTTTTTATAGCCATCGTCCACACTTACCCCGCGTCCACACTTACCCCGGTGTACCTTACTGTAGTTTTGCAATATACAATCAGTGGAATGTTTTTACGATGTCATTTGTTGTTTTCTCAACAAGTCCTAGATCGTTTTATAACTATTTACAAATAATTGGGTTTATCACAATATTTTTCTACTCGGGAAACTTGAACTTACCCTTGACGGAGGTTTCGGGGTTAACGAAATCTTGCAGTTGAAAGTGATCTTCACAAATGAAGCCAAAGATGTCATAAAATGGTTATTTTTCAACCACAACGCGATAAGGAAGTGGTGCAGAAAATCTCAAGTATTAATTCAATTTTCATTTCTGTCGAAGTCGATGTATTTTTTATAAGCTTTATGGTGGATTTCCAACCACATTTGGTTAATGCGCTCCAATTCAAAAACGGTTCTTAAACGACCGTGTTCATCGCTAGATGTAAAAATCAAATAGCACAATGCAAATGTGTGTGTGATATATCGAGATTTTTCCTTTTGTGTATGTGGCCGTTAGTTTCACGATAACCCGTAGATAGCGCTGCGGAACAAGTGCCAAAATCAGCCTTCAGTGGTCAGTCTGGGTATCTGGTGTCTGCGATTATTATTTGCTTTACTGCCTTCAAATATGAAAAATCAGCTGTTAGTCCGTCTGACACTGCGCCAAAAATGTGACGACAAAATATCGCCCGAAATTGTTTGCCTAACGAATATCCTGAATCCTTTGTATGGCAGCTTTCTCTAGCTCGTTGGTGGAATGAGAGGCAACGAGGGAAAGTTTGAGCTGAGCCACGAGGATTGCATGAATGCTTCTTCTGTTGGCCTTTCTATTATATGGCTATTTGGTCCATCGAAGCATGAATAGAAGCTGTGTCAGTAGTTAGGTAGGTAGTACTAGGTAGTACCTACCTCTATAGTGTGTTCTCGTGATGAGAGCATGTATTTTCATTCGTTTTGTTCGTTTGCTCCTCTGTTCGTTGTCCGCCTCGATGATGGTCGGTTTTACGCTTCTCGAATACACCATGCAGGCCTTCGCCTGAACTTTCCAACGACATTTTCCCAACCCCCTCATGTTTCAACAAAAAGGGTGGTTTTCGGTTCGTTTTGGGGTGGCCCTGGAGCTGCGAAATGGATGATTTAGTTTTGTCGAAGCTTTTGCATGACTAAGGATGAGGCGAGGATATCTCTTTGTGTGTGTAGTACTTATGTTTGCGCTGTGCTGTGACTGTTGTGTGTTTTGACTCTCTCTTGTTGAGGAAAAGTAAAACATGTTTTGCTCGAGCTTTCATTGCTTTTGAACCACACAAGCTGAACAACATCAGCCATCTAGCTAGGCGAATACAGTGGAGTACGATGTGCATTCTGCTTCCCACTCCTGTCTGGTCCCTGGAAATGGTGAACCGACGATTCCGGTTTGGCAGAAGGCGAACCTATTCCGTCGGATTGAATATGTACATTGAGATGGAGGTTTTGTATTGTGTACTTTTGTTCTGTTTTTCTGTGTAGGATGGGGATAAGAAAAGAGCTTTATTCTATACATTCCGGGGGTCGTTGTCTGGTTTTCGTTCCTCTTGCATTTTCTACTGTTTACGTTAGTTTTGCTTTGTCGATATACAATTCTTAACGAATTCAATGAATAGAATGAATAGCTCTATGTTTCAGTATCCAGTATTCACTATATGAACAAGCCTTATTGATGTTATTATTTTCATAAATAGTTTTCTTACGCCATCGCGCCAATAGCGTTTAACAACTGCAATCTTTTTTTTGGAGTAGGGCTCTTTTCTTCTGTCTGTTCCGTTATAAATCTCCTAAATGTATATTCAAAATGCTGGTATTGGTAATGGATATCAAAAGTTTAAGAGAAAAACTTCAACACATGTACCTACGTTTTGAGGGATGAATCATCCTTCGGGATAAAATCCCGATAAAAAGTACGTTGTACACTTGAATGTTGAGCTTAGTCGCCTACTATGTACTTAAAAACTCTTTGACCTCTGGCACACCCGACTACATTAAATGTCCTTATATGATTTTTTTACCTTTGACATCCTTCTCAATAGTATACATTTTAGCGATTTATTTCCATAGAATATGATCTGATTTTGGTTTTTAAAAATAAAACTGATGAGCTTCATCTCATCGAGCAACACACGCATGATGTTAGTTTATAATGAATAATTAGTAATCGTAACCATAGAAATGGTTTAGTATTTAAGGTAGTCTCTCCTTTCCACTACCCAAAGTGCTTTCTACAACAGGTTATGAGCCCACCACTAGTGGAAAGGAGGAGAAGCGGAATCAACGGTCCGACGACCTCCCAGTGACACTGGTCCGACGACCTAGTTTGATTCCGGCTCGACGCTCTTATTTTAGGCCAACGCCTCACCAATGGCACGACGACCTTCCTCTGGCTTCCGACTCGCCGACCTTCCAAGAATCTGACCAAACGACCTTCCATGGCACCTGACCTACGACCTCTCGTGTTTCCTGGCTTGTCGACCTCCACCTGGCTTCCCGAATCGATGATCTTTCAGTTGGCTCCTTGTTCAACAACCTTCCATGGTCGCCGGCTTGCCGACCTTTCAGTGGCGCAGCTTAACGACCTCCATATGGCTCTGCATCGACGACCTTCCAGTGGCTCTGGTTCCTGCCTCGATAACCTCCCAATGGTTCCTTGTTCGTTGTCTTTCCGGGCTTCGGCTCGTTGTCCTTCGGCGCTGGCTCTTTTTGCCACTGTTGATTCCGCTTCTTCTCCTTTCCACTAGTGCTGGCTGGGCCCATAACCTGTTGTAAGAAGCACTTTGGGCATAGTCGGGAGCCAAGGGAAGGTCGTAGTGCCATTGGTGAGGCATCGGACCAAATTAAGAGCGTCGAGTTGAAACCAAAAAGGTCGTCGAACCGGAGCCACTGGAAGATCGTCGGACCGATGCCAGCAAGGGAGTCGAGACCAGAGCCACTGGTAGGTTGTCGTACCGAAAGCAATAGAACGTCGTCAAGTCAGGAGTGTCTCCTCCAAAAACGATATTTACACACTACTGCAAGAATACTCGTTGTCAAGAATAGGTTAATCAAAACCAATAGTATTTTTATTTTAAGACGCTGTATCGTACTACATCTGTATCCTACACCAGGTGGTGGTCGTCGAACCAGGAGCCACTGGAGGACTTACGAGCGGGGTACCACGGAAGGTCGTTAAGCCGGTGCCATGGAAGGTCGTCGGACTGGAAAGCCAAGTGAAGGTCGTCGAGCTGGACCATTAGAAACGTCAGGCCTCAGGAAAGGCGTCGAGGTGGAATGGAAGCTGGTCATCGATGTGGTGCCATCAGAGGTACTCGAGTTGTAACAGGGGCGAGAGCGTTGAAGAGGAGTAGCCCCATCTTCAGGAGAAGCCGCCGGAGACAATTAGAAGCCTGCGGAATGCGTGTGCTGAGGAGGAGTGTTGAGATTCGTTTCATCGAAGCAACACATGCGTAATGTTTTTTTTTATAATGAATAAACAATTACTATTAAACATTAAAATTGCATAGCGTAGAGACTAAAAAAAAATATTTTCAGTACTTTTTTGAACTGACTTTGTTCAACGAAAACTTTTTGTTGAGGATTTTTTTTTCCAAAAAATGTATACTTATAGGGGCTAAATAACTTTAATATTCAGTTCTATTTCGGTTGTTGTATTTACACCAGGCATGTTAAACTCGTCGAGGTGTGCGTTAAATTTTCTGTAGAATGACGGGCCGCAGCTGGAATTAGTGGAAAAACGTAACATATGTAGATATTATTTTAACGTAGATAAGAAACAAATACAAACATTATTTTTCTTTCTTTGATAATTTCTGAGACGGCTAAGCGGGCCACATTGAGGTAGGCCGCATGCGGCCCGCGAACCCCTAGTTTGACATGCGTGATTCACACACCCCAACCAGTTTTTTCCCTCAATTTTGAAACTTATTAAGACTGATTCATAGATCATATATTATGTTTATAAAATTATTGTCAAAATTCATCCACCACTAACCAGAGATATTTCCACCCAACCTGTATAAATTTTTACTGTACGTACCTCATTGGTTTCCACCGACCTTTACAAAAAGGAAATATTGTTCAAATTTGACCCGATCGATAAATATAGCTTTTCCGTACAAATTACTTCAAAAAAAAAATAAATATAACTGTGGGCCCTTTTACCACCAGACGGTGGCAACGCTATTCAAACCGTATGGAGTAAAGCCCTAAAATAAAAGTGCGGCAGACTGAATTTCTCACCGATTTGGCAGCACTGAAAAAGCTTCTATAATCTTTCAACACTGCCAATAACGTAAACATTCGCATGACTTCTTGATAATGTGCAGCTGTGTTGCAGATTGTGAAGTTGATTTTCGTTTAGTGAATATTATTTAATTTGCTCTCCGTTGTGTCAATTGTTAAAATAAAAATGAAGTGCTTCTTCCGTTTTGCTCCAATGAATTTTCTCTGCATTCTTGATTAATTTCAATTAAGAAATTGAAAGTCACAGTCACACAGATTACAATACCTCCCACGAATTTGAAAAGGTAAAAATGGTTATGCTCGATTGGAACGACTTTTGACAGTTTGATTGGAACTCCGCGGTGACAGTCTGCCGCACTTTTATTTTAGGGCTTTAGTATGGAGTGTTGCCGCCGAAATTTCAACACCACCGTTCCGTTAGCGATAATGTTTTTATTATGCTTTAAAGCTAGAAATATGGTTTTCTATTAGGATACAATTTCAAAAGGGAAGCAATTATTACTTACAATATCAGTGGCGACTCGTATACTCGGCGCACAACAATCTAATTTTAGATATCAACGTGGTTGTTACTCTGGTAGAGCAAATCTAGAGTTAGGAATGATGTTTTAAATAAGGTACAAATCATATTTATCTGATGGTAACTTACGATTCGTCTTGCGACTACAATATTGGCAAATAAAGCAAGTGAACGAGGTGATATTGCCAACGTAACCTAACCTATAGAATTAGACAAGATTTTAGGCAAAGTTCACAAATTAGCTGGTTTTTTCCACTTACGATGGTTTTCGATATCTTTGACTTCTCAAGTCCAATCGTTACCACAGGCAATTCACGAGTTTCAAAAAAACTAAACTATAATTGTAGCGAGTAATCACTCCGGCTAATACCACGTTGATTATAATAAAGCGATTTCGATCTCCACCAATCTGACAAACTACTTTTTCGCTTCTCTTCCTATCTTCTACTTCCGCTATTTATTCTTCTCTCTTTTTACCTCCTACACGCTTAGCTTCTAACACTTTATCGATGATTAAATCCGTGGCAACATCCTCCGCCCCGTAAAGATGCTCCGGATCAGCAGCTTTACCCGATTCTCTCACGTCCACGATTGCCAGCTTCGCCACCGGTCTTTTCATGATTCCCATGTTTCCTGTTTGAACATAGGCCTGACGCGTTCTTCCATCTTTCCCTGGAACTGTACGTACAACCTTGCCACGGATCCAACGGTTACGAATACCATCATCAGCTATGAATACCAGGTCACCGATTACTATAGGCTTCACGTCATCGTACCATTTCGTCCTTCGATTGAGTGTTGGGAGATATTCTTTCACCCATCTTTGCCAGAACGTATCTAGCAGCTTCTGACACTGATTCCACCCGCTGGTCAATGCTTCTCGTTCGCTGGTTGGACGCTTTTCTGGTTGTTTAGCACCATGGGAATTAAGCAGCAAAAAATGGTTGGGTGTCAAAGATTCCTGGTCAGCTGTTTCCAAGGGGAGGTGTGTCAACGGCCTGGAGTTGACGATGGATTCCGCTTCACAAAGAACAGTGACAAAGACTTCGTCTGTCGGAGAACGAGATTCATGTAAAGCATTCATTGCCACCTTCACCGTGCGCACCATCCTCTCCCACGCACCGCCCATGTGCGGAGAGGAAGGGGGATTGAAGAGCCATTCGGTTTCCGCGTTCGTGAACGTCGAAGCTAACCCTTCATTCAGCATCTTTATTTCGTTCCGGAGCTCGCGACTCGCGCCGACAAAGTTCGTGCCATTGTCACTGAACACCTTCAGTGGGGGTCCACGGCGTGCGATGAATCGGCGTATAGCAAGCTTACAGGCTTCAGTTGACAATGACGTGACCGCTTCCAGGTGCACCGCTCTCACCACCAGGCAGGTGAATAAGGCCACCCACCTCTTGACGTTGGATCGCCCAATCTTGATCGAATATGGACCGAAGTAATCGATGCCTACTACGGAAAACGGCCTTCCTCCCGGTGTCACTCGTTCTTCCGGAAGAGGCGCCATTCGTGGCGCCTCCGGTTTCGCCTTGTACACCTTACACCAACAGCATCCTTTCGCCACCCGACGTACAACGGCTCTGAGTTCGGAAATGTAGAACTTTTGCCGCAACTCGTTCACAACGGTCTCACCGTAACTATGCGCATATTTTCTGTGATACCAATCTACTAGCAACTCCGTCACACGATGACCTTTGGGCAAAATGATAGGGTACTTGGCATCATACGCAGCAAACGGCGAATACTCGGTTCTGCTCTGCATTCTTATAATTCCCGTTTCGTCTACAAACGGCGACAGCTTACGAAGAGGACTGGTTTTCTCCAGTTTGCAGCTTAAGTTTTTGGGATCCGACTTGAGTTTTTCCAATATGATGATTTCATCCGGGTACGCCTCACTTTGAGCAAGACGCCATAGAGCTCTTTCAGCGTACTCGAAGTCAATCTGTCTCAGTTCGCCTACCGTAGTTGCTTTTTTCACCTGGCCAGTTTTTCTAACGTGATTCCTCCAACTGAACATGAACGACACGGTTCGCAAAAGACGTTCCCACTTGGAAAACTTTCCTAAATCGTACAGCTGGTCCTTCACTTCTCGATGCACATGTATCGGTCGCAGTTCCTCGACGATCTCAACTGGCTTAACCACCTTCTGTGGCCATTCCGCTTCAGCAAGGTACAGGAACTCTGGCCCGATGAACCATCTGCTATCCGATTTCAAACAGGGACCTTTTCCCCATTTTGTCGCCTCGTCCGCTACGTTTTCTTTGGTAGGGACCCAGCGCCACTCATCAACGTTGGTCAGTTCTTGGATTTCACCCACTCGAAACGCCACGTACGGCCGGTACTTCATGGCATCCGACTTGATCCATGACAATACCGTGCTGGAATCGCTCCAGAAGAACTTTTTCTTGATTGGAATAGAGTGTCCTTGGGCAATTGATTTTGACATTCGGCTACCGATTACTGCTGCTTCTAGCTCTAAGCGGGGCATTGATAACGGCTTCAATGGAGCCACTCTGGCTTTGGAAGACACTAAAATACATCGAGGCTGTCCACAGTCAACTATCCGGAAGTATGCCACAGCTGAATATGCGTTCTCTCCTGCATCAACAAATACGTGCATTTGCAACGTTTGATAACTATCTTTCGCATAATGGGGAAAGTAGCAACGTGGGATTCTCACTACATCCATCTCTCGGAACACATCTAACCATCTCGTCCATAGTGATTCGATCTCCGGTGGAACTGGATCATCCCAGCCCACAGAGTTTCTCCACAACGTTTGGATCAACACCTTGGCCTGTATCAACAAATGCGCAAGTAAGCCTAAAGGGTCAAACAGACTCATGACGAATTTCAATATCATTCTTTTCGAAAGAATTAATTTTCCGGCAATCAATTGTTGCAAATCATCCCGTAGCAGAACTCTGTAGCCGAACTGATCGCTGTCTGGGTACCAAGTCATACCAAGTACGCGTTCGCTTTGGTACACTGTATTGTCGCTAAATTGCTTCGGTTCCGTAACACATTCTTGTCCGAGTTGAGAGAGAACTTGACTCGAATTCGATAGAAAATTCCTTAACTCCATACCTGCTGACGAGTGTATCATACGAACCGTTTGGGTAAGTTCAACGACTTCTTCCAGGGTGTCCCTGCTATCCGCATAGTCGTCCACATAGTGGCCCTCGATTATGGCCTCGACTGCTTCTGGATACTGCTCCTCCCATCGTTTAGCGTTCCAATTCTTTATGTGCTGTGCCGAGCAGGGTGAGCACGTAGCACCGAACGTGGCCACGTCCATCACGTACACTTCCGGTTGCGAATTCGGTTCCTCGGACCACAAAAATCTCTGCGCTTGCTGATCTTCCCGTCGAATTTTCACCTGGTGGTACATTTCTCGAATGTCCCCAGTAACGCACACTTGTCTTTGCCGGAAACGGTACAAAACAGTCGGCAACGCAGTTAACATGTCCGGACCTTTCAGGAGCATATCATTCAGACAAACGTTTCCGGATTTCGCTGCCGCATCCCAGACGATGCGTAGTTTCCCAGGCTTCTTTGGGTTGGTGACCACGCTAATCGGAAGATACCATGTTCTGTAGGGGTCTGACTCATTTAACTCCTGTTCGCTAGCTTTATGAGCGTACCCTTTGGCCAGGTAGTCTTGTATCTGCTTATTCACCTTCACACGTAACTCGGGATCCTTACCCAATTTTCGCTGTAGGCATTGATTCCGCCTTTCTGCCATACTACGGCTCGGGGGAAAGCTAAACTTATCGTAGCGCCAGAGTAGGCCCGTTTCGTAATGCCCGTCTTCACGAAAACGAGTGGTTCTGTTCAAAATATCCACCGCCCGTCGATCGTTTCCTGATTGCGCGACTGGGGTCGCCGAGATGCCCAGGCGTTCAACAGCGAAAAATCCTTTCACGAGATCGTGCAAATTGGGCTGATTTTTATCCTCTGGACACTCAGAGATGTGCAAAGACGGAGAAACCTTCAGTACTTGTGAACACTTGCTGGAACCACTAACGTTGCCACAAATCGTCCATCCTATTCTGGATTTCAACGCCACCGGCTCGTGTGCTTGACCTTCACGTCTGTTTACTGGAACTGCAGCCTTGAAATTGTCCAGTCCAATCAATATTTTCGGGATTGCGTCCTGGTAACTGTCCACTGGCAGTTTTCCCAAATAGGGATATCGTCGAGCCAAATAATCATAGCAAAGCGATTGCACCGGAAGGTCGAGTTTTTCAACCGTGCGTACGCCTTGAAGTGGTACACGCTTTTCACTGCGCAATCCAGAAATCTCGAGATTCACCTTTTTTGAGCTGTTTTCACGTCGAGTCACGTTCGCTGTCCAGATCATACAGAGCGGAAGGTGAACACCATTAACACCCAGCTGATCCGCCACGGATTGTTCCAAAAGCGTTGTCGACGAACCATCGTCGAGGAAGGCGAATGTATGCAGTTTGGCTGTTCCGTTGTACAAAATAACCGGCACAATTCGAAATAATGTAGCCGATTTCATCTGCTGATGAAATGCAATCGTCGCTGAAGAGCTCTCCTTCGGTTGACCTGGGTGTAGTAGGGTATGGTGTTCCTGATCGCAACCAGCGATCTCACACCTGCGCTTCGATTTGCAAATCCACTTCCCATGTGGAATCAGGCACTTGTGGCACAACTTGTGCTCAGACACTAGCTTCCAACGATCGGGGACTGTTAACGATTTATAGTCCAGGCAGTCTCGAATTCGATGCGTAGTACTACGGCAGACAAAACACGGTTTTGATTCGTTCTGCAGCCGAGGTTGTTCCTTTTTGGTGAAACGATCACTACGTGCCTCCTGTGGTTGAACATGAGTGTGAATGAAGGCCGTGTCTCGATCTTTCTTTTCCGGTTTCGTTGATCTATTCGATGGAGCTTCATACGTGAACGTAACATCGTTGGCAGCTGAGACAAGAACCGAAATGTAGTCGCAAAAAACTTCCAAGTCCACTTTGTCCATTCTTCTCATGTGCAAAGACCAGTCAAGACGATAATTTGCTGGAAGTTTTTGCACAAGCTCGTGCATCAGGCTGGGGTTGGTCAGATGTGACCGTAGATTCGCAGACCTCATATGGCCCACCAGGTTCTGAACCGCAACACCAAAATTGATGAGTGTCTCAAGCCGGTCGGGTTTAGGTGCGGGCGTGCTTCTGACTTTCTGCAGCAAAGCTTGTACTAGTCGTTCCGGGTTTCCAAATAAATTCTCCAACATTGACATCACCAGTGGAACCGACGCAGGTTCGTATAAATTACTCCGAACCGCGTCGAGTGCGCTTCCCTTGAGCGACTTCTGCAATCGCAGCAGATTCTCCGAATCCGAAAAGCCACAAACACTGGTTGAGTTCCGATAGCTGGAAATAAACTGTGACCAATCCTCGGGATTGCCATTGAAAACTGGTAACTCCTTATAGCCCACTTGCCTGGCCGCTAGCTGACGTTGGAATCGATTCCAGTTCCCGTCGTGTTCTCTTGCTCCTTGGTCGTAATTCGTCGGATGCTGATATCTCGGTTGATATTCCATCGGTTGATTGTGAGCCATCGACGTAATCGGATGGGCAACAGGGAATGGCACGGCATTCACTGGCGGGGGCACTGGTTCCCATTGTTGATTGTAGCCGGCGGGAATGTTCGGTTGTTTGACTTTGGTCCCAATGGTTGGCAAACTCGAAACTATCGGAGCTCCCGTACAATATGACACCATGGGAAAAGCCGGGTAATTGTTTCCCGTTACAATTGGTTGGTGGAGTGTGGATGTCATTTGTGGGACAAAAGAATTTGGTGGCAAAAACTGTAAATATGCAGGGAACTGCAAAGCTTCGGCACTACCGGGGTTCACTTGCGTCGTCGGCAACATACCTGGCCTATTCTTCTTCATTGCTCCAGTGTAGACGGCGTTGTTCGTTGAAGTGACTGCTGGCAGCTGGGTCCCAGCTTGTTTACCAATACCTGCATTGATGCCAGATGGTGCTTGGGTTGTTTCTGCCACTGCCGTACCCATCTGCAGAACCGGATTTTGGTATAACCACTGCTGTACCTTACTGTCGGTGCTTTTCAAACTTCTCCTACTCCGAACACTCACATCGCCGTCTTCAGCTAAAGCTTCTTGTGCCAGCAAAGCGTATTTTTTGGCGACGTTATTTAGCTGCACTTTTTCCTTTTCGTCCAGAATTTGCATTTGCACGTCCTTTTCCTCGTCCAACTTTCTCATCCGAAGAGTGAGTCGTGAAGCTGATGACATCCCGGACTTGCTTGAACGAGATGACGTTCCTTTTTTAGCTGCAGCGCTACAATCCGCGCATGTCCATGGATGATCTTTGATTGACGAATCCACTCCGACACACGAAAAATGGCCCCACCTGGAACACACATCACAGGCCACCATGGTCTGCTCGTCGTCAGGTTTTGAGCACATCATGCAGTTATGATGCGTCTCATCATTTCCATCAACGTTTGCGATTCGGTTGCAGGACATTTTGCTCCTCCCGAATCCGGATGTTGATATTCTTTAAAGTTTGTTGCCGCCGAAATTTCAACACCACCGTTCCGTTAGCGATAATGTTTTTATTATGCTTTAAAGCTAGAAATATGGTTTTCTATTAGGATACAATTTCAAAAGGGAAGCAATTATTACTTACAATATCAGTGGCGACTCGTATACTCGGCGCACAACAATCTAATTTTAGATATCAACGTGGTTGTTACTCTGGTAGAGCAAATCTAGAGTTAGGAATGATGTTTTAAATAAGGTACAAATCATATTTATCTGATGGTAACTTACGATTCGTCTTGCGACTACAATATTGGCAAATAAAGCAAGTGAACGAGGTGATATTGCCAACGTAACCTAACCTATAGAATTAGACAAGATTTTAGGCAAAGTTCACAAATTAGCTGGTTTTTTCCACTTACGATGGTTTTCGATATCTTTGACTTCTCAAGTCCAATCGTTACCACAGGCAATTCACGAGTTTCAAAAAAACTAAACTATAATTGTAGCGAGTAATCACTCCGGCTAATACCACGTTGATTATAATAAAGCGATTTCGATCTCCACCAATCTGACAAACTACTTTTTCGCTTCTCTTCCTATCTTCTACTTCCGCTATTTATTCTTCTCTCTTTTTACCTCCTACACGCTTAGCTTCTAACACTTTATCGATGATTAAATCCGTGGCAACATGGAGCACATCTCTCAGATTTCCCCTTTTTTGACAGATTTAAGCTTTTTTCTTCAGATTTGAGCTTTCATCTCATATACTCCCAAGGCAAAAAAAGCTTAAATCTGAGGAAAAAAAGCTTAAAAACGAGATTCACGAACACTTATTTAAAAGATGTTGGTCACACGATACATAGACAAATCGTGTTGCCGGGTCCTGTTTACCACAGACTGTGCTTTCTCATTTTGTTCATTTGCCAAATTGGAGCGCCCTTTTGAATTGCAGAATGACTGTTCGCCTTTTGGATCACTCATTAAAGAAGCAATATTCAAGCAAATTTCGGCTTCAAAGCGGGTCCAAATGATCACATTAACACATTAGCACATTCAACGATCTTATAAATGCTGATTTGTGCTTCTCCTCGTCCTGGGAAAACAAATTTCAAAAACTTCAATGTCCTTTTTCCATCTCGAAATAACTATGGGCGATGGAATCGAAAAGTTATTCTTTCTCTCCTTAAGAAAACCCCTTTAGAACTGTCAAAAGTTGGGTGAAATTATAGCTGCATCCCACTTGCACTAATGCAAAACCATCACCCAAATTCGTCAGCGCTTCCATCGCCTATTGGCCCTTTTGTTCGCGACGAAATTTCGAGGGGAAATGGCAAAGGACTGAAGCAACTGTCAAATCACATACAAACGGACCGTACCGACTTTTTGGAACCACAACGTCAGTTCCCCTTTGATTTCAATGGCATTTTGGTACCAAAACGTCAGTGCGGTACTGAAATGTCAGTTCGGAAATTTCCTTCTCTTTCAGCCCCTTGGGAAATGGCGGAAATGGGCGAATGAACTGTGGGATTACACACTCATAAAAAAGCTATTCGCCTTTAAAAAATTAAATTTAACTTCACTAAAATAAGAAAAATTAAAAGAAGATCATATTTTCGGATGTAACATAAAGAGTTTAACGCATTTGTGTGATCATCTGGATTTGTTTACAGTTGGCGCTTTCCCCGTATTCAAAAATCGATACCGATTTCATTTTTTTCAACCACCGTGGGTTACATTGAAACATTTTTAAATCGGTTTCAAATTGACGGTGTAAACTCGTTTTCGACCTCAATCGTTGAACTCCTTATTGTTATTTGTTTTGATTACCTATTTCGTAGCCATCCACCCGTCGCGATTTCGCACATTGCTGCGCTATATTCCGTGCTTTTCCGACCGCCAGAAAATTATCGATCCATCCAGGATTGATCAATTGAGAAATCTGTCTTTTCGCAGCAAACGGTAACTTGTATTTCCCCGAACAATGGGCATCACCAAGGAAAGTCTTTCGGACATCCGGGAAGAGTTCGAGAAAGCTCATCGCAAAATCGACGAGGACAGCAAGAATGATCCCCCGACGGAACCGTTCCGATCGCACTACGCAGCCCGTGATATCTTGCAGGTGGTACAGCGTAAGTTGAAAAATCTTGATGAAACCCTGGATAGGGATAGCGATGCATCGTTGACCGTACGCTGCCTGCTGGCCAATGTCCTGAAGGATATTGGAAAAATTTCTATTTTCACTGAAGAACTAACGAACGGAGAGCTAGCGCTGAAAGAAGCTTTCGACCTGGTCAAGGAGCATTGTGAAAAGCCACAGGCGATCAATGGGTAAGTAAATATATTGGTTTAAACTAGGATTCTGGAATTGAATGATTGTTCTTATTTTAGGTATGTTGAAGTGTTGAATCAGTTAGGAATTCTTTATTGCAACAGAGGAAATTTTGAAGAATCCAAGGAATATCTCGAACAAGCTATGCAAATTTACAATGATGTTAAAGGAAGTGATAACGAACCTCTAACAATAATCGACCTTTTTGGGACGAAAGATGAAATTGAAAAAGGCAAGGGAAAGTTGTTGCTGGAAAAGAACTACACCCTTACGTTGTACTATATGGCTCAGGTGTTTGGTTATCTAGAAGATTTAGTAAAGTCAGCGCATTTCTGTCATCTCACCTTGAAGAGACAGCTGGATTATAACGATTTCGAACATATTGATTGGGCTCTGAATGCCGCCACTTTGTCGCAATACTATTTCCCGAAAAATCACTTGAGCCAAGCCAGACATCTGCTTGCGGCCGCTTCGTACATGCTTGACCGATTCGAAGAAGAAGTTATTCCAAAAGAAACCAACGACACGGTTAGAGCTGACAAAATAGAAAGCCTTCGTCATCGATCGGCTGATGTTGCTCGCTGCTGGGCTAAATATGATCTCCATATACTTGCTACATCAAAAGAGCGACTTTGTCAAGATGACGAAGAATCTGACAAAAATTTGCCCAAGGATGGCCTTAGTCCGGTACGAGAAATTGATCGTTTCATCGGTCTCGAAGGTCTTTCCGTCTACGAAGATCAAGTAACTGACGAGTTTTGTCTTACTCTGGAAGACGCCAAACTTGTTTTCCTCAACGCTTTATCCTGGCTGAACAAGGCCAAAGATTATTATACAAAAGAAACGGAAGCTTCGCAGTATGCAAAAATAGTCCAAGACATAGCCAGCCTCTACAAAAACTTAGCATTTTTCGACGACGACGAAGATAATCAATGCAAATTGTACAAACGCTCCGTCGACCAGTTAGAGGAATTGGATCTTGTCCTTAACCCAACCTATTATCAAACCATTTGCCGGGAAATTTGGTACGAGCTCGGACTCATCTATTCCAAGATGCTGGACGTAAAACTGGCCAAGCTGGAAACTCTCTCTTCAAGCGATAGACCGACTCCACACGCCCTGAACAAAATAAACAAACTGTGCGAGAAAAGTATTTCCAAGTTTCAAAAATTCCTCGAATCATACAAAGTTCCCCTAGACACTCTGGAGGTTCCAGCCCAAGGCATCGACGAGGCCGAAATGCAACCGATTCTTTTTGCGTTCTTCCACGTGGGTCGGCTTTTCTATAAGGTCATCACTCCGGACAAACGCCTTCAATTGGAAAATGTGCGCAACAGTTTCCGCTACTATCATCACTTCGTAAAAAGTTGCGATGAGAACGAAAATTTAGCCGCGTGTTTTCAGGCGGAAAAGGGAGTGTGCAAGGAGATGTGCACGCTCCTACCACTCAAGATAAAGAAACTGACCAACGAAGTGAACGAACTGGTACAGTGAGCTTGTGCGAACCTAAATGTTCGAGTGATTGTTTGCATGCTTATCTGGGCTTCGATGGCTTGTTGAATAAAATTCGTGAACAAGATTCTTGTTATATACCTAGAATACACCGAAAAACTCTAATCTTTTTTCTTTTCTTTTTTTAAATAATAGTATGAGTGTGTGATAATAAAAATCGTTGTCGTAATTCAAAATTTCTTTAAGTTTAAAACTATTAAATATCAATAAAGAACACGAAATCAAAGAAAAAAAAGCCTTGGTTTGTCTCATTGATACTAGAGACTTTATTTTTATTATAAAAAAATACTATAATGAGATGAAGATAAGATATCTTGATAAGGATTTGATGCTAGTGAGAATTTTCATTTTCAATGTAGTTCGAATATTCAATAACATTCAATTATATCCACCTGTCTACGCCACTTTGTACATACAAGCTTTCGTTCGTTTGTTCGCTTACACCGGCAATGTGTTCGATACGGAACTGCGGAACATTTGTCCGAAGAACTTGACACCGGTCAAACCACCTGGAACTGCTCCCAGAATCATCCACAGTAGAGAAATAATTTGTGCGACAGCAAACAGAACCGTGAATGCGGTGCTTTTCTCAATCATCGCGAAGTACAACGTGGCCACCAAACAACAGCTGTACGAAATGGAAAGCGCCAAACGCTCTCGGGAAAACATCTGTCGAAACATCGCTCCAAAACCGCTCAGGAATGAAAAACTGAAATTTAACGAACAAGAATTATTTAGGTTATCCACCAAAAGGAATTCATAATTTCAACCTCATAATAAAGAAAACGCTTCCCAAAGTGTAGAGAAGTGCAAATTGCCTAGCCTTGAAGATCAACACCGGAATGTAGAATGTAGAAACTATCATACAGAACACTCCAAGTCCCATACATGTCACAAACCCAACGATTCGCTGTATCCGACTCTGAAATGATCCAAACATTCGATTATCGTTCATTAAAACCTAAATGAAAGAATACAGCCATACCAACTTCGGACAGCAAGTGTCCTGTGTATCCTTCAACCAACTGTTGGCCTCTGGCTCCTGATTCTTGCCGAAAAGCTTGCCCATAAGCCCGGGGGTGGGAATCGAGGGCATCTTTGGCATCTCGAGTTTGAAGCTCTTCTTTTGATCGCTCTGCAGCAGCAGATACTCATCCAAGTCCTTCTTAAGATCGGCCATCGTAAATTAATGCTATATATTTGATCACAACTTCCACCAGGTGAAGACGGATAAAAATATCTTCAATTCTGCTTCCTATGTTCAACAATTTCGACAAAATTCCTGACGCAGATGCAACTGTAAAAAAAACTACCCACGTATGAATGTTTTCATGTTTTTTACCATTCCTTTTAACCTACATATTCGTGACAGTCGCATCATCAGTGAGTGACTTTTGTTTATGTCATCAAAAAGCGGCCGGATGATTTGATCGTTTGAGTAACTCAGCAACGATAAGTGGAATCATTTGTTAAGGTCGAATATTTCTACACCATCGTTTTTTTGTTCATATGATGAGGTTTTACTTACTTACTACTTAATGATCCCGCGCCGATCCTCCGGTGCATAGGGCCGTGGTAAAAGACCTCCACTGTTGACGATCCGGAGCCAGCGTCTTCACCTGGTCCCAGTCAAGATTCTCGTCGACTGTTCGGATTTCAGCGGCTAGGCTTCGCCGCCACGAATTTCTGGGTCTGCCTCTTCTTCGATGACCTTCTGGATTCCAATCTAGCGCCTCTCTGCAAATCTCGTCTTCATCTCTTCGCAGCGTATGCCCAATCCATCTCCACTTACGTTCCCGAATCTCGATGTCTAGCGCCTTTTGATGACACCGGCGATGTAGTTCCTCATTCGAGATCCAGTTGCCAGGCCACCAAGCGCGGATGATATTCCGCAGGCAGCGGTTTACAAATACTTGCAGTTTTCGCGTCGTTACCGCATATGTGCTCCAAGTTTCGCATCCGTACAGCAATACGGATTTGACGTTTGAGTTGAAGATTCTGATTTTCGTTCGTAGAGAGATCTGGCGTGACCGCCAGATGTTTCGGAGACTCGCAAACGCAAATCGGGCCTTTCTGATCCGGGTTTCGATGTCTTTTCTGGTACCTCCATCAGGCGTTATCTGGCTACCAAGATACTGGAAGCACTCCACTTTCTCAACTTGTTGCCCAGCTACCATGAAACTGGAGGGATTTCCTGTGTTGATCTCCATCGACTTGGTCTTTACGACATTGACTTTGAGACCTGCTGCTTTGGAACTTTCGGTGAGGTCGTCGAGTTTGCTCTGCATATCTGGTTGTGTTTGGGCGAGCAAAACAATATCGTCAGCCAGGTCAAGGTCGTTCAGTTGCTCCATTGTTGAAGGATTCCACGGTAATCCTCGGTTCGGTGCACAGTCAATCGATCCAATCAGAATCTCATCCATTACGATTAGAAAAAGTAGCGGTGATAGAATACATCCTTGTCTCACTCCAGCAGTTACCGGGATTGGTTCGGACAAGACACCGTCGTGCAAGACCTTGCACGAAAATGCCTCGTACTGTGCTTCGATGAGCTGGACTAGTTTCTCTGGGACCCCTCGTCGCCTTAGAGCCGCCCAGATGTTTTCATGGTTAAGTCGGTCGAATGCTTTTTCGAAATCAACGAACACCAGCAGAAGAGAGTCCTGGAATTCGTTGATTTGTTCCAGTATGATTCGTAGCGTAGTCACATGATCGTCCGGATCGGAATCCAGCTTGTTGCCGTCGGAGTGTAGCGTCTATTTTCTCCTGGATCCTGTTCAGAATCACTTTGCAGAGTACTTTGAGGGTTGTACAGATCAACGTTATGCCTCGCCAGTTACCGCACTCTGTCAGGTCTCCTTTCTTCGGGACCTTTACGAGGATACCCTGCATCCAGTCGGCCGGGAATGTTGCAGTATCCCAGATGTCAGCGAAAAGACGGTGCAACATTTGTGCTGATAGGGCAGGGTCGGCTTTCAGCATTTCAGCAGGGATGCAATCGATCCCAGGTGCTTTGTTGGATTTCATGTTTTTGATTGCCGCTTCTATTTCAGCCAGCGAAGGCGCTTCCGAGTTGACGCCATTTATGCGACTTACTGTTGGCGCTTCGAGCTGCAGATTCTGTTGGCCATCGCTATTCGTGACTCGAAAGAGTTGTTCGAAGTGCTCAGTCCATCGTTTGAGCTGATCTGTTCGATCGGTCAATAACTGACCTGCTCGGTCTTTTAGCGGCATTCTTGCATTAGTCCTTGCACCACTGAGGCGGCGAGAAATGTCATAAAGTAATCGGATATCTCCATTGGCGGCGGCTCTTTCCCCCTCTTCGGCTAGGGAGTTTGTCCAGGCTCTCTTGTCTCGTCTACAAGCTCGTTTAACTGCCTTTTCCAGCTCCGCATATCGTAAGCGGGCGGCTGCTTTGGCTGACCCGGTACATGCCTGCTCAATTCCGACTTTCGCCTTTCTCCGATCATCGACCATCCTCCAAGTTTCATCCGACATCCATTCACTTCTTCTTCCACAAACTTTACCGAGAGTACCATGGCTCGTCGTGATAAAGGCATTCTTGATTCCACACCACTGTTCTTCGACTGTTCCGTCTGTCGGCAGCTCTGAGGCTCGGGATTCTAGCTGTTCAACGTATGCCCTTTTCACCTCTGGATTCTCCAACCGGCGGACGTCGTATCGACACCCGACTTTCTCCTCGCGCCGTTGGACACGCGCAACTCTCAGTCGTATCTCGCCAAGGACGAGGTGATGGTCAGATGCAATGTCTGCGCTTCGTTTGTTGCGGACATCAAGAAGGCTCCTTCTCCATTTTCGGCTGATGCAGATGTGGTCAATTTGATTTTCTGTTCGGCCATCTCGGGATACCCAAGTGACCTTATGTGCTGGTCGATGGGGGAAGAGCGATCCGCCGATCACCATGTTGTTGTTGCCACAAAATTCTACAAACAGCTCTCCGTTTTCGCTCATCTGTCCTAGGCCATGGCGCCCCATGATGCGCTCAAGGTCCTGATTGTCGGAGCCAATCTTTGCGTTGAAGTCGCCCAAATGGATTTGAATGTCACCCTTCGGAATTCTCTCTACCACGCTGTTCAGTTGACTGTAAAACTGCTCTTTCTCCTGCAAGTCGGCAACGTCAGTTGGCGCATAACACTGGACCATTGTAAGGTTTCTAACCCGTGTTCTGAATCTGGCTACGATTATTCTTTCGTTTATCGGTTCCCATCTAATGAGGGCCGCGTAGGCCTGCGGGCTTAACAGGAAACCAACTCCTCGTTCCCGAGTAGCATGTTCTCCTCGTATGCCAGAGTAAAGCAGGACTTGCCCGGACTGTGTCTTGTGTTCTCCAGTATTAGGCCAACGGACTTCGCTCAGTCCCAGAATTTCAAGCTTGAGGCGGCTAGCCTCTCTAGCAAGTTGTTCCAGTTTGCCTTGTTGGGCAAGGGTTAAAACATTCCAAGTTCCAATTCGTGTCCGTGTTTTCATGCTAAAAGTCGTCGCCAAAGTTCCAGGTCGGTCATTTCTTTCGGATTCCGTAACAATTTTAAAATCGGGAGCAGTAGGTTGTTAGCCTAAAGTCCCTATCCCGCGATGGGGCTGCCATCTTGGACTTAGCTGGCGGGAGCCGCATTTCATAAATTCAGCCGCTTGCTGCAAGACAGACGCTGTTTGAGCCGCCCCTGACCTGGAGAACAGACGCTCGGTTGTTGTTGCACGCCGCCCCTGACCTGGGGAACAGACGCGTGCGGCCACCTTCTCAGTCTGCATGCGACCAAAGCATCCACCGGGGTTGGGTACCCGATCTCCGCTTAGGTTACTCGCACCCCAGCCGGCAGGTTTTAGGTTATGTTTTATTTTTTATTTGCATATCAGTCTGCTGAAATTGTAGTTTTTATCATTCGTTTAACAAATGTATTCATAAATTTTTTAGGTATGGAATTTGCCATATTACTAATTGTCAAAGTTTGGTTCGAAATTCTAAACGACACAGAGTTGAATTATCCTCAAATAAATTTAGCAACTGTTTTCCAAGCTGTGAATCTTTTGTAAGCTTATTATACCTAAAGAGGCTATAGTAAACAAAGAGGCGCAATCTGATCCCTTTCAAATTAATGAGCACACTGACACTGACAGAAAATCGAAAATTCCAATCGTGACATTTCGTCTCTTTGTTTACTATAGGCTCGTTAATTATACCCAATGTGGTGGAAAGAGTGTACCTCATTGAAGTATACCCACTTCATTCCCTTCCCATAAGATAATTTTTTTTAATAATTTAAAATAAAATTCTTATTTGAAATTATGAAAACTTGTTCAAATTTCAGAAGCATTCGTTTTATTCTGTATGATTAAAATTATGTGCCTCAACCATTGATTTAAAAAAATTATAAATAAAAAATTATCTTTCATAAATTCCATGCGCTTTTACTGCACTTTAATGTGAACGATATTTAAAAACAATTTTTTTTTCAACATTTCAGTCTTTACTTAAATTAAGCGTTTACTTGTTTGGGAGCCACTGAAGGTATTCTTTGTGAGTTCCGTATTGAGAGTATTGAGAGGTTTTGAGATCCACAAAATGTCAATAGATAAATAAATGATTTCGACCTATTGTTGATATTTAAAAATTTATGTAATACTTTAAAAGTAAAATTTAATGTTTAAAGTATTCGAAAACATTTTAATGTAAATTTATGTTAATATTTGAACGCCCAAGTAAAATAATAAGGGATTAAAAAAAACAATGAATGCTTTAAAATCTACTATCAACACATAGTGCGATACGAAATGTGAAACCTGCTTTTATCTCGATGAGCCATCCGCCTCCCCAAAATAAAAGCTCGTGACAAAATCTTTTCAAACAGTTTGTGAAATATTTTACAAGTAACTTCAATTTTTCTAAGCTAATCTTTCGATTGTCTTATTTATGAGACATTCAATTTGTAAGTGGAAGTGAATATTGCCAACAAAAACTCTAGCATTGTGGGTTACTTGCAAAACAAACATCACCCAATTTTGGTGACAAAGAAATTTTTCCTTCGCCAGTAAATTCAACAGATTCCCCCGGATATTGAATTTCGAGCCCATCCTGGTCAGTTTCCTGATTATAATTAGGTAAGTGTTGGGATAAGGGTGTCGAGAATGGAGCGCAGCCAAAATTCGGAAGAGAAATATAAGTACATGAAGTCTTATCACAGCTCCCATCGCTTGTTTGAGATTTGCATTTCGTATTAACCGCAAAGTTCGCCGTTCCTAGAAGTATGTATGTTAATTGTCTTGTTAAACTTGTGATTTTGACTTGTGAGTCGACTCGCCCCTCTCTTTAACACGCTTACAACATTAGTAGAAATGCCATATCAGCAACTGCAGAACGTTCTTCTGATAATCGTCATCACCACCATATGTGGGTCAGCACCCAGCAGCAGTAGCATCGAAGCCTCTGATTCATTCATTCGCGATCCAATCGATCGGAACCATCATGTATACTTCCCTTGTAGAAAGAATTGTGTCCATCAACTTCAACGCATCTATTCATCATACAAATATAATTTAGACGAGGGAACAAAACGTCGCAATTAGAATTGTACGCACGCTTTGCAATGCCCGCATTATTGGTCCTTATCACTTTTGTCTATAAGCATTCAGGCGGAGTTTTTCATACAAACTTTCTTATTTTCCTACCAATCTTTGTAGCGACAGGACACACATCACAGAGATAGGTGTCTTAGGGTAAAAAAAAATCTATTGTGACAATGCCCCGACTGTTCGAAGACGATGAGGTCCGAAGGCCGATCTTGCAGGACACCGATAGTGAGGATCCGCCAGGTGATTCGCGTGAACGAATCTCGCGACAAAGCGACGATGATGAGCTGAATCAACGATCGGCAGGATGTGGTTCAAGTGCCTGCTGTAATCCCAAGTCCAGCTTACACCGGTTCATTGCGCTGATCCTGATGTGTCTCGTCGGCTTCGGTAAGTTGAGTTTTGTTACGTACGTTAAACTTTCTGGAATGAGGGGAAAATACGGATGAACTTTGATCCCATCCACTCCATCAGCTGTTATTGAGTTTTTACATAACAGAAAAAAACTGATGTGCTGTGAATGGCAAAAGCACACCGTAAAATTAACTGTCGATTGTGCGCTCTTTCTTCTCAGGATCCTACTTTTGCTACGATAACCCCGGTGCGTTGCAGGACAAGTTTAAGTCTGATCTGGACCTTTCAACGACTCAATTCGTGTGGCTCTACTCAATCTACTCATGGCCAAATGTAATCCTGTGCTTCATCGGTGGTTTCCTGATCGATCGGGTTTTTGGCATACGGCTCGGCACAATCATTTACATGTTCATTCTACTCATCGGCCAGCTGATCTTTGCCACTGGCGGCTTGCTGAAATCGTTTTGGCTCATGATTCTCGGTCGATTTCTGTTTGGGTATGTATTTCATCTCTTTCTGGTAAACGGTTCAAAAACTCAATCAATTACCAAACCCGTTTATTGGCACTATGAATAATAAACATACTATTCCCAATGCCAGGATCGGCGCTGAATCGTTGGCCGTGGCGCAGAACAACTATGCCGTCCTATGGTTCAAGGGCAAGGAACTGAACATGGTCTTCGGACTTCAGTTGTCCTTTGCCCGTGTCGGAAGCACGGTAAATTTTCTGGTTATGGTTCCTGTCTACAACTATGTGAGTAGTTTGGGCTACAAAGGTGCCCTCTGTACCGGGGCCGTACTCCTGCTGGCCACCCTTACCTGTGTGATGTCGATGATGTGTGCTTTGGTATTGGGCTGGATGGACAAGAGAGCGGCCAGAATCCTGCGACGCAACGATAACCCACCGAATGGCGAAGTAGCCAAACTTTCCGATATCGGTACCTTCAAGATAAGCTTCTGGATGGTAACTGTAATTTGTGTCGCTTATTATGTAGCCATCTTCCCTTTCATAGCACTGGGAAAGGTGTTTTTCATGCGAAAGTTTGACTTCACGCCGGAGGATGCCAATACCGTGAATTCGATTGTGTACATTGTAGCCGGCGTGGCCAGTCCTTTGTTTGGGTTAATTGTCGATCGTACTGGCCGGAATGTGCTGTGGGTGTTCATTTCGATTGTGGTCACCATTTTTGCGCATGGTCTATTGGCTTTCAGTTTCTACAATCCTTACATCGCAATGATAACGATGGGTATGGCATACTCCATGCTGGCTAGCAGCTTATGGCCATTGGTGGCTTTGATAGTACCGGAATATCAGCTGGGAACTGCTTATGGAATGTGAGTTATCTTTTTACGGTTTCGTGAGTATTTTGGAACAATTTGCTAAAAGTAATAATTATTTCTGAACAGCTGTCAATCTGTACAAAATCTGGGACTAGCTGTGATCTCCATGATTTCCGGGCTCATCGTCGATAAAGGAGGATATTTCATGCTGGAAATTTTCTTCATTGGTTGGCTTGTTGGTAAGTATAAATATTTGTTTTATAATGGAGAAAACTTTGTGATACTAATATGACTTCTTCAAAACTAGTTTCCCTACTGGCCACGATTGTAATTTGGTTATACGACGCAAACAACGACGGTCTTTTAAACATGTCAACTAAGGATCGTCTTGCGCAAACTTATAAAAAGTAAGTTTTGACAATTTTACTTTCATCCAATTTAAACCCCCATCAATATTTAACTTCCCAAAACTCATCCACAGCTTATCCGATTCGGCCAACAATGAACCATCGATCCAGCCCGTGGCACCGGATGGTTCCCTGAACAGCGATACCGATCATGAGCACCAGCAGCAGCCACCCCAACAACAATTGGCCGGCCAACAACCGGAAGTCATTCGGAACCGTTATCTGAACCGAGTGCTTGACAACCGAAGTGACTCGGAACCACTGATTGAGTAAGCAGCAGAGCACGAGCAATGATCTGTCCACTACTACTGCTCAGGAACTGTCCTTGTAAGATTGTACGTTATAATCGGGTTTTGATATGAGATGGTTCTAGCCCATATTTCAAGATGTGATTTGTTTAATCTGTGTTTCCCATAACTTGTTAATTGCAAAGTTTTGTGTTCATCGTGTACATAATGTTTTATTTCTTTGATGGGATACACTTAGCACAATTTTAATTCTGAATAGAAAATTAACAACTGTTTGTAACTAGCCAACAAAATTTTTTAAGCAAAAAGACAAAAAACGGAAAATTATGTAGATCCTGAAATAGCTTGTCTATCAGGCGTTTATTCTCGGATCACAAGTGATTTATCTAAAAATTTTGTTGAAAGTAATCTTAACTTGTCATGCAATTAAGTCTTGGTTAGTATTAGTAGGATCTCGTAAACTAAAATTTATTGAACACGTTAGAGCATTTACTATACGAGAAGCATTCCTGATACAATAAAAAAAATATTAAAAGAGTATATTTAAACGTATCTGACGAAAAAATTAAAATTGGAATACAAAACAGCTATCGTTGTCTAGCATGTATGTGTCTTAATCAAATTTTGAAACCAAACAGTGTAAAAGTGTGTGACAGTATAAGATAGAAGCTACTGAAGAAAACAATCAATTGGAAAAGTTCAAAAACTTTAGAAAATATATAAGGAACATATCTCACCTAAAAAAGAAAGCATATAACATAATGTTATATAGGTAGCAGTAAATCTAACATACCGTAAAAAGACGCCTATACTAACATATTACGAAAGCCCATAGAAAAGAGTTTTGCCAAATTTTTATCAATTACTTATTGGAAAAAATGTTATTAAAATATTAATTTTCTTTATATACTAGGTAGGATTAGGGAGACGATCCTATTGTTACTCGAACCCTTAGTTGATAAAGATTAAAAAATAAATAAATAAAAGAATTGTGAGCTTTTTTGTATTTTATGAATGTGATTTGACGGAGTTTGCTCAATGTAACCGTTTTGAAGAATACCTGTTTATTTTTAAATTATCATTATCAATCATTCTTTGTTCATGTATGATCCTCATAATTCGTCGAATAATAGTCGAATAAATCCAATTAGCTCGTGTGAACTCGTTGGAAGAAACATGCATCAGTGTGTAGCGAGAAATTTGCAATAACATTTTTTTAAACAACTAGCTTACGGGCAGCTATTTTTCGCTTGAACCTGCTTGAACGAATTCTATTCAAGGAAGATGCCGACATGTAAGTGGGTAAACAGTATCTCATTGTAGCTGATTTCAAGCTGAGCATGTAGAACTCATTTTTGACACACGAACAACATCAATATCAGCAAACATTTTTGTTTTCATTCGAGTTTTCCACCGTGAGTGGTGCTGCTTATGTGCTTATCTCGATTGTGTTTTCTCGTCTGGGTGGGTAGTGGCCAATGCCATTAGATTGCCTAATTATTTTAAAGTTTTTCTCGTAGCACCTGCGAGGAGAGTCTCTAGTTAGTTTAGTGGATCCTCCTCAAACAATTTCGTTAATAGTTTTAGTAAACCAACTGAAACTCGGCCATAGAGAGAGAAAAATAAAAATTCGGGTGCGATGGAGTGTGACGATGCTGCTGTTGAAAGGCAGAAGCTGGTGTCCAACGACGAGGAGGACGACCAGGCCACAATCACCAACCTATCGTCAAGCGGCCAGGCCAAATCAATTCAAACGCCAATCTCCCCCGTGCTCAGCAATAAGGTATGGCGTGTTAATTGAAATTCGCTTTGTTTGTATACGATGGAGTGAGTCATCATCTGTCGAAAACTTAAGCTCTGCTATCAGCAACTGCATTTCGCCTACAACTTTCTGGAAAAAAGGTCATCTTCCCGAAGGTAACGAGTAATGTTTCCGGAATTGTTTCAGATTTTCTCCAGCAGCGATACCAGTCGCAGCCACAATTCCACTAGCTATCCAGCGAGTGTTGGCAAGGTCAACAATCAAAGCAGCGATGGTCCTCCAGCAGCCCGACTGAACTACGTCAACGAACGCAAAAACCAGGAAGCTCCCAAGGCCAAACCGAAAAAAATTCAAAGAGGTACAAATGCCAAAGCTTTATACATACTAGATATGTCTCCAAATTGTGAGCACCATGTAGTTGTAAATTTTATGTTTAATAGTTTGAATGCCCGTATCTTAGCTATGTTATCATTTCGTTTTCATTTTTTTTAACTTTTATTTTCATGTTTTGGGTATCTCGTGGCACCATGATATAATTTCTGTTTTTGGTTCAAACAACATTTATTGCTATTGTTGTTACGCTATGATTTGTTCATTTGGTGGTATGTTTCGGGATGCTGGGCTGCTGCTAAATGTCTGCGCCGAAATCAAATTCCCACGCATAAGTAGATCTCACTCCAAACAGCGAGATCAGCTCAAGCAACAGTAGTAGTTTTCCACTTAGTTCCCGGCGCAACATGCACAATCTGCGCAATCAGCAGCAGCAACAACCACAATATAATCTCCACACGGGGACCGATAGGTCCTCTGATCACTCGCTTCTGGCCAGTAGCAGCAGCAGCCGCCAGCACTCGAATGCTGCGACTGCCAACAGTAGCTCGATTAGTTTGAACAAAAGTCACAGCTTTACCTCGCGACCACTAAAGCATCACTCTTTCATATCAGAAGTGCCGGACGTGCGACACATGGAACGGGCCCTGCTCGGTTTGCTGGAGGATTTCCATTCGGGAAAGCTAAAAGCGTTCGGTAAGTTGCTTCGTCTCTTCGTACAACTCTTCTAGGTAAGTAGGTAATTAAAACACGAAAATAAAGATTTCGTCATTTACCCCAAATTTCGTTGGGTAAAGTAAATTGTCGTCGAAGCCCAAATAAGATAAAAGATTGCCGGTATTTAGCAAAGTTGATTTATAAATGCAGAAATAATCTAGTTTATTTTCCTCCGGTCCTACGTCTAGCGTTTTTTATGATAATTCAATGCTATTGACAACAATTTTGAATGCGATTTTGGAATAATAAATTGATTATCGAGAATATGCGATTAAGTGTCCCTCTTAACAGCATATCTAATAATAAGAATAATATAACTTCTTTCGCATTGCCTTAAGGATTTTTGCATTCGTATCACTTGTCGATTTTAGAAAAAGAAAAATACCTTATAACAATTTTATTTACCCTGGCAGGATCTGGTTGTACGATGGAACAGATGACGAGCATCCGCGAACAGCAGGAAAGTCTAGCGAAGCTTCACTTTGATCTGGGCAACGAGTGTTCGCTGAGCAACAATACCGGCACGAACAACGAGGCACAATCCCAGAACAACATGAAAAAGCTGGTCAACAAACTAGAACAGCTATCGTTTTCCATAGAAAAACTTCACTCCAGCAAGGTGGAACCCTAGTTTTTTCCGTTAGTTACTATACTCATGAAGTTTTGGAACATATTTCGAGAACATGCTCACATCGATGATCGAAATTTTTTTATCAAGAAATTTTGTTTATTCATTTAGGGTAAGTGCCAATATTCAGTGAAAGTTTATGGAATAACAGTTCTCATCAGTTAATTTTTTTCTGAAACAATTGAATCTTGAGATGTGTTCCACTAGGTGCTAGGTTCAAACTTCGATGGATTATTTTGGTTTCCATTCACTAGATGACGAAGGTTTTGAAAAATAAAATTTTATTTATCTTTTACATAGTAATCAGTACTCATTGACCTCTTCGAAAATTTGCCACCCATTATTCTGGCTTTTTGGTGGCAAATCCAGCCGAGTAGATAAACCGCAGGATGCCGATGATACCGACACCGCACAGGGCTGCCGTGGTCATAAAGAGCACTTTATCGGCTGGTCCGCCCTTCAAAAATACGGGAATATCGTTGTGAGCCTGGAAATTTTCAAATATTGTCCTTAGTAACATGTACATAAGCTTAGCATTTTTAAGGCCAAACCTGGAAAGTTTTCATTTTTTTGACCAGCGATTCGGGCAGATTGTTCGAGATGTGAACTTTAGGCTCAGCGTGTCCTCCCATGGTAAGCTGAAAGGTAAAGAACAGTGGAAATAAGCTGTATCCATCACTTGATCGTTATGCAATCAACCGTTTTTTAGATCATACTTATTTTTTTATGCTATAAATATTATACTATTTTGTCATTTGAATAGATTCAATGATTCATCTAACATATAAAATAATCAATTTAAACATTACATTTGCAGTAGGTTTTCCAACGAATCAGGAATTCGTATCCTTCAGGCTTCCACAGTACGACAGTAAATCGATGACACTAAACTGTTCACGGTCGATCAGGGGAATGATCGAAATGCACTATTTGCAGCTCGCTCGCTACAGGCATGTCATTACTGGTACTTTCATGGCTTGTCATGCACTTTGCGCTATTTTTAACACAATGTGCTATCGAATTAGTTTTCAAAAACGGTGTGCCATTTGATTTAAATTCAGCTAGGTATAGCTAAACCGTTGCACAATTTAACAGTGCTTTTATTATCGCTAATCGAATACAGGATTTTTAGAATAGGAAAAACACTTTATTCGATGAAATGTAGATAAAATACAGATATGTAAATACCATCATCATGTATCAAATCGGGAATGCCGGGACAAATTTTAGAACCCGTAACTAGGCGTCAGCTATCAACATGGAAAAAATATTTTGTAGAGAAAGTGGAATTTTTTCACAAATAATCAAAGTTTTTCGACCTTCTTAATGAGAATTTTATACAATTAAAATTAAAAACTGTAAATAGACAGAATTTTCTTTGAGTTTTATATATATCATATTTTTGTAAAGTATCGCAGCCTTTATGTTGTTACACCGCTAGAACCGGTATGAAATTTCCTTTCTTATGAATATAATGTGGTTTTCTTGCGTGTAATTATATTTAAAATCCAGTGCAAAGTTTAATTCAGGTGTTAGAAAGTCTGAAAAATTGCACATTGATGAAAAGTTGGAAAAACAGTTGCCTTTGAAGATTCGTAAAAAATTCTGTGTTTCGTATTTTAAGAATCTCAAGAAGCGAAAATGTGTCAACTACGTCAACTTTTAAGTCCACTTTTCAAAATTTTTCTACTGTGACTGAAACCATTTTACGGTTATTGATTGAAAAATACGGTTGGTCCATCACTTTTTTCCTTTTTTTTTTTTCAAATTTTATATTTTTAATTTCAATATTAAAAATATTTCATTTGAAAGTTATCAAAATTCAATATTCAATTCTTCAAAGTTCTCAAATTTAAAATTAATGAAATCCCAATACATATACTTTCACAATACCAACACATAGGGGAGATAAGGGCATAACAAGCACCTGGGGTATAACAAGCACTCCTCTTTTCTACAAAAGTACGTATTTTCTTAAACAAATTTTTCATGAGGATTTGTTTCGTACTTCCTAAAGTATTAATTTTTCACAAAAAAAAAGGAATCTCCTTATCATGTTTACAGATATATTTAAAAAAAACCAGCTAGGTTCTCAAGTGACGAAAATATTATAATTTTTGAGCACCACGAAATAAGCTCTTATGATCTTTAAAATAACCTTGATCTATAATGTACGCACTGTAACATGATGTACACATGGTTTCTCAATTTTTACCATCATAAAATTTTTGATTTTTCACTTTAATCAATTTTAAAACACGTTTTTACTTAAATTTGTTGACTCGAGGCTTATAGAGCACCACTGATCGAGGCACGGTGAGCATTTTCTGCTGTAGAATCTAACAGTGAATTGAAATTGATTTATAGAGCCCCAACTTGACTAGTTTACATCCGACGATTTATTGGTAAGGTGTTTAAAAGACTAAAGTTCGATTTCTGTTCGAGGTGATTTTTTCTCCATTTACAATTCATGATCGATTTTTTTGATTGTTACATTATACGGCTAGTAGCATCATCCGCCAAACAAAGCACCAGAAACATAATGTGTGAATTGTTTGAATTCTACAAACAGACCTATTTTATTATGGCTTTGTTTGATGAATCTACGACTCACCTGACTTCATTGAGTTGAATTCGCTGCTAGATTCCCCGGCAGAAAACGCTCATCATGCTCTGATTAATGATGCTTATACTGCCCCAGAGGAGGTTCTCATTATGCCCCTACAGTGGCTGGTTTTCAGCTTTTGGCAAAATTTTTCAAAATGCATTTTTTAACGTTTTTATCTAGTTTTTCAAGTTTCAGCCCGTTAGGAAATATGCTTTTCAAGTGTCTGAACACGAAACAATAATGTAACCTCCATATTATAACTATTTTCTATGGTTAAATAAGCGTTTTCCTTAAGGTGGCCATCATGCCCTTATCTCCCCTATTCTAGAACAGTGTATTTCCATTTGCAATTAATTTGAAATTTATGAGAATCTAAGATTTTCTTAAATTGTTCTGAAATTTCCTATTTTGCCAAAAATCTTACCACTGGATCACTGAATGTCAAAGGCCTAATTTTAAATTAGCAGTATCTGAATGTTCTAAATTTCAGAAAGTTAGCTTTTTTCAGAATCTTTAATATTCTATACATTCCGACTGATCCAGTTTTTTAAGTATAATAATCCAAACTTCATGTATTCGATATTAAAACTTTTCAAGATTTCCTAATTTGTTCTACAGAGATTTTCGGGATGAATATCTGAAGAAGAACATATTTACAGAGAATTTGAATGTCGCCTGCAGATATACTTAATTTGAATAACTAACAGGTGTAACAATTACGCCTATGATGATACTATCCAAAACTTTGAAAGCGACATTTTCATTCTATTCTTTTAGCTATCCACATCGCTAAGTAAAGAAATATACCTAATTGAAAACTAAAATCAAACTACCTTCGATCAAACAATGACGTTTTTTTTAAAACTGAGAGGAAGCAGCGAAAAAGCTGAAAATCTTATTTAAACTTGTCACAAAACTATTAAAATGTATAATGAATAAACCAGCTTAGTTTTGTTGATGGTGAAGAATTTTCACTCAAGTTATGGATCAAACGCTAGCGCTTGCGAAGATTCGAACCATTTGTGTAGTTTCGTTCAGCGCCATCTCCGTCTATTTTTGTTAACGTTTCACAAATTTTTCAGCTTCGAAAACAAATCGCCTTACCGGGTCATGAAATGGTTATAACTTTTTCCATGAAAAGCTTAGTTTCTTCTCATGTTAGCAAAAAAATGAAGCTTAAGAATAGGTAAAACCAAGAATTAAAGACAAACTTCATTTTAAGCTTAGTTTAATTTAATTTAATTTATTTTATTAGAGGGGTTTGCTTGGTCAAGCTTATTCGAATTTTCTGGATGATTTAATACACAAAAATTCCTTCTTCCATACAAATTTTAAACGAAGGAATCATTTAAATCATCTTAAATATTACACTGATGCTTGGTGATCCAAAAACATCGAAAAAACTTATGGAAGAAAAAAGTCATTATTTTCAGCGGTCTAATGGCCACATACCTTCAATATTCCGTACAAATTAAAATCTATTTTTCATTCGGTTAGTAAGTATAACAACGGACTTTTCATATAGATTTCAGTCCATTTTGCACAATCAACAAAAAAGTTTTTTGGCAAATTTTGAGCCAACCATCATGTTTGCTATCATGTTTTCTTAGCGAAAATTATACCCAAGGAATATTTAAATATTCCTTGAATTATACCCGAATAAAGATTATTCAATGTTAATATTTGGCGTTCATTTTCTTCATGCGGATAACACAGTTCTGCCAAATTTTGGTTTCACTGAAAGTATTTTGATACCTTGTTTTGATACCAAAAGAACACGTTCTTTTGCTTTTGTTGGAGTAAATCCTTCGATGGTTTTAGTCATTTTAAGCGAAATTCGGTAAAATGGTTCCCAATAATGGTGGTACAATGCCAAAATTTTGCGCTCGTTACGGATAGTTACGGATGATAGTGGTTCTGCCAAATTTTGGTTTCACTGTATGTATTTCAATACCTCGTTTAGCTATCCTTTATCAATGAAATTTTGAAAGCACGAAGAAGCCAAATTTTGGCGATAAATTATACTTTATAGTTGCAAGGATACATTATGTCCTCAAAACTAATTTTAAAACGTTGGCCAAACAAGGTTTCAAAAGGTCCCTAATAAAAAATCAAAGGAGATAAATAAGCCAATTGGTTAAAAAACCAAAAAAAAAATTAAAATAACATTAAACGAGGTATCGTTAAAGATTCAATGAAATACTTGGTATAATCGAGTTTTTCGTATATGAAAAGTGAGACCAAATTTTGGCATTTGGAAATTTTTGTTGAAGAAACCATCTCACTAAGGCCCATTAGGGGTAGGTTTTCGCCGGTGCTATCTTCCAATTCATCCTAATTGCGGTCATCTGTAAACGAGATGCAGCCAAATATATATGAATTTCACTATTTCCTTCCCTTTTTTACAAAATTGCTCAAAAAATCAAAATTGTACTGAAGCAACTTGTCAAATCAGTCAAAAGATTATCTTTAATTCAACCAATCTTTCGGTTGATTGGATTCAGTAGAACTATTCAACCAAGTAGGCTCATAACACATATAAGAGCAAATTTATCCCTCACCTGACTATTATCTGAACACTTTTCATACATACATTTGCGTCTTCTAGCAGAAAATTTCACGTAATCTGATAACTCAAAGTCGAAAAGGTGGCTCCAGAGAGTATAACAGTCGAGGTATAGGCAAGGTTGCCGAAATCACGGAAAAATCTGTAATTTCACAGAATTTTGTTTAAATTTTCATCGCAGAATCTGTGTCACAGAACACAGAATTTTGATATTTTCACAGATTTCACAGAATTTTTGAATTTTGAATGAATTTTCGAAATTATATTTTTTTATGACTGTATGAAATTTGGATGTCTTACTTAGAATTAGAAAAGTATGATAAGATTGGTAATGGTAATTGATTTTATCCAACTAAAATGTGAAAAAGACACAAGTTATCATGAATTTTCTATGATATTCAAGGAAATAGCATCACAGAAATCAATCACAGAATTTTTGGGTAAAATCACAGAAGGTCAGAATTTTTTTCTCAAAAACACAGAATTTATTTCGGCAACCTTGGGTATAGGTCGAGGTTGGGGTCGAGGTTTATCTAATTTGCGAGGGCTTTGCTAGACAACCGATCACAACTTAATGTGACTAACGAAAAGTAGTCGCTTAAGCAAAAAAGAAAACCTGTAGTTTTCGATGTTGGTCAACACGCAAAATCGTCAATCGGTCACCGATTTGTGGTGGAAAGCATATTTTTTTAGGTACTCCAGCACGTAAAATATAGACCATCACATTTCTCTAACCCGCTTATAATATCTTGATGAACTTACTTTTTGTCGAAAGGGTAAAATGCCAAGACGAAGAAGAAAAAGAAGCAGAGTCCTACGGAATTTCTTTCTCATTCTATGAAATCAACACAAACACTAAAATCATTTTTTTACATAAAATATATTTCTGTTAAATTAAATATTGTTCATATATATTAAGATATTCTTGTTGTTTATATACTTAATGTCCACGTTTTAACATACATATTTTTAATTTATTTTCCATTTTTTTAAATTGTTCATATATACGTGTATGTGTGTGTGTTGTTCTTGCAGTTATCATATTTTTTTGTTATACAGTACTCCATTGGATGTTTTCTATGTTCATTATAATTGCAATATTATACCGTTTTTTTTTTTGCTTCCATTTTATGTTGCTGACATATTTTTGTTCGTTCATATCGTTTCAATTATCAATTGCCCCGTTTACATTTATTAGGTCACATCTTCACTTTTCGTATTTATTCTCTTGGCCGTATTTTTGTCGTTCAATCTAAGTCGAATTTTTTCGGCTATCGACGAACTCTCCTTTCAATCACGCCTTTTTTAATGTTTTTTTTGTTGGTTTAAATTTTATTGTTTTGCATATAACTATCCTAGTTTGTTGTTCTGTTTTCCTATGCGTTTATTTGGGCGAAGGAAAATAAAAGTAATAGAATTGGCTTTGTTGGGGAAAAATACAGGATGCAACATCTTTATAATAAACCAATTATAAAAAAAATAAAACAGAAATATAGAAGTTACCTTTTTACAAAAAAAAAAAATCTGTGTTTCATGTCAAATTGTTTTAGTAAAATTTACACAGCTACTAACCCCCATTTGAATAATTAATAATAATAATGTTGTTGATGTTCTTTTAATAATATTTGTGTATATTTTTCTCTTTCTTTCTTGTTTTGCTTATTATCTTCTGCGTAATCAGCCGTATCATCATAGTTGGATTTAATTTGTTTTGTATTCGCTAGGCCTAAAGATTTAATACAAGAAACCTAGATTTACGAATATTTTCATTCTATTATCAAGTTGCATTTGTTTTATTTCCTACTTCGTTTGTATCATCATCTCGCACTCGTGCACATGCCATTTATCCACTTTCCAGGTTCGAGAAACAATATTTTCAACAAGAAAATTAAAAACATGATTTGGTTCTGTACCTTTTTTTCTGTGTTATGTACATACAAAATTGTGCTCCTTGCGCCGTACAAAAGATTCCTTTATTTAAGTCAACCTATTGGTGTCACAAGAAAGCAGACATTGTTAACATCGATGTACCTATTGTTTTCTTTTTCTTTCTATTTTGTTTCGAAGAAAAAAATAATTTAACAGTCTAACAACCTACTATAATTTCTCTACCGAATCTGTCAATTCAATTGCCATAGTCATCGAGCAACAATTTGTCAAATCGTCAACCAATTCCACGGTTCCCTCAATAACTCGATCTCCTCTTCTAGATTAGTTGGTTTTTCGTTATTCATCTTGTACCTAGATACTGTTTAGTATTCTTTTTGTAATAGGTAAATGTGATTCTCTTGTCTGAATAATAGTTTTTTTTTCGGATACAAAAAGTATTAGTAGTTTAGCGCTTTTGCTGCTTTCTTCCTTCTTGCTATTGATAATCATTATTAAATTGGTAGTTAAAGCCATTCATGTTCTTAGCTAACCGGGCTCAAACTTTTATTCATTCCTATACTTATCTAGCTGTGTATCCAGACAGCATTCTTGGAAGTTTGATTGATGCTAAACATTTGATTCGCCAAAAAAACAAAGAACAATTGACTGAAATATACAGTTTTTTTTTAAATAATTTTCTACGTTGTTTTTGATTCTTGTTCAAGTTATTTCTACTTATCATTCCTGGGTTGGTTTTCATGCATACATCTTTACATAACACATTAGATTCAGTATCATCCATCGTTTGTCTGGTATTTTCGTTTTGATTGCTGTTTGTTTATTTAAGTATAGTATATGACAGAAACAATTCATTTTAAAAAAACCTACTAAAGAACAAAGGTATACATAAAATATTATAAACTAAACATCTGGAGTGTAAATAATGTTTACTAGGTGTGTTTAGAGTTGCGGTAAAATATAAAAAAAGCAAAAAAAAAAATGCATTGTTGACAATATTTTTATTATTGCATGGTGTTTACCGGTTTTACAAACTAGACAACAATGAGAGAGAGAAAGTGAAATAAAAAAATTATCAACATACAAGCTTATACCACCACAACAGAGGTTTTTCTTCTCTTCTATTTTCAAAAAAAAAAATTGCCTTTGTGTATAAATAAAATTATAAGATAAATAATCGCGGGTAGGAAATTAATACAACGGTTGTTTAAAGCTACTAAACGAAGTGAAACACGTAACTCAATTTATGCTTTAAGAGCAACAAATAAAAAAAAATGAAAATCCTGATAATATTTTATAAAAATATCACTTCTAAAAAGCTTGGGATGAGAAAACAGAAAATTGCACACAAATTATGGTTTTTTTTTTCAGGAGAGTCTAATGTTTCTAGTTTCAATGCTCTGTGAAAAATAAAACATAAATTATTTATAGAATTTATTTATAGAGAGAAAACCGCACTAGTGCGATTGCGGTAAGAAAGAAGAATTGAATAGTTAAACAAGCACAGATTATGTTTGATTAGAGTAAATATACTCCGACATGTCCTCTGGAAAATGAATTTGTTTCAAACATTGGCCAAACGTGTTCAGAGATGTATCCACGAACGGTCAGAGCTCTTGAGTCTTTTCGAAGTCATACAGCTGAGAACACTGAGATTTCTTCAATAGTACGGATATTTCAATTGGCTTTCTTGTCTATGTTTATTTTCCTCCTTTATCGATGCTATAAGTATTCTGTTCGCTTGTACGTTTTTAAACTCGTGTTGAAAAAATAAAAACATTGTAATGATACAGATAGGTGGTATTTAAAACAAACTGAAAAATTGGAATGCTTACGGCGCAGTTCTATAATTTTATCCATTTGTGTTCATTTTTGAGAAAGAAAATTTTTAGAGGCGGGGAGCTAGGGATCGAAGACCCCTTTCTTCGTTTTAATTATCTGTGTAGTTTATGTAGTAGTTTATGTTTCTAGCAATTGTTGAGGCTTTTGCTGTTTTGTTATCTCAAAGTTCTATATTTGGACACGCCCATTTTAGATTTGTTTGTCGTTTTGTTTCACAAGTACCACTGATCTGTTCTATTTTTGCTTTACATATATTTAATAATACTATAGATTTCATCTTTATAGGCTATTTTCATTTTTCTGTTGGATCCAGATAGTGGATATCGGTAATGAAGTATAAGTTTCAATATCATTAACGGATTAGCCACGGAATTGTTTTTACCTTGTTTGTTTTTCCTACTAATCGACTATTGCCAAAACAAAAACAAATTTCAACGGATACCTACCCCAAAACCAAAACAGTGGAAAAATCAAAGAAGCTTCTTCACTCAGTTTGCTTCCTATATAAGCGTATAATAAGGACACTCTCATTCCAGGACACTGATATCGAAAGTTTAAGCCGTGCATTGTTCGACTAACACCAATTTCGTATCAGTTCAACTGTCCTTATAACATAAACAATATAGCAAATTTAACATATATTTTTAGTTTACTAACACATCTTCCAAGCGGAATTCTCAGCTCTACCTTGACAACACAAAATTCTACTATATGTGGGTAATATTACGCGAATATTTTTTGATGAATTTTTCGTTAAGGGATACTCAGAAAGAGTGATTGGAAAAAAAGTGTTGGTGCTCATACTTTTAGAGCCACAGAACGATTGAAGCAAAGTAAATGTAAATCAATTTTTTTTTCTATTTAATACATTTGTTAAGAGAGCATCAACGAGTGGAAAGTTAAAAAAAAAACTCGACTATTGATTATTTTAAATCGTCGATTAAAAGGGCACTCGTAAGAAAAACATTAAGCGATTTAAATTTCTGATGATTCCAATTTACAAACCAGCTCAAAATAACATCAATCATATAACTTTTAATGAACTTCCAAACAAACTTCTTGATCTGTCCACTCTGTGATGTATGCTCAGGTATCATTCTCCAACAGCAGATATAACAGGTATGTTGCTCTTATCATGAAACCTCTAACAAGAAGACTAATGATCTTAGAAGTCCTGATGTTTTATTGAAGTTGAACAAGACTCTCAAGAATGATAACAGCAAATAGCCATATATGTACGTGTAAACATAGACAATTTGTTGACAACAAAGCAATAATTTTCCGATGCATAGATTTCCTATCATTTTGGTTTGATTATTCATTCTGTATCATCTCTTCATACTTGGGATTTCAAAACAAATAAAAATTCAGTTAAAAAGTCCTGATTTTTTTCTTGATTATTGATTTAGCTAAATCCCAAACATATCAGTTTTGTGACAGAGAGACAAAGCTGCATGTTTGTGTGCGCCTCTGTGAGTAGGTATATTGTATAAGCTATATTCGTTACCAGCATAGGTATGAGCTTTCGTATAAGGTGACGTGTTACGCAAATGTACTTATGCAGCTTTATAAATTGAAGATAAAATTAAACATACACGTTTCAGATATTTTTCTTCATTTTAGATAATGTTTTTGATCCTGGAAATTTACTTCAGACATGCAGCCACAATTACGGAAAACACAATAAAGACCAAAACGAACACAACGGCCTTGCTCGAGTCATTTTCCAACAAATTGGAAACGATCTGAACAAGGCTTGTGCCCTTCTGGATCCGAACGTTTGCCCCGTTTTGATTCACACTACTAGCGTTATAGTTCACCCCGGACGCAACCGAACCGCTGTGATTGCCGGCAGCGGCATTCATCAAAATCAACTCACCGCGACTGTTTACTACATTGCCAGCAAAGTAGGTCCTTGGCGATGAAGTTGATCCTCCGCCATCAACCTCGTCATGACCGTGACCATGACGAGAGTGATGGCTGCCACCATGCTGATGTGCGCTCGCGGATGATATTCGATGCGGCGTCAACTGGTGATGCAGTATGGGAGAAAATTGGCCGTAAATTTCTTCTCCATTCGAGCGGACTCGAACTGGACACACTTTGAAAAGGTAGTCGATGCCGTAGCACAGATTGTGGAACGTATATCGCGTTTCAGGTCCACGATAGATCTACAATGTAGGAAATTAAATCGTTAGATTATCAAATGTGTTTATTTAGGCTTTTTAAATTACACATACCTCGAGAAATTCATGATCCTTAGCTTTTGCCATTTGCAGCACATACTCAATGGCATCGGAGAATGGATTGTTTCGGCTGGTTTGCCACTCGATTGTCAAAACACCGACGGATGAGGAACCACCACCAGTGGTCAGGTGAGTGCTTCCCTGAACGATGGTATTTGAGGCGAGATTGGTCGCGTTGCCGTTAAGTGCTGGTGGATGTTGCGGGGAGCTATTGGCACTTCCTCCTAGCGGTTCAATATACACACGGGGTGCCTTGATTGTGTTGGGCGTTGCAGCGGACGTCACGAACACGAAATCTTCCGAATAGTCTCCCATGCCAGCATGCTTCGTTTCCACTGCTATCCGGAAGGTGTACGGGGTTAGTTCATGCAATTTCATCACTTTACAAGTGCTACGCGTTCCGGTGTACACGTTCTGATACTCCCCGGTTCGATTGTTTTCCACTTCAACGTAGTACCGGGCAAGATCTGCCAGATTCTTTCCTTCACCCCAGCGCAGCTTTAGGTGTGAAAAACCATACTGTATACACTCCAATTTTGGTGGTTTTGGTGGCAGTGGTGCGGTAGTAAATTTGATATAAGAAGAGAAAGGACCGCTTCCAATGTCGTTGACGGCCTGTATCCGTAGTTTGTACGACGTTTCTGGATGCAGTTCATCTACAAGTAGCTCGTTACGCGTAGTTTCAGTTCCATCGCTACTCTGGTCCAACAAATTCATAGAGGTCTCGTCCGACGCCTTCTGATTTTTGGCAGTGAGGGAGCTTTCATCAATTGGGTCTTCGTTTTCGTTATCGCTGTCTTCGTTATCATCCTCTTGGTCACTATCATCGCTGTCTTCGCTCCGCTTGGCTGTTTCAGAATTTTCGTTCTTGATCCGGCAGAGTGTTGTTGCTGCTAAAACCGATATCGTTCGATCTCCACATTCGATGTAGTAGTGGGTTATTGGTGCACCATTGCATTGAGGTGTTTCCCAGCAGATAAGTATACTTTTGGCCGTAATTTTATGCTGACCTAATATCGGTACATTAGGTGAAGCCGCTGGAGTCGTTTGTGAGAACGTTGACGAATAGCGAGAGCTTCCAGAACTATTGACTGCACACACTCTGAAGTGGTAGTTTGTGAAAGGAGTAAGATTTTTTAGTTCAGCTGTTCGCTGAGGGCCATGGAATACAGTTTGGAAGAGTAACTCTGACCCATCGGCATCAGGCGTCGAGCTAGAACAAGACGGTGTCGTACTGGACTGTAGGATGTATTCGTTGATCGGTGCACCATTACAATGAGGCTCGTCCCAATTTGCAGACAAATGTGTTGGCGATTTAACCAGTATGTTGAGCTCTTTGGGAGCATTTGGTGGTGCTGCACCAGCATGGAAGCTATACTCTGCAGACCAGTCGCCCGCTCCGATACGATTGATTGCACGAACCTGTACTGTGTACATTTCCCCAGGCCTAAGATCCTTCACAACGCAAAATTGATCCTTACCTCGATAGCAAGAAGTTCTCGTCTTGTTGGACAGTTCTACTTCCATTTCGTACTCCAAAACAGGAGCCCCGCCGTTGTAATCCGGTTTTTCCCACATTAAACAAGCAGCATAAGGTGTAGGTGCACCATTGCAATGGGGCCGTTGAGGAGCTCTCGGAGTCACCGGTTCCGTTGTCACAAGACTAGGCTCCGAAAATGCACTTATCCCTCCCGGACCTTCACACAATACCCTTATTTGATAAGCAGTTCCGGGGCTCAGTCGCTCGATCAACGCCTCCGGTTCCTTTCCACTGTATACCCGTTCGTACATTGACCCGGAATTGATCTCCACATGGTACAGACTGATCTCAGCACCACCCGTATCGACCGGTGGATCCCATTTGACCTTAAATGCAGTGGCATGTATTTTACCTTTCACCTGCGGTTTGGCAGGTCGACCTGGGCAAGCTGGAAGTGTTTTAAATATCACCTCCTTGCTAAAGGGACTTGTACCATTTTCATTTTCGGCTTTTAGTCTGAATTGGAATGTCGTTGCCCTCCTTAAACCTACACATTCGTACACGGTTTCTAGACCGGAGTAGATGTTCTTGTAGCCGTAGCCTTGGTCCAAATCGTTCATTTGCAGCGTGAATCCTTCGCTTTGTGATCTCCTCTGCCAGGCCAACTTCAAAGTTGTGGCCGAGGCATGTTGTAGTGTTGGTGGTGGGGGTTGTTGCGGTGGATTACCAGCGGTGTTGAATTTGGCTAAATCCGAATACCCACTACGACCGTATTCGTTGACCGCCAATAATCGGAATATGTAGAACGTCGATGGATGCAGTTTATTAACCGTGAATTGTTTTCCTTTCGTTTTGCAAACTTCAATAAAATCACAATTCTCGGCATTGATCAAGTGTATCATTCCGTTGTATTTGCCATTGTCGTATTCCAAAATATAATTGGTGATGTGGGCACCGTTATCAGTGGCCGCGTTCCAACGCAGTTGGAGGGAATTTTTCGTTCTTGCTATCAAAGTTGGTGCCTTCGGAACATCCGGCTCACAAGGTGGAGTGTTGAAAACCGTAGGGTCAGTTGGTGCGCCATGCCATTGTTCCAAGTAAACCTGCAATCGAACCGTATACTCTTGGCCGGGACGCAAATCTTGCACCATACAACTCAATGAGCTACCCTTGAAAATACTCTTGTACTTATTTTCTTTGCCCGGATCGCTAAGAAGCAGCTCGTAATGTAGATCCTGCACATTGAACGGAAGCGTTTCACTGGGAGGAATTGGCGATGGAACGGACCATTGGAACAGTGCAGACCGTGAAGTAATTTCGTTGACCTGTGGAGATTGCACCGAACTGAGATGTTCTATGATTGCCTGCATATCGTCTTCTTCGTCCGGAATGCTTGGCGACTCTTCGCCATCTTCGGAAGTTGCCACCGACGATGTACCATTCCGTTGATGGGCCGTTGAAACCTGGTGGGGTAGATGTTGATGCAACAGCTGATGCGACGGCTGCTGATGGTGATGGTGCTGATGCTTACGTACACTGCCATTCGTTTCCGTGTGCTTCCGCGGGGACAATGCATCTGAAAGCAATGAATGCGATGAGTTCTGGGTGACTGTGCGTATTGATTGTGCTGTAATACTTACTCAATTCACGCTGTTTCTGTTCCAGTTTTCGTAACATTTTTGTGTGTTGTCGCACGGCTCGTTCGTCTTTGTGGTACTGATTGTTGTTGTTGTGAGGTGGCGAGGGCGAATGGGTCACGTTCGACTGAGGGGTGTGCAGCGTGTGGGTTGCGGCACCTCCTGCCCCTGCTGTTCCACCCCCAGGAGCTGCTGCACCGGCTATCAGAGGTGACTGGAAAAGGTGCGGTGCACCCGGTCCTGGTCCGGCCTGGTATCCAGCCGCCAAATGATTATAGAACTGTGGTGTACTACCGTTGATCTGTGTAGGATAAAAAAAATGCACTTCATGAAATTACACTCAATCAACGCTGATATGGGTTTGCATTTTTTTTTCTATACCTTAATCACCAGTCTAACATTCCGATGATGAAATTCATCTTTTTGGGGTTCCATAATTTTGTCAAGTCAATATTCCTCACTGCTAGTCATTCATAGACTGAGCCTAAATTTTGACACGTTGCCTCGGAGAGAGCCTCCCTTGTAATGCAACAGGGGAATATTAACGCCACGACATCATTTTGATATGGTTGTGAAAAAATACAATCACTCCTGTATTATCAGCTACAAGAACAGTCTCACTCAAACACTAGTTGAAGGTAAGTACTCGACTGGGCCGTATAGTCTAAATGGTACTTTTACATTTCAATACTATTGCTTGAATGCATAAACGTCCTATAGATACATTCATTATAATAACATGGTTTTTTGAGCTTTAAACTTAAAATCTTGTATCAAAATATGCAAATAATAATCGTAGAAATCGAGACTGAAAATAAAACCTTTGGGGTCATATTATTTTTAGACCTTGCAATCATTTTTTTCCCGATTTACTTTCTCTCCATGAGCTTTAGTGTTGGCAGTTGAACAGTTGGCAATCAGGTGCCTTTTTTATTTGAAGAAATCATTTCTCGTCTCTATTTTACAGTGTCATGCCAGGCGGCTACCGTTATCAGCACCGAGAAACAAAACAAAACGTCGAGACGACCCGGTGTGGTAATTTAATAACAATAAATCATAAACAAATATCACTTCCACGAATCGACTGCCGGCCGACATATTTACAATCGACTCGGCCAGTGCTAGCACTAGGTTGAGTATTGCGGGGTGCAGCTTGTTGACGTGAGGCAAGTTTGTTTAGGTATAGTTACCTAGTCTGTCTATACAATTTCATTTTCACTTGATCGAGCGATGCACTCGCAGTTATATGGCTGGTTTGAAGTGATGAATGTTTTAGATAATTATTATCTAATTCAAAACTCTTGGAAGAACTTGAGCCAACTAGCAAATAGAAACCGTACTTTGTAGAATAATGTAGGTACTTACATTTGGATTTATTTTTACACTTATCTATTTAACTAGTCCAAAAAAGTCATCCTGGTTTCGATTTTAGTAAAGAGCGAATGCACCAGCATCACTGAACCGAGAAAATCGAGTTTAGACTTTGAATCTCAAAAACAAAATATTTATCTGATAAGTGTGTATGTAGAATCAAAATGTAGGTCCTTGAACGTACTATCCAGTCAGCAAACATTCTGATTCGTGACTCTTTAAGAAATAAGAAAACTATCTATATCTATATATATCGTTATCAGAATCGATGCTTTGGAAGGGTCATCGTGCACACAAAAGAGGCTCTGAATGCCTTGTATTTAAACCCATAGCAACAGTCAAAACCTAATGGGAGTTTAACAAGAATCATGGGGATCGCTCTTTGAACAGGTTTAAAAAGGCTTTCGATGTGGTAAAGTCTGTTGAAATCTCTTCAACTCACGATCACCACATTGTAACTTGTTAGAACAATATTTTTGACGGTCGCCATGAATTTCTATACTAAAAAAACTGTCGACAAAGCGGGTATCGCATTTGGTCACTGCGGAGATCAAGCACAACAGTGAGAAAACTTCAAAACTTTGATACAACGGATCATACAAACCAGTTTGTTATGAGATAGTAGATTGAGAAAAGTATAGGCCACAGATGACTTCCTTGTGGCACAAACAGATTTTAGTATAAAGATACCGTCACCCGGTGAAAAATATTACAGCAACTCCAACTCTTCTTCAACGATACCTTTTACAATTTTAACAAACAACCTTGAAAATATTTATTAAGAACATCCAACAAATTTTTAACAATATTATCAAAGTCTTTGAAAGATTTTCATGAATTCAATTCTTTCGTATTTTTTTTTTTTTTTTGTTATTTTTGTAATTGGTAGTTGATCAAAAACAACGATGACTATTGTCCAACATTGAGAATGGTAACGTTGTCGAATAAATAGTGCATAAAACGTGTGCTCCCCACATAATCGGGCTCATAACTTCCCCAGAGTGCGCTAATTGCGGAGTAATCACACATTGACAATCGCCACAAAACGAGCTGGAAAGGGACGAGGGGGAGCGAATGATTACACCCACCATTGTGAATATTTTTCGCGTCGATTGTCGTAACGCGTGATGTAAAAAAAAGTCGCATAAAAAAACTTCACCAGCTGAATTGGCACGCAATAGGTAGTAGGTACACATTTCGTTCTTTACCGATGATGATGATGATGATGATGGACTCTTCTCGTGTGACTGAACACAAAAGACACGTAAAAACAGTTTAAGGCCAATTATAGCACAACGACCCAGCCATTGAAATTGAATTTTTGTGCAGCATTCGAACAAAGCGAAGCAGCAACCAAACATCTTCCGTCCTTTTTCGGCGGTTCAGTTGTGGAACAGATAGATTTTCGACGCCACTGATTGATGTCGCGCAGATCTCTTCAAGCATTCTTTGGTTGGCATTTTTTGGTGGTTGCTTCGTTTGCCTCTCTCGGTATGATAGATTGTTCTGCACAGTTCAACTCCAAGGACGTCTGAGCAATTAATTCATACACCTAGCAACAACGTATAAACACAAAAAAAAGTCATACAAAAAAGACTAGAATTGGCCAAAGTTTGACACTCGAAACACAGCACCAAAATATTGTCATCCATCAACGCAGCGCTTCTTGTTCACCAGCATACATCTGGACAAAAAACATCCGGTTTTTTTTACCTTAAACCAAAATCCCAACTGCTGTTGTTGTTCGTGTTGTGGCTTAGATACACCGGTTTACAAAATGTTTTAACCAACAATCCATAATATAGTTTAATCAGAAATACATTGATTAGATTTGTTAGATCTTACCCTTGACAGCAAGACTTACAAGTTTTATAGTTAGTCTAAGAATCATGCAAAGCTCGACGCTTTCTCTGATACGGACATCAAAATTCAATACACATTGAAATCAATTTTAATCCGACATTGAAATTTTAAAAAAGCATTGAATGATTCCTAAACAAAGCTGTTATTTGTCATGTTCTAAAATGACAAATTTCACAAAAGTTCAGTTTCAAATTTTTCTAGCCGAACAACCATAGCTTTGGCGGATTATTCAATACCTTTCTATACACTTTGCGAGTGTTGTCCAGTGTAATTACCAACATTCCGCGGCTTGAACTATGCATTTCCCGGCCTAGCAGTCGTCACGAATAGACCGCAATCGGTCGCGCTAGAGAAGCATGACTATCTACTAAGCTACTACTACTACCTGCCTCATTTTGGCCCCAACAACAGGTAGCCGAAAGACGGCTAGCTGGCCGTGCCGGTATGCCAACAAAGCCAAAGTCAAATGGAAACACAAATTGCAGACCATGAATTTAAAATTAAAATTTGTCGAAAATCGCTGCAAATATTTCAAGGAAACCCGAACGTCCCATCAACAGCAGCAGCAGCCGGCATTAACCTTTTGGCTTTTCCGTACATTCGCTGATTGGTGTTTTGCATGGAGCCGAGTGAAAGGCGAATTCGGTGGATTTCTGCGCAGCGCATCGTTTTGTATCTTTTTGTTCGCTTTGGTTTGTTTCGTGACGAATCATCAATGATGTTTTTCACTATTGTTGATTCCTTCCCTTTGCGGTGGAATGTTGATTTTGATTTCGAATGCACTCGGGAACATTCATTATTTAGTAGATCGATCTATTAACAACAATGGCATGAAAGTTCGTATTCAGCAACAGTTGTGCAAAGTATTTTGATTATGTAGTTACTTGGGAGATTCGATTCTTTTTCAGATTTTGCTTAGCGATGGGGGCCATTCAGTGGTTCAAACTTGGAATGGTTATTAATTATCATAAATCGAGGAACAAAATTAACGAGTTCTGACAAAGTATCCAGAATTGAAATTAAGAACCTGCAAACAACGTTTAGTAGAGGTGGAAGTTAATGAATCCACACTTTAAGACATTAAAGCAATGCCATATCAGTTGGAGTCGGACAAGAATTTTCAATGAATTTTTCATTCTAACACATAACTCTCAAAAGGGGTCGCTTTAAAATATAGGTAGGAGAAAGTCGAGTAAGACAAACACAGATAAAACGGACACTTTCAATATTTCGAAAATTACAATGTTTAGCAGGAATCTAATGGTGGAAATATGTTCGCCAATGTTTTCAAAGTAATCGATGATTCCTTTGAATTCAGCCACAGTAGTAACATCACTGTTTGTCAAAGTGTAACATCACTTTCGAGACCTGTTATTGATTTACAGCAGACAGGTCATATAATAGTACACAAAACAAACAAAATCTTAGAAGATACACCATGAACCATGATGTAATTTTCTCGATTACTCGCAACATTTTCGAAAACTTCAACCGTTTCAAACGCCGGAGAAATCCACGAATCCCGGTCGACGAGCTTACGGGCTTGTTAAGTTGCTAAGTCGATTAAATAATAATAAAATAAATAATAGGTCGGTTACAAGGCCGTGCGAACGGGGAAGAGGGGGCGTTTAGGGGTTTTGAACCCCCCTCCCTGTTCCCATGGAGATATTTCCAAGTAAAATTTTTAGTTCAAGAAATAGATTTACCAATGTTAACAATAAATTACTTGATCCCAAAAAGTATTTTGGAATAGGTGTCAAAAAATTGGCTCGTTTCCGGCGGAATTTTGTGTCAGATGACTCTACTCTAGGCCAGTGGTCGACAACCTGCGACTCTTTGATGCAAAGCTGTGGCTCTTTAGCTCACTATGCAAATATTAGGTACTTATTTATTAAAAAGTATATAGAAAATTCGTGCTGAACCGGTATTGTAGTCTCGTAATCTGAAACACGATTTATCATAAATTTCATAATATTCATAAAAAAAATAGATTTTATTAAAGCCAAAATTTATCGTTTTTTAAGCTGTTTTTTAAGCATTGGTTTTAATACAACACAAACTTAAATCAAATTATCACCAACACACTTATTAATTTTAAAATCATGTCAACACGAAAATAAAGCTGTAGCTTACGAAAAATCAAATTCCCTATAGACTCGAAAACTACTGAGCCGATTTACGTAACTCTTGGCAGGTGGAGATATTGAAAGCAGGGGAAGGTTCCTATTATGGTTTTAGACCCCTCCCTGTTTCATGAAGGGGGGGAGGGGTCTCCCAAACAAAAGGCAATTGTTTGCATAACTCGAAAACCATTCAAGCAAATGATTTGTGGTGGTATTTGGGTACGAGGAATGTTTCTTCGAATATTAGGTACCCCTCCCTCCTTTCAGTGGGAAGATAGGAAGGGGAGAGGGGCCCTACCTTACAATTTTTTACATAACTCGAGAACTAATCAAGATATTGGAATCAAATTTGGCATGAAAGGGCATTGGAACACAAGAAATGTTTCTATGGATGTTTTTGATCCCTCCCTTTTTCAGTGGGAATCAAGACAGGGAGGTGAGAGGGGCTTCTTTACATTTTTTCATTGCGTAACTTGAGAACTATTCGAGCAAATAGAACCAAATTTGGCTTGGAGCAATTTTTGGGTACGAGAAAGGGTTCTATGAATATTTGATTCCCTTCTCTTCTTTTTGTGGAGAGACAATGAACATGTTTTCATGAAATTTTGAGTACAATTTTTTTTCATAACTCGAGAACTTATCCAGCAAATGGAACCAAATTTCGCTTGGTAGGGTATTTGATAAGTTAAGGGGAATGTTTCTATGAATATTTGGTACTACTGCCTCCTTCCAGTGGAGTGATTTGAAGGAGAGAAGGGGCTCCGTTACAATTTTTCACATAAATCGAGAACTAATCAAGCAAATGGAAACAAATTTGACATGGGAGGGCATTTGGAATCGATAAATGGTAATATGCTTATTCGAGACTCCTTTCTCTTTCAATTGAGGATTACGTTAGGGAAGAGAGGAGCTCACATAACTCATAACATAACTCACATAATTGTTTTATATAAACCAAGAACTTATCAAACATATGGAACCAAATATGACATGGGAAATCATTTGGGTATGAGAAATGGTTCTAGGATTATTTGAATCACCATCTTTTTATAGTGCGTACATAAGAAATGGGGAGGGGTTCCAATACATTTTGGTATAGAAGTAATCAAGCAAAAAAACAAATTTGACCTGGGAAAGTATTTGAGTACAAAATATGTTTGTATGGAATTTTACAGACCCATGCCTTGGAGAGGTGGGGGACGGAGGAGGTTCCATTTAAATGTTGATGTATCGCTTAAAACTTATCAACCAATACAACCAAATTTGATAGAGTTCTTGATTACAAAAAAATTGGATCCCTACCTACTTCCAGCTTTTGCGAATGGGAAGGGGCAAGGGTGGTTTCATACAAAAAAAACAAAATTTAAATAATTTCCTAAAATTTCATTTATTTTTGGAAGGTGTTGCAACGCACACCGGGTCAGCTAGTTATTTATAAAAAAAAGGAGGTTTTTGATAACCTTTGTTTTGTTGATGATCAACGTGATCCTTATACCGTTTAAACAATCGCAAACATTTTTGGCAAACATTTAAAATTTTTTTTCAATTTCAAAACTCGTATTTGCATCATAAGGCTCAGTCATTTTAAGGATATTTTTGGATTTCTCAAACCATGGGGCCTAAAATGCTTTGTTTTGGTTCAAAACTCATTCATGGTTTTTACAGAATTTTTTAATTACGAATTTTTGACTACCAAAAAGAGTTAAAAAAAATTAAATTTTAAATTTAAATTCACTATTCATTTTTATTTAATAATTCGATCTCCCTTTTAAGACCGACACTTTTTTTTAAATTTAATTGCTCGAATTTAAAAACAATAAATGTCTGCATTTCAATTCGACTCATGCTAAAAAAGTTATTAGACTTAAAAAATGGGGTAACTTTTTTCAGGGTGATATTCATCACTGTAAATGCTGTGTCAAAATGTTAGAAGCAGTGTCTCTCATTAATAGAGATGAATATCGCAATGAAAAAAATACCCCAATTTTTGAAGTCTAATAACTTTTATATCTTAACGGGAATCGAAATGCAGTCTTCGGATGAAATATTTTACATAGTTTAGGCTTTAAGAAAACCTGTTTTCAAAAGAAATTGGTCGAGGGGATCGAAGTTATTCAGAAAATCCATTTTCTTTCTTTTCTTTTTCCATGTTCCTCCCGAACAAAATGTCTCAAAATCCCATACAAACTTTAGGCTCGTTGAGCGACCACTTCCCGTGATCCGATCTGTCCCAAATTTGGCATGAGACCTTGTACTGGGCCTAGGATCGATTTAAGCGTGCAGCGCATAGTTTTTTCAAATGTCGGTTCATTTGGGGCACTCTAGGTCTGTCTAACCCGACTTTCTTCTATGTGTTAATGATCCGTTAGATTCTTTCGTGCAGTATCTTATGCCGAAACTTGATGTACCATCAAGACGCCATTCACCGCCCAGTTAAGCGGTTTTTCAACTTCAAACACACGTGTAATAAAAAAAAAACGACGGCAGATTTTTATTCGCTTTCTTTTCCAATACATCCCAAAACTGCTCTACTTTAAATAAAAAATTCAGTGGAATGCGAAAAATGTACGCTTTTCAAAATAATCAACTAAACTTTGGGGTGTTCAACCGGCCCTATTACCGCCCACTCGACTTTTTCGGGTATCGATAATGTTTTCTTAAGGAAAAATTATCTAAACAACACGGAAACTGTTCTTTTTAGTATTTTCCATACAACGAGCTGTCAAAACCATATTTTGGCTCTTTAGAGAATACATTTTGTGAAATTTTTCCGCAAATTTAGTACAAATTTTAACAAAGTGCGTTGACTGACAAAATGATGATTCCCGGCAAACAACCTCAAGTAACCGGTTACTTTCAGCGATAAAACATCATTTTCTAACATAATCAAACTAAATGCTTCTTACAATTTACACATTTGACACAATACATGCGTTAAAAACAAAGAAATTGTGCGTGACCAGTCATTAGGAACCCACACTTTTTTTATACACCAATTACCCGCCCATTACTAAACGCTTAAAAAAACAACAACTATTGAAAAATCGAAAATTTTTTGATGCAAATCTATTCTACGAAAATAAAACTATCGTTTCAAGTCGATTTTAGGTCCAATAGGTACTATCTAGTAAACAAAAACCCTTTTTGCCCTAGGAGTACAGTAATGCTTAGTTCGCTAACAGGCGTCGAATTCAATAATTTGACCGGAAACGAAAAACCAAATATTTTATTTCTGGCTATAGTTAGCATAATTAAGTGATGTTTTTTCAGTGAAATGGTCGAACAATGATGCCGACACAGAACACAGGTCTTATATTTGGAGAAAACATCCCAGTTTTTTTTTAAATACACACAAAAGGGTGATTTTGGGCGGTAAATGATGTCTGGGCGGTGAATGGCGTCTTGATGGTACCTTAATCTTCGAACACTTTTGATCGTTATTGTTCCAGTCATAAGATTGCAGACTTTTTTCAGAATAACGTAGGAATAAGTTTTTATCCTCAACGTACAATTTACAAACTTTTTCAATTTTTGTTTTTTTTAAATATGTCTGTTATTAGATTACGTACATTTATATCCCAAAGCTGAAAATTGACAAGTCTCCTGAAGCGTTTTGATAAAACTCAGTCAAAACATGAATATTTGAATTTAGAGAATTTAAGTTTGACAAACTTAGGAATTTGGAAAAGTTGGAGGCTAGATATTTGATTTTGGACGAAAGAGAAATTAATCCCAGCAAAGGCGCTAAAGTAAGAGCGTCTATTTAGTGAACCGACGCATTAAAAAAAGGAAAAAAATTCAAAGGAGAAAATAGCGTGTTGGGATTAATAGTTGACGAGTGATGAAAGTCTAGTTGATGGATGGGCAATAAACAAATATACCTATATATTTGTGTGATGTGTGACTAGCAGAAACTAATATATGCCGACCGAAACAAAAAACATCCCGCAAAACGTCTCTTACAAACAAAAGCAATTATCGCACGGGGCGCTGCGAGAGCAAGCGCTCGGATTTTACGGCAGCCTCAGTAGTGTACGGTGGGAAAACACTATTGAAAACCAGTCTGAATCTGAGGCATTAAAAAAAATTGAGATGCCATGGGCAAAGAGGCGGCTTTTTGGCTTAAACCGAACCGAACTGAACCGAAGAATATGCCACAAGTTTACCTTTCGCGACATTTTGCGCGTCGTTTCTATAGTTTACTCGTCGTTTTCTATAGGTTGTGTACATTTGGGATCACGGAAAGCACCCCGTTTGGGGATGGATCGAATTCAAGTTCAAATGGCTCAGATTATTCTGGCTGCTGCACGAGTTATGCTATAAAAATTTATACTTCATTTGAAGGAGATGGTTGAACGTTTGGAGATTTTGTTACACGGTTCGGTTGGATAAAGGTCATAGCGCCTCAGACGACGACGTTGATAACGCTTTCAAACTATAAAGATTTGGTCTAGAAATCTTGTGAATAGTAGAAAATTTACTCAACTCCCAATGTTCATTACTGGTGATTGGAAGATATCGCAGATAAAGCGTCAAAATTAGATGGAGGAGTGGTGGAAAACTTACAAAATGTCCATGGAGATGATGCTGGACGCCGCCCTGGCCAAGCTGCTGATGCTGGGTGGAGAGAATGACGTGCCGCAGGGTGCCATTCTCGTCGACAATCTGCTGCATCACGTGACCCGGTGGAACTTGCACCGGCATTGCCATCGGAGGTGTACCATTTTGAGACACCATCGGTACGGTAACAGGCCCTAAAAAGGAGAAAAAAACGATGTAGAAATTATTAGTAGACAAGTGCTGTTGATAAAATGAACACAGTATTGGATTGGATAAAATTGTAATAGATGAATCAGTTTCAAGCGTTTCAAAATATCACGAATCAAAGAAATAAAAAGAGTCTCCTGAACATTTATGAATGCCAAGCGCAATCTATTTCATCCAATCCAATCCAATTTCTCGTCACAGGTTTGTTTAAATCTAGGATAGGATAGTTTAACCTCTGTAAATAATTTGAAGCATCTGCAAAGATTATTAAATAAAAAAAATAAAAAAATTATCAGAGTTGAAAGTTTAGGATGTGCTTATCTGTATGCATTAGACTGCCCCAAATTTGTATGGGAAATTCAAAACCTGTGAATGGTTATGCGCTGCAGTCTAAAATTAATCCTTGCCCTAGTACAAGATCTCATGCCAAATCCGGGCCAGATCGGATCACGGGAAGTGGAGGAGCAAGGTAATTCCGGGAAACGAAATTTTAATTTTTATGCCAAATGACTTAAAAATGCGTGAAAATTCGAGATCTGGACATATCTAAAAAAAAATTTTTTTTTGGTCGAACGACTTTCTGGGACTGCTTTCCCGAAAAACGGTTATATACCAGAAAGGCGATTTTTGGCCCAAATTATGTTTCTAGTTAACTCCAGATCTCAACGTTTCATGCATTTCTAAGTCATTTGGCATTCAACATTGAAATTTCGATTTCTCCGATTTCCTTTGGTTCCCCCATTGGTGATTTTCTGAGCTTAGCTTAGCTTAGCTTGTTTGACTACTCATATCCACCTTAAATCATTTAACCCGAAATGCTTCACTTGTATTACTTTGCAAACATTGTAATTCTTTGATAAATTGAAAAAAAAAACATATTAAATACATTTAGAGCTCCATGATCGCTGGCGTGGCTAAGTAGACCGAGTTCCACATCGCCAATGGTTGCTACTCCGTGACTGATCGAGGCCATAAATTTTGTGCAAGGGCCAAAAGAATGCAGCTTAGGATTAGCAATTCATTCTCAATGCATAAAACTTATGCTCTCCCTTTAGAAAATGATCAATAACAGCGCCGGCCACGTCCTAGTAGTCAATGAGGGATGAAGGAAGGATTGTTAGTAAGATACTTTTTAGGATCAACCATAGATCTGTATTCCAGTTTTCTTCAAAACCATGTTTTGAAAAATTCTGAAATAATGATCAGTTAGTATCACCAGCTATAGAAACCGTCTATACGTCTGCGAATCTATATTCAAGTATCTCAGGAAAGGATTGTGTTAGTAAGGGAGAGGTTATCGATCTGGAGCCATTTTTGGAAAATGGTGCGATCTTAGTTTTACCTACATCTCCTATGCTCCTAGATTTTCCTTAGGAAACTCCTATTCTATCTATTATTAGTTTATTATTTATTATAAATACATTTCTTCGGGAAACTCCTTTCAACATGTGCATAGCATTTTTATTTTAAAAGTTAAAAAAAATGAACACTCAAATCATTAGAAAAGTGACCAATCGAATTTCCACCAACCTAGCTATATTTGGTTTTTGTTGTAATCCGATTCAAAAGGTTATTTAAAAAAACATCTAAAAACATATCTCCACTAAGTTTAAGAATTTGGCAGGTGGAAATATTGTCGATTCATCATCATCTTCATAAAAATCACCAATAAATAAAAAAAAATCAATGAATATTTTGATTACAAATTAAAATATCGCTAAAACGGAAGTTTTGATCATGTTGCTGTATGATATTACAAATTTTTATACATTTCTATATTAAGTGATTCCTGCAGATTTCGAATAAAAAATTTCCAACGAAACCAATTGTTTCAAACCAATTTGACAAAGTTTTACCAAATTTCAACTTTTTAAGTAAGAAATATGATACTTATCTGTCTGTGATTACTTCTGACTTCAGTCGATACCATCCGATTTCCTGATCCATAACGATTTCACCTGAGAAGCTGTGATCCCTTATTTTGATGTGGCCGCCACTTGAGGAAAATCTTCGCTCTGCAAAGCTTTGTCCGGTCTGCTTTACCTTCATTTATAATCCATAACTGGGTCTAAACTCAACTTGAAGAATTATCAATTTTCAATAAATTTCGGCTTGAAAATTTTTGCTGTCAAAAGAACTTCTCCCCCATGGGTGATTTTCTAAGGCCGAAAACCCCAAACTTTGAGTGCTTTGAAGGACCCCTAAATCAAAGAAAGATTTTTCACAATCGATTAAAGTTGGTTTCCTTACCTTCAGGATATTCATACAATCATTCAGCGAACTAACCATTTGTTTGCCGAATATTTCGCTATAGTCACCATTTTAGAAAACGGAAGTTCAAAATGCTGATTGTTGCAAAGAAGAACATTTCAACCCTTCTCGAAACGTTTCATCATTGGAATTGTTTGATTTTACAGATGCTTTGTCTTTGATTTCTTTGTCTACAAAATCTCGAGATTGGACACTTTAAATACAGTGTTGTTGAAAAAACAATTTTTTTTAAAGATTCAGAATAGAATGTTGTTTTTATTATTCAAGTGACTTCAGAAACAACTTTTTTTTTTCATTACTAAGCAGCGTTACATTTTGCTCGTACAGGTTTCGTTGGACCAATAGGATATATGTTTCACAATCTCTAATCCAGGGTGCGTCGGTTGGGCACATCTTAGAAGACAACTGTGTTCGTAGGATTTTCCGTCGTTTCCACAAACGGGATCGATATTCATTGTGCAATCACAGTTTGGGTAGTCTGAAGGATTGACATCATATTTCTGTCGCACAACGAACGCTCCTGCGAGGGCGATAAAAGTTACCAAGATTGACAAGTTCTTCTTCATGATGCTTCCGAGCTGGAATACGATTACACGTTCACGTTCACCGGTTGATATTGTACTGGAATGTAAGCGGAATCGGCTGTGTTTTATATGATATCGATTACAAACGGTCGACGGTTATCTGATTTCGTTAATAAAGCATACCGGTCATGGCTCGACCCGTTAAAAATTTTAAATATAAAAATGTTAAACATTATTTCGCAACATTTGGCCAAGGCCAAAACTTCAAAAGCATTTTAATTAGTTTCTGGTTTTATCTGGGTAAGTACGTTAGAGGCAGAGTGCCTCCAGTAGGGTGGGTGCATACTGAGGAAAAGTAGGCAAGGGGTACTAAAAGTTTCTCATTGGTGGGGGGTGGAGACGGTGCGCTTTTTGACAGCGAATTGTTCGCCTACCATGCCTACGATTACGATTGCCTGTCACAAGGGTCACAAGATGGACGATTCCGTGCATTGGTATAAGAACACACCTAGCTTTACCCGCCTTGGTTAGAGGTCTTCCTCGAATATGGTCTAGTTTTATTAGTATTGTAATCCTTGGCAATATTTCCTTTGACGATTTCTCTTATTTCGTTTAGGTATTCTAAGGATTTTGTGTGATTCGTTATCCGTCCTCATTTCATACCAAAATTTTAATAATACTGGTTGTGCTTAGTAGATTCAGGAGTTGAGGTCCTGGTTGTTTTGGTATTCAGGTAGGTAATTTAAAATTTGGGCTTTAATGAAAGTAGAAAGTCAAATTTCTTTCTAAGTAGCAAATATTTGTTAATGAAATGCCTCACATTAACTTTGCCCAAACCTGAATTATTCAATTTTAAAGAAAACCAGGAGAAAGATTCTGATCAAATTTATTCAAAAGATTGATTTTTAGTGTAATTAAATCATCCTGAACATCAGACATTCTACATTCCATAACCTACACAGTAAACGAAAATTACAGAGTTCGGTAATTTTTTTACCGAAATCCTAACATGTGTAAATCGTTAAACTGTTCGGTAATTTTTTCAGTAAAAAATAAACGAACATCGGTAAATGAAGAATCGATTTACCGATGTTCGTTTATTTTTTACCGAAAAAAATACCGAACAGTTTAACGATTTACACATGTTAGGATTTCGGCAAAAAAATTACCGAACTCGGTAATTTACGTTAGCTGTGTAGTCGTCTGGATACTATTTCTGGTCTTGGTACAATCAGCGTTGTATAAGATTTTGCAAATGAAATAATAATCAATCTGTTTGCGACATAACAACTTTTTCCTCTCACAGCCGCTCCGGAAAATCTTCATTGTCGACTTGAAAGCTCAAGAGCTGTTGATTTTTTCTGATTTTTTTTTTTGCCCAAATGGTTAAAAAGTATAACGAGCCACTCTAGAACATTCAAGAAGTTCAAACCAAGCATCGTAGTGGAACCCTTCTTGATCTCAACTATGATAAAAAGTCTTTGGTTATTGGGGATCACTTAATGCAGACCCCTTAACAATGCAGTAAATCCGTTTCCTGCATGCAAAAAGTGCTGCCTGTCTAGTAGCAAATAACTGAAAATGAGCAATTCTATGGATCGTCCGGTTTTTACGCAATGTGACAGATGTTTTCTTATAGACAGAGAAAGTCATGTTAAATCGAATTTAAGAGGTCAAATTTGAAAAGGTTCCAACCATATTTCCATTGTTTTTTTCAGGTGAATTTGTGTAATTCAGGGTTGCTAGCGAATTTTCGTTTTGAAATTCTAAAGTTTTTCCCGGTTTCTCCCCGGTTTCTCCCCGGTTTTTCCCGGTTGTAAATGATGATTTGCCCATTTATTGTACTCGTTTTTAAATATAAAATCATGGTGAATAAAAATAATTCAATATAAAGGACCTCACATTTCTAATAATTGTATCCCAAAACTTGTAAACCGGTTAGAAATCATGACAAAAACTTCGGCGTCTTATAACACGTAGTCTTTTCATATCATATTTACAGGTTTTCATGATTTCTTCAAACGAATCAAACGAAAATTGCATCTATTCGTTGTTTTGCTGCACAATTTCAACAATTTTGCAAAAATAAGTCCGGTTAATTTGATCTTGAAACTATAATGTAGGTACATATGTACTTTCCAGCAACTGTGAAATTTTCAAGAATTTTTATAGAGTTATAGAAAAAATTGTATAGTTTGTATAGAAATATGTACAAAAATACATCAAAACATAATATCAAATCAGCTTGTCAACTTGAATAGGGATTTGTCTATCAAAACTTAAAATCAAAAGATTGCATGAGTTTTTTTCTGAATGCAGTTATATTTTATTGAATAAATCATAATATATGTTTTAGAAAAAATTGTTTTTCTTTCCAATACAAAGCAATGAATAACTTTAGTAGTGCTCTAGTCATTTGAACTAAAGATTCGTGAACATATAGAAAATCGCGTATAAGACAGGGCTGAACTTTAATCGTTTGAATGTAAGCTATCATTTTGTATAAGGGTAAAGATCTTGGATCAAAGATGAACTTGGATTTCAACAGGAGTTTTTTCGATACAATTCTTTCATAAGACATAGAAAACTTCAAGCAAAATTTTAATGTAGGAAGAATTAAAAACTAAACTCTGTTGTGGTATGAGCCTACTTGGTTGAATGATACAACTGAATCAAAGCAATCGGAAGATTCCTTTTAATTCAACCACGGTAAATGAAAAGTTATATACCAGTATTTCGATAGCAACTTACTACCTTCTTCAGTGAACGTTTTCGAATCGAAAACGTTCACTGAAGAAGGTAGTAAGTTGCTATCGAAATACTGGTATATGAACTTTTCATTTACCGTGGTTGAATTAAAAGGAATCTTTCGATTGCTTTGATTCAAAAACTAAACACTTGCGATGAAATGCTTCGTTCCTCAGGCCAATTCAAACAAAATGCACAACAACAACATCAAAAAAAGTTTTTTTTCTGGTAAAAAAGGTGTAACTCTGCTTGAAAAAGACTAACGCTGTTAAATTATTTGCTCTGCATAAACTAATTTAAACTAAACTGGTACAGTCGAACCGCGAGAAACCTCTATGATGGAGAGAAAACACCAAATCCCAAGCTTTTTAAAGCACAAAACCTGTTTAAGTGACTGTTTAAAACCTCTATAAGAGTCCTTTTCCTGACTAGACTAAGGAAATTAGAGAAAATACTAGGATTGTATTGAAGTTTTGTTACCAAAAGTATATTGGGTTACGAGAAAACAAATATCTACAGTTCCATATTGAAACTCACTCGAAAAAACTTCGAACTGATGCACCAACTGATTTCTTATAAATCAGTGGATTTTTATCATATACACATTGAATAGTTGGTCACTTTAATGCTTTTATATGTTGCTGACCCTCTTTAAAAAAGAATCTGGGTAAGTTAGAAAACTCTTTAAATAAAAAAAAAAAAGGTTGGTCCTTTGGACTCTCACTTATCGACGTTCGACTGTAGTCAGTTTTGCTTATATATTATTTACAGTTATTTGCTTATACAGTTTTATAAAATCAGAGTTTTTCTTGTAAGCGTAGCACACGCGGAAAATCACACATTGTTCTGTAATTAGTTAAAAATACGATTCAAACTTCGTTTGTTAACTAATGAACGAAAATAAGTGTTTATGAGTAAATCTATGTTGAGACTGTCAAAATCTACTCTTAAATTTAGAAATTAATTTCAACAAACAGAAATTAATTTCAAAATATTTTTGAAATTCCGTGAAAAATTTTCAAATATGACAATTTTCCCGGTAAGGTGCCAAAATTCCCGATTTTTTCCCGGTTTCCCGGTGACGCGATGAAATTCCAAAGTTTTTCCCGATATTCCCGGTTTTCCCGGTTCGCTAGCAACCCTGGTATCTTGTTAAAAATAATAGATAAATAAATGACTGAAAAAAGTGATTTTATGATAAAGCAAGAGTATTACTTGTAATTAACGACATACTATTTTTTATATTTTTATATATGATATTAACACTTTCATTTCATCTATAATAGAAAGTTTTTCGATCAAATGAAGTTTTTAAAATACACACGTTTGTAACTGTCCGGATTCTAAATGATCATAGCCTTAGTATCTTAAAAATGCTAAAACCACCAGAAAGAATACTATATATGCCGTGACCAAGGTTCGTTCTCATGACCTCTGGCTTAGAAGACTTGAACGCTATTCTCTAGGCCACGGTCGGCGGCACGAAGTAGCCGACTCCTCATGCTGCGCGTTCGAACGTGAAAACCACCCAACGTTCCATTGAAGGATGTGTTAGCTGTTAGCTGTGCTGTGATGGACTTGGATTACATGTTCGAAATATACCTTTTCCTTAAAGCTATTGATCTTCGTCTGTAATTATTTTCATATTTTCATCTATTTCCTGTTCTCTTGAAAATGTGATTTTTTTTCCTGTAGGGGAGAGCCCACTGCGACCAGTAGTTGATCTATTGTGGTATTTACCCCGCGTTACTATATGCTGTCAGGTTCACCTATTGACCACACCACTATTGTTGAAGTGACAGTTGATTGCTGACTAAGCTGCTGTGATGGTTTAAACTTGAGCAAACAATTGTAAACACTCAAAACGAGTTTGGCTCCTTGAAGCCTAAAGGTATGAGCCATTTCAAATGAAGAACCCAAAAAAACCCAATTTTTGTAGAAAAAATCTTTTTTTTCAAATTCCAGTTTAGATAAATATGTTCACTTTTCTGGGACATGGTATGGACTTAGATAAATATGTTCACTTTTCTGGGACATGGTAATTCAGGCAAAAAAAAATTCCAGAAAATGGTTAATTCAGGGGAAAAATTTTCTGGGAAATTCTGGCAAAAAATGTTCTGGGGATTGGTTCATCTGGGGAAAACAAATCTAGGGAAGTGTTTTTCTGATGATTGAAATGCTGTCCAAATGTTCCTATTGTGCATTGGACGGTTTATACGGACAACCTTCAAAGGGAGCCTTCTCCTATTTGCAGTGCATGTGAACTAGAATTTCCCATAATGAGCCTTTTGAAGGCTTTTGAAATGTACAACCATTGGAGAAAATCGGACAACATTAGGTACAACATCAAATTTGCCTGTGCAACAACTGGGCACAGACAACCTGTTTTAAATATTTTATTTTTAAATTTTGATGTCCATTTTTTCGAATACTACATAGTTTTGTATTTTGTTGACCAATCCTGTTCAAGTACTGTAATACTACATAAAAACCCAAATCATATGCTTAGTTATGCAACGATTGGCAAATCAGTATAGTTTGAGTATTTGAAAGGAAAAAAAAACTAAATTAATCCAAAACTAAAAGTTTCATTATATCAACTTCCAAAACTCTTGTGGAAAATTCCCAGCCGTAAACAAAAACCTACTTCCTCATGATTTCTGGCTAGCCGCGTTTGCTGCTTTCGCGTATTATTCGCCAATCGCGACTTGGCGGTGTCAATGTTCCCGCGCCCGCGCCACCTTTCCGCCATCATCGGTCGAACGTTTCTTCCTTCGAGGGCGGCGACAACGAAGACGATGGCGATTCTCGCGTATGTGGATGGACGGACCTACATACTAATCTTGCTTGGGGCTTCTCCGTTTCTTCCCGAGAGAAAGGATTGAGATTGGAAAAGGGAATGTGTCTCGCAATGCGATGGTTGGGAATGTGGACACGGTCCGGTTCGGGGTCCGGTTGTTTCCTTGCCATCCATTCCGCCCGATGATCGTTTATTTTGCTCAGCTGGTTGCTGGCCCGATGATAGGCTCAGTCGAGTCGAGTGTTGGTGGATGAGCATTATGTTTTGTAAGTGTGTGTGTGTCCGTGTGTAAAAGTTGGAACATACTTTCGGTTTGACTTTTTGATTTCTTCTTTCCTTGCACAAACAACGAGAAGATTCCAGTCAACGAGACCACTTGGAGTGGACAGGCCGGTTCTGCTAACTGGCTAACTGATCCCGTCCGTCCGTCCGTCCATCCGTATGATGATGGTCAATCGAAAGTAGTCCGGATTGTGTGTGTGTTTCGTGCCACGCAACCGCAAACACCCACACAGGCACGTACGTCCCATCTCATACTGGTTTTTACTATGGACGCGTGTCGCATGTCATGTATGTATGTATGTAAGTATGTATGTGGCCACTGTCCAGCCAGCTCCGGCACACTCTACAGCCAGAGCGATTCAACTCTTTCGGGATGGCCTTTCTCAAGTGGTGCACAGGAAAGTTGATTGTACTCTGCGCAAATAATGACCTTGATTAGTTATGCTCTTTTCCGTCTTTCTCTTGTTCCTTTTGCGCCTCTTCCCAGGCTGCGGCCCAGCGAGCGGCCTACGACTTGCAGCGCAACCAGCCCACAACATCAAAACATTGAACCATAACCGGCTGACTGACTGATTGATGATGACGATGTTTTACTACGGTTGTTCAGTTTAGGAACCACTGAAAGTGTAGCATAAACCCGAATAACGAGAGGCGGAATAATTGGGAGAGCCAATGGTTCTGCTGATGCTGGGAAACTCACCTCCCATTTCCTACCTCTGAGTTATCAGCATGCCTTACTCTGCCGTGCTCAACAATAGGCGTCGTCATCGATGGAGGTACTCGATAATCTGTAATGATGATCTGTATGCCCGATAAGAGCAGGAGTTGCTCTGATGAAAAACAATTAAAAAACATCGCACACCAACCAAACCACCTCTAGAGAGTTGCGATCGTCTCCACCAGCAATCGATCGTCAGTTGAAAATCCACACACGAACCACACGGCTGAGCATGCAAGCAGCACAACCGAGCTACTACAACCGACTTTGTTTTAACTTCGTTCGTTATTTTAAGAAACTGTAAATTAAGATCAAACCCTAAGTTTAAGTAAAAACCCGCCCTTTGTTGAAACCAACGTAATTCGCGCGTGTATTAATTCCCCAAAAACGGAAGACCAAATCATCCTAAGTTCGGTTTCTTGGGCGAGAGACAGAGCGTGCCTATTCTTCAGTTGGTTGATCCTAGGTTGATCGAGCCAAACCGCCAGACGAAAGAATCCCGTAGATTGACAGGTATTGGCCCATCCGGGAATAAACATTGGTCCTTCGAGCCGGATGAAGGCCTTGGCCGGAGGATTCTACACCGCTACAATCGGGACACGGAAAGGGACGCCAAGCCAAACTAATTCTCCATTTTCCATCGTGGAACGCAAATACGCTTTGTGAAGCGTCGCCATTGCTGAGTGATTGTGCACAAAGGAGCTTTGTTCATCATAATTCTTGAGACCAGAAGCATACCTGTTGTGTTTCACAATTACTTATAGTTTCCTTTTTGTCATTACGAATAGATTTGGATTTGGTGCATGCAGGACGGTTATCGGTGACCAACTGGCAATTCAACGGCATACGTAAAGGTGAGGCGCGGCTGTCGTGGTAGATCGCCCCCTCCCTTGGGTTTCAACGCTAGCTATCGCATGGTTCAATCACCTTTTGCCAGGGGCAAGATTACGAAAATTGGGTTTCGGAGATTGGATCGCAGCAGGATCGGTGCATGCTAGACGGTTCTGTGGTGCTCAACTCAAGGAAAACGGTTTCAAAAGGTGAGGCGCGGCTATCTTGGTTCCGATCGCCCCCTCCCTTCGGTTCAACAATCATCATCCTACACGTTCATCGACTGTTGGCCAGTTGCAATTGGTGCAACTCAGGTGTGCGCTCGACATCAGGTGCATGGTTGACCTGATTAATACTGTAAAGGAAAAAGCATTGCGACGGTGGTGTACATACTCACACGGTCCAAAGTGAAGTTCAACGTGGTGCCTAGGGTTCGATCTACAGCGACGCGCAGTTTGGGTGCCATTTATGCTACGCTCGGTAAGCTACAACATAATGAATCAGTGGTTCCTAAACAACAGTTGGTGAACATTTTTAAAAAATTCAAAGGTTGGTGGTAAAATATTTTCGGAAAAATTATTCATGATTTTAATGAAGCTTAAGTGGATGTTCGTAAACAATATATGGTTAAAAAGAATTATTTGCAATAATTAATATTGGCGCAATTCCTTGAGAACAAAACTGTTCGTTAGAACAATTGTCTCATTTTCTCGGCTTTTACTTTGATTTTCTTCACCTTGTTCCTCTTATTGATATTTGGTGATATCTTACTGCATTGGTTTATTTATTGGTTGGTGATCAAGGGACTCCTGAAAAATGCCTACTGTTAAAGCGTCCAAGGATTCAAGGAATCCATCATTGAAGTACTTGATTGTTAAATTAAAGGAAATCCAGTCGTCCTTTTCTGATGTGTGGGAGTTTGTGGAAACATTTCAAGAGGATGCTACTCATGCACAGATTTCAGTTCGGCTTTCTGCAATTGACGATTTATGGGAAAGATTTGGTGAAGTGCTGGTCGATATCAAATCACATGAAGATTTCGTGGCTGATTTAGAGCTTTATGATAAGGAACGAAAGGAGTTCAGTGATCGGTACTATTTCGCAAAATCGTTTCTCATGGACAAGGCTAAGGTTCGTTTGGAGTTTACTGAGCTTGATCATTCCGTTCGTGCTGGTGAATCTAATAATCATGGTGGTTTTGATCATGTTAGACTTCCACAGATCAAGCTGCAGTCTTTCAATGGAAATATTGACGAATGGCTTGGATTTCGCGATCTTTATATCTCTCTTATCCATTGTAAACCAGATTTGCCAGAAGTGGAAAAATTTCACTACTTGAAAGGTTGTCTCCAAGGTGAACCCAAATCGTTGATTGATCCTCTACAAATAACAAGAGCTAATTACGTAGTTGCATGGGATATCCTTTTAAAGCGGTACAACAACAGCAAACAGCTTAAAAAGAGGCAGGTTCAATCGCTTTTTAAATTACCTTCGGTGAACAAGGAATCCGTAAATGACCTTCTACAACTATTGGAAGGGTTTGAGAGAATAGTCAACACTTTGGATCAGGTATTAGAGGCAAAGGACTATAAGGATCTACTATTGGTTAACTATCTCGTGTCTCTTCTAGACCCGGTGACTCGTAGGAGTTGGGAAGAGGAATCAGCCTCGAAGAAGGAAGACACCTTAGCCGATTTAACTGAGTTTCTGCACAGACGGGTCCGAGTCTTGGAAGCTCTTCCACCAAAGTTGAGTGATAGTAAGGGTGTACCTCCACAAATGTCAGCTAAACAGAGAGTCAGTGTTAGAACATTTCATAATAATGTGAATATGAATGGGTTTAAATGTTTTGCCTGTAATGGTCAGCATCCTTTGCATCAGTGTCAGAAATTTTTGAAATTGTCTGTGTCGGAAAGAGATTCGCTTCTAAAAAATCATTCTTTATGTCGAAACTGTTTCAGAACATCTCATATGGCTAGAGAATGCCAGTCCAAGTTTTCGTGTCGGAATTGTGGAGGTCGCCATCATACTCTGGTGTGTTTTAAGGGCAAGGACGGAGAAATTTCGGAATCTTCAAGGTCAGGTGAAACTAATGGCACTTCTAAGAGTAATCAGTTGAGAAAAGAAACATCTTGTCAGGTTTCTAATACAGCTTCATCATCATGCTTGACATCGGGTGTCGAGCGCAAAGCACATTGTCGGGTTCTTCTTGCAACTGCCGTGGTTCTCTTAGAAGATGAAATGGGAAACAGATATCCAGCTCGAGCGCTGCTTGATTCAGGGTCAGAAAGCAATTTCATGTCAGAAAGATTGAGTCAGCGTTTGAAGATGAGTCGGAAAAGGGTAGATGTAGCGATACTTGGTATTGGTCGGACATCTACCAGGGTTAAACACAAGGTTCAAGCAGTGGTGCGATCGAGGGTGAACAATTACTTTAAGGAAATGGAATTCCTGGTTCTACCCAAGGTAACTGTCGATCTGCCAACTGCAACGGTTTCAACGAACGAATGGTCCTTCCCAAATGGTATTGAGTTGGCTGATCCATCATTTTTTGAGTCAAGGATGGTGGATTTGGTGTTGGGAATCGAGTCGTTCTTTGATTTCTTCGAATCGGGAAAACGGATTTCCATCGGAGATCAATTACCAACGCTTACAGAGTCAGTTTTCGGTTGGGTCGTTTCTGGAGGTTTATCGCAAGGGACATCAGCACGGATTGCTTGTAATGTTTCAACAACAGAGTCTCTTGAAACGCTTGTTGCTCGGTTTTGGGCTTGTGAGGAGTTAGGTTCGGAAAACTTATACTCACGAGAGGAAAGGCGTTGCGAGGAAGTTTTCCAGAAAACGATACAGAGAGACAGCAATGGAAGGTACACAGTTTCTCTTCCTAAGAATGAGGAGGTTTTCCCTAATTTAGGCGACTCAAGGGAAATAGCGTTAAGGCGCTTGGGCGCAACTGAGCGCAGGTTAGCAAGGAATTCGGAATTGCGGGAGCTGTATACCAAGTTCATGGACGAATATATACAGCTAGGGCACATGAGAGAAGTGGTCGAAACGTCAAATACTAAACGCTGTTTTTTGCCACACCATCCGGTCGAGAAGGAGAGTAGTACGACCACTAAGTTGCGTGTAGTGTTCGACGCCTCATGCAAAACTACAACAGGAATTTCACTAAACGACGGATTATTATCAGGTCCAGTAATCCAGGATGATCTTCGGGCAATTATACTCCGCTGTCGCATGTGTCAGATTATGGTCGTGGCGGACATCGAGAAAATGTTTCGACAAATCAATGTAGCACATGAGGACCGTCCACTTCAGTCAATCTTATGGAGGAACTCACCATCGGAACCAGTTAGAACGTTTGAGCTGAACACGGTAACGTACGGCACCAAACCAGCTCCGTTTTTAGCTACTCGCACCCTAAAGCAGTTGGCATTAGACGAAGCAGAAAGATTTCCCCTGGCATCACGAGTATTTTTGGATGATACGTACATGGACGATGTTGTATCAGGTGCAGACGATGCAACCGCAGCTCTCAAACTGAGAATTCAGTTAGATAAGGCTGCAAAAGCTGGAGGATTTCGGTTACGAAAATTCGCATCAAATTGTGCAGAAGTCCTACAAGGGCTATCACAAGACAGTGTAGCTATTGAAGAGTCTTCAGATGGATCGGAGATAGATCCTTCGATGAAGATACTTGGGCTCACATGGTTACCGAAATCTGATGTCTTCAAGTACAACTTCAACAACCCTGATATTCCAAATTCCACGGTTTTAACAAAACGCAAGGTGCTGTCGGTAATTGCAACGCTTTTCGACCCTTTAGGACTTCTCGGTGCTGCAATAACAACTGCTAAAATATTTATGCAGCAGTTGTGGACGTTACGGAACAGCGACGATCAAAGGTTGGATTGGGATCAGCCGTTGCCTCCAACGGTGGGTGAGGATTGGCTGAAATATTACGAACAACTGGTTTCACTCAACAACGTTCGGATCGAGCGGTGCAACATAATTCCAAAGGCCATTCACAAGGAAATTCATTGTTTTTCGGACGCTTCGGAGAAGGCGTATGGTGGTTGCGTCTATTTGAAAAGTGTCAACCCAAATGGAGAGGTTAAGATTTGTTTGTTGTCAGCTAAATCGAGGGTAGCTCCGCTAGCAAGCCAGTCAATTCCACGTTTAGAATTGTGTGGGGCTTTGCTTACTGCCGAACTGTTCAAATTCGTTCAGGAATCCATGAAGCTTGAATGCCCAGTTATCTTCTGGACAGATTCCACATGCGTGTGGCGATGGTTACAGGCTGTTCCATCTACTTGGACTACCTATGTGGCAAATCGAGTTGCCAAAATACAACAACTAACGGAAGGTTTCGAATGGAGACATGTCCCAGGCGTCGACAACCCGGCAGATCTGATTTCTCGGGGCATTCCACCTGCCGAAATTGGTCACACTCGTTTATGGTGGGAAGGTCCAGCCTGGTTAGCGCTAGAAAGGGAAAACTGGCCAGAACGACCAGATAATCACTTAGCAGAGATGGGCGAGGAGGAGAAGCGTCGAACCACAGTAACAGCATTGACAACAAACATTACAGAGCATGAGTCAGATTTCAATCGTTGGTTTTTTAGTTTGTATTCGGATTACACTAAAATGGTCAGATGTACAGCTTACTTGTTAAGGTTTATGAAGCTGTTAAGGTCAAAGCGGCAGGTCAAATTTCAACCTTTTCTACAGGCAGCTGAGATGGATGAAGCTGAAAGAGCTTTAGCGATGTGTGTTCAGAAGGAGTGCTTTGCTGAGGAGTTAAAGGCTTTATCTAAGGGTGATTTTGTGTCAAGGCAATCGAAACTGAGGTGGTTCAATCCCAAAGTATTCCCTGATGGTTTGTTAAGGATTGGTGGTAGATTGAGCAATTCGACCGAGTCAGAAGCAGCAAAACACCCTATTGTCTTACCTGCACGTCACGATCTTACTCGACTAATCCTAGAACACTTTCACCGCCGATTATTGCACGCAGGTCCTCAGTTACTTTTAGCTACAGTAAGGTTGAAGTTTTGGCCCTTAGGTGGAAGAGGTGTAGCTCGTCAAGTTGTTCAAAAATGCCACACATGCTTCAAGGCTCGCCCGACGCCTATTCAACAGTTCATGGCAGAACTGCCGGTTTCACGCGTAACGGTTTCGCGTGCATTCAGTAAGGCAGGTGTAGATTATTTTGGTCCAATATACATTCGACCAGCTCCCAGACGTCCAGTAGTTAAGGCATACGTGGCTATTTTTGTATGCATGTCCACTAAAGCAGTACATCTTGAGCTGGTGTCGGACCTATCTACCGAAAGATTTATACAGGCCTTGCGTAGATTTGTCGGAAGAAGAGGAAAATGTGTTGAGCTCTTTTCAGATAACGGTACGAATTTTGTCGGAGCTAGAAATCAAATGTCAGAATTGTTAAGTCTGTTGAAGAGTCAGAATCATCGAGAAAAGTTGTACAAGGAATGTGGTAACGATGGAATTAAGTGGCATTTCAATCCCCCAAGCGCCCCACATTTTGGTGGTTTGTGGGAGGCAGCGGTGCGTTCCGCTAAAAAACATATTTTGAGGGTTATCGGGGAAAACCCTGTTAGTTCAGAAGATTTTACGACGCTTCTCGTTCAGGTCGAAGCTTGTTTAAATTCACGGCCCATTACACCACTTTCAAACGATCCTAATGATTTGGAACCATTGACACCGGGTCATTTTATTATCGGAGAGTCTTTACAGTCCATGCCAGATAAAACCTACGAACAAATACCCGATAACAGACTTGACCAAATGCAACTGATGCAGAAAAATATTCAGTTGATTTGGAAACGGTGGCATAGGGAATATTTATGTCAACTTCAAGCAAGAACGAAAAGATGGAAACCTTCAGTGTTTGTTGAAATTGGTAGCCTGGTTATCATCAAAGATGAAAATACTCCTCCGTGTAGATGGAAAATGGGCAGAGTTGTAGAGCTTCACCCAGGACAGGATGGTATAACCCGTGTGGTAACACTGAAAACGGAGTCTGGGTTGAAAAAACGACCAGTTGAAAAGTTGTGTTTGCTACCAATGTCAGATTCTATTGAGATTACAGATCAGAATGCGTCAGAAATACAGTCAGAATGAAGTGTGTCAGCTACCGGTCAGAACACTTGAAAGATGTTTGGATCAAATAACCACGATAAACCTATTCAGATGGTTGTGTCAGATTGTGTAATAATAATGTCAGATTATGTCAGATTCTAATGATGGAATACAAGAAATTATGTGTCTGATGTCAATGTCGGATTTATGAAAAGGATTAAGTCAGATGAATACGCAAACATTTAGATCGAAGTCCGAAATTAAGCAAGTAAAGTTCACCAACTAATTCTTACCATTCATTATTTAATATTTATTCAGAAATACATGTTTGATTTCTGGGTGGGTGAGGATGTTCAGTTTAGGAACCACTGAAAGTGTAGCATAAACCCGAATAACGAGAGGCGGAATAATTGGGAGAGCCAATGGTTCTGCTGATGCTGGGAAACTCACCTCCCATTTCCTACCTCTGAGTTATCAGCATGCCTTACTCTGCCGTGCTCAACAATAGGCGTCGTCATCGATGGAGGTACTCGATAATCTGTAATGATGATCTGTATGCCCGATAAGAGCAGGAGTTGCTCTGATGAAAAACAATTAAAAAACATCGCACACCAACCAAACCACCTCTAGAGAGTTGCGATCGTCTCCACCAGCAATCGATCGTCAGTTGAAAATCCACACACGAACCACACGGCTGAGCATGCAAGCAGCACAACCGAGCTACTACAACCGACTTTGTTTTAACTTCGTTCGTTATTTTAAGAAACTGTAAATTAAGATCAAACCCTAAGTTTAAGTAAAAACCCGCCCTTTGTTGAAACCAACGTAATTCGCGCGTGTATTAATTCCCCAAAAACGGAAGACCAAATCATCCTAAGTTCGGTTTCTTGGGCGAGAGACAGAGCGTGCCTATTCTTCAGTTGGTTGATCCTAGGTTGATCGAGCCAAACCGCCAGACGAAAGAATCCCGTAGATTGACAGGTATTGGCCCATCCGGGAATAAACAACGGTGGTGTTGCCTGCCGCTCGCCGCTGCTGCTTTACTACTTGGGTTCCAACCTTCTGCATTGTACGGAATGCTTGTTCTTGTTTGTTTTCCGAAACTCATTCGGTGGACCGCCCGAGAATGGCCGAGACAAGCAGTTTCATCTGGTCGGGGGTCGGACGGATTCTAGACATACAAAATATTAATGACCGTCTGGTCTTTTAACGTTCAAATTCTGACTCAATCCTGCCTTTTCTGAGAATCAATACCAAGCTTTGTTTGTCGTCGTATATTTTTTGAATGGTATAATACTTGAGTATTTAGAATGTCTTCTTTTGTTCTTAAAGTGCTTATTGAACGAATCAGAAACAGCGAATTTAGTGAAGTTTGGTACCTTTCTAAACCAATAGGAAAGCGTACATAATATGTTCTAATTTTAATGCATAAAAAATATCAACTAAAAACTAGCATGGATTAGCTAAGTAATATAAGCTTTAAAATTTGATTGGTTTCAATACTCTTTTTAACACTATTGGTTAAAAAATATGGATCTTACTTTCACCAAGTTTTCTCATACCGAAGTAACTCATCCGGAGTAAGCTGCAACAAAATTCATAAGCAAAGTAACGCGAGCATATAAGTATAGATCTTCTATTGTTTTCACGTGCATGAATATGATGTGTATTGCAATGCGAAATTTCAAACATTAAAATTAATCGATCCAAATGTTTTTTTTTTATATATTTCTAGTACTTTATTATAAGAAAAAAATCCTACAAGTTTTAACTTCGGTTTTGGTTTGTTTGACATCAATTCAATCTATTCATATAAAATTAAGACAAATAATGCTGATTCTGTTGAAGATCTAAAAATACATTTCAAAATTAAAAGTTTAAAAAAATCAAAAAAATTGGCTTGAGGTCGAGGTTAGTAGCAGAGCAGTAAAGAATTCTCAGAATTGTTTCAATTGAAATTGTTTTGTGGTCGGTCATGTATAGAAATGTTCCTTTATAAAGGTTGCCAGATTTTATCCGATTATGAGCCCGATTTTATCCGGGTTTGCGCGAATATTCAATTCAACATTTGGAAGAAGTCTGGTCCGGCCCTGTTGTCCGGATTTCATTGGAAAAGCCCGGGTTTTGCCCGGATTTATTCACTTTATTTTCCAAATCGAACAGAAAAAAACAAAATGAGTTGTATTTTTTTGGTAATTATGCTTCCAAAATTTGAGCAGGTTTAAAAAAATAATCATGAAAGGTTTTATTGAAGTCTAAAATACGATGTGAAATCTGGTGATAAATTTTGATAGAAAATTATTAATTTTAATTTTTTTTTCTTGATTTTTTTTTGTAAGTTCTGAGTTTTGACCAAATATGACCGAATATCGCCCGGATTTTTGGTCGATAATGTTGAAATCGAATGCTCGAAAGGATGTCCCATTAAGTCTAAGCACGATTTTGATACATCCCTGCTCATTCCGGACGACGTTTAAACAGCAGATTTCTGCTGGGCGTTGTTGTTTACAGTTTAACTCAAAATTCTCCACTTTTCATAATTTCCGTGAAAATGGGAAAAATTTCTCTGAAAAAGCCAAAAATATCGTGCCGAATAGTGTACTATCACCAACATTTTGCTGAGTCTGTTGGCGAAAATGAGAGAAATAAGCTTTGGAGCGGTCTCAAATTCGATTAGGGAGTACGGAGAGGAAAGCAGCTCCGTGGACAAAAAAGTCAGGCCGGAAATCGGATCCGGTGGTCAAAACTTTGGACCGGAAAATCATGCGTGCTTACGCAAGTAAGAAAACTGCCTCAGTTCAGGATGTTGCCTAAAACTGTAACCGGTTGGCTACAAATTGTTGGATTTTGGTTTTAGTTTATACCTAAATGTTATATTCTAGAAAATTCATGTTTTGTAAAGTTTCACAGCAAGATAGCACCACAGTAGGCAACATTTTACTGCTGGCTGCTATCACTTCACAGAGGAGGAAAAGGAGGAAAGAAAATGGAAGGCGAAAAGGAAGCTTGCTTCCGAAAAATTCGCTCTCTCCTAAATCAGGCGTCCGTGAGTAAAGTCCGTGTTGTGTTTAGTGTTCGTGTAATTCCAAGGAATTAGCCCGGAAACACCGGTTGGCTTTCTCACGGCTCGGCCCTTAGATCCTATGTGGTCTCGCGCCTAACCGTTAAAGATCATCATCATCGTTCTCGGTTTCTGAGGATCCCTAACTCCCAAGGAGGACTTTCCTTCTCGGCCTGTCCGGATACGGGGCACTCTCGTGGGCAGGCCGATTAAACGTCAATGAAGGAAGACGCCTACAACAACTGAGTCCAGCAACGCCCGCTGGCGCCGACAATTTCGGCACCCCGTTGATACACCAATAAATGCGGCCATCCTGCTTCCGGAACTGGATTTCCGGAACTACGACGTCGCGACGCAGCAGTAATGGCAGCAAACCCACGGTTAGTGAGAGTTTACACGCCACACAAGACACAGAACATTGTTTTATACACACAGACAACACGCCACAAGAAAACTTTAATAAAAAAAAATTCGGTAAAAAGGCAATGATTTGGCAAGCTGCCACTTGCTTCTAAAATTCTAGATAAGCGAGTTTTTTTTTCGAAGAAATTATTAAAACCAGCTCATAAATAGTCATCACAATACAGCAAAAAATGTAAACAGAAATGCTAAACCGGACTAGATTTATAAATAAAACAATATTCCCTGTACAAGAACAATTTTAAAAAAATTTCTTATATATCACTCTTATATATTTTTCTAACAAAGATCACAATGTTTATAAGAGCTCGTTAAAAAAAATTGTGAGAAATAAATTGTGGTTTCTGGAGAACGATTAAACTTTTACCAAATTTGACACGAGTTTTTGCATTTTTTAACGTTGTTTAAACAGAGGACCTGATATCCCATTTGTTAAAAAAAAAGAAAATTTAAGTGTGAGTGGGATACAAAAATTGTATTTACAACTTGAAGCGCTCTGCTTTTTTTACATTGGTCACAATAGTTGAAGAGACTTACTGGAAAAATTAATATAACGTATTATTTCTGGCTCATTTTTGTTAACTGAGGAATCTCTTATTGCATTTGTCTAATTTGTTGTTTTAACCACTTTACTCTTTATACTCTTTATCGACTGAACCAACTGAAAATGGAAGGCTTTTGTTATAAAAAAAAAGTTAAATGCGTCAGAACTCGAGCAATCGATATGCATTTTTTAAAAGAATGTTTTCCTAAAACGTATATACTGTACATTAGAGTGCTCCAAATGACCCGACATTTGAAAAAGTTATGCGCGGCAGGCTTAAATTGATCCTAGGCCTAGTACAAGGTCTCATGCCAAATTTGAGCCAGATCGGATCACAAGAAGGGGTCGCTCAACGAGCCTAAAGTTTGTATGGGATTTTGGGACATTTTGTTCGGGAGGAGCACGAAAATCCAGTTTTTCATGATTAAGTTTGGTCCCCTTCGGCTGATTTCTTTTGAAAAAGGTTTTTCTTTAAGCCTGAACTATGACAAATATTTCATCCGGAGACTGCATTTGGATTCAAGTTAAGACACAAAAGTTATTAAGCTTCAAAAAATAGTAATCTTTTTTAAGGATGATATTCATCACTATTAATGAGAGACACTGCTTCGAACGTTTTGACGCAGCATTAACAGTGGTGAATATCACCCTAAAAAGTTACCCCATTTTTGAAGTTTAATAACTTTCTTAGCATAAGTCAAATCGAAATGCAGTCTTTGGATGAAATATTCCTCATACTTTAGGCTTTAAGAAAACCCGTTTTCAAAAGAAATCGGCCGAAGGGGACCAAACTTATTCATGAAAATTTGGATTTTTATGTTCCTCCCGAACAAAATGTCTCAAAATTCCATACAAACTTTAGGCTCGTTAAGCGACCCCTTCCCGTGGTCCGATCTGGCCCAAATTTGGCATGAGACCTTGTACTAGGCCTAGGATCAATTTAAACGTGCAGCGCATAACATTTCACAAGCTTGAATTTTCTCATACAAATCTGGGACAGTCTACTGTACATACAAGATCAATAAATTGCATATATTATGCTACATAACGGAGTTAAAGAAAGATTTGAAGTTCATATCTTTCAATTGAATTTTTGCTCACTCAACAACCTTTTTACAGGCGAAGGAAGAACCTCGAGCAGCAAACATGCATATGTGTATATTTCCTTTAAAAGGTCGTCGGATCAAATTTTACCATCCGGCGGCATTCGATTGTCACGTAACCCAGCAGTTTGTTCAACCTGTGTGAGCCGTCGATTTTTTTTTTCGAAAATTGGGAGCTTGGAAAAGCGATACAAACCCAAATTGAAAGTCTTTCCCTTGAATTAAGTTGTTGAATTTGGGCAATTCATCGAGAAACAATAATAAGGTTTTTACGGCCCAATCAACATTTAAGGATAATTATATCCTAACAATATCGATATAGCTCTACTTAATGATTTCATTTTTAAATGAAGAATTGTCTGCAGATATCAAATTAAACTTACCAAAACGGTATCCACTTCTAACTAATTTTTTATTTACATTAACCGATTTTATAAAATTTTGTTTGAACATGTTTTCATTGTTCTGAAAACGCACACAAATCATTTTGTATCAAAACAAGAAAATCGATTTGGCCATATATTACCACGTACGGTCAGGGCCTTTTTTTGTCTCTTTTGCAAATTTTAAAACCCCTCCAGGGGTAAAAGTTTAGAGGAAAAAACAACCTGCAAACTTTATATAGGTACTTGGTGTCATTTTTTCTGCCCTCTGCTTCTACCGTCTGAGTCTGCAAATAAATAAACCACGGCAAAAAGTGGCTGCATAATAATGAAAATGTAAATCATGTTCTCTGCCGCTGCCGGGGTGAGTTTTTTTTTCGACATCTTCGACCTCCAAGCGAAGAAAGAATATGCCGAGCAAGAAAATCTATTTGTAAACATGGGTATATTTGGGTCAGACATGACGATAACATGTTGTATAGGTGACGGCCCCGTTATTGTTGTTGTTTTCAGTTGGCGAAAATAAGCTGTATATATCGTTATGCGACGTCTACTCGCGTATGTATTAAAACGGCTTCATCATATACTTTTTTTTTTCGCAAGGTGCAATTATGCTGAATCATTACGTCACTCATATGAATGATTTCGATCAGTTGGTAGATGATATTATCTATGTATTTATAAATGCGTTTTCTGACCAACAATACTAGTAGGTAAAGAATTAGAATAACTGTCATAAAAGTAGCAAAACAACCAAATAAATGCAAAAGGGGTTTCAGTTTGTCCAACATCAGCATCGTACAAAAGGAAGAAAGCAAGCTAAACATTCTTTTCCGACTATATTGCATCGCACTGCAGCAGCTCACCATTCAATTCTTTCTGGTCGTCGTTGATTGCATCTCATTGCATTAATATGTACAAAATTTGTATTTCCCATCAACAAAGTAAAGTATAAGGCGCAATTTTGAGCTATGCAGTGCTCTTATAAGGCAAGTCGAGCAACTACGACTCAAGTAAACCAAACGGAACAAGGAGGAAAGAAATATTTCCAACACAAAAGCCGACAAGAAATATATTTACAAGTGGTTGGATATTTTTTCCCCGGCTCTACTAGGTACCAACTCGTACTTGCCCAACTCGAGTATTCTTTACGCTGATCCACATTCTGATCCATTTGGATCATCAACATCATCCCCATCCCAGGAACGAAGGTTATCGTTTTGTTGTTTGCCTTTCAACGCTTGACCCACAACAAGACATCAATCACAGTGCTTTTGAGAGCAGTACTTTATTATGATTACATTATCATAGCAGCAACTTCATTATTCGCCGGGGCTGGATGATTACCGACAGGTCAATGGCATGTTTTGAAACTGGAGTGCGATGTTTTCCGCCCGAAAGTAGCTGGTGAAATGCTAGCACAGCACCTACTACTCGTGTTGCAACATCAGCTATTGTGATGATGCTATTTTGACAACATCAGCAGCAAAGGCCAAATCCCTTTCTGGGGAAATATATGAGTTTTGTTTCGTGAAAAAACCACGATTATAGTACTATTTAGAATTCATTATCAGTTCTCCATGATTCATTTCAAGGGCGAAAGCCAAAATAAATACAAATCTTAAAGTCACTAATGCAAAAAAAAATTACCGTTGATTCAAGAAATATCTTAAAACTTTTAACTACAGTTGAGATCAAGGATTCCACTCCGATGATTGGTTTGAACTTTGTGGGCATTCTAGAGTGGCTTCTCATACTTCTTAACCATTTGGACCAAAACAATTGAGATAAAACTAACAGTTCATGACTTTTTAAGTCGACAATGAAGAATTTCCAAGGTGATAGTGCAAAATTATTTTTATCATGACTTTTTGCATCGTAAATATCTCTAACGCATGTTAACTTAAAAATCTGAAAAAATAGGCAAGAAAGTCTTTTTATAACCAGCACAACGCTGCTAAAGTTTTGCATATTCAAGGTCTAGTAACGTTGCTATCATCGAAGTAAATTGTCCGGATACTAAATGATCATAGCCTTATGTTCGCACTTTCTCCCATAATTTCAAAGCGTGCAGTTCAAAATTCACATTTTGCATATTTTTCATCAGTTCTCCAGTAGAACAAAAACGTAATCAAACATGTTTTTGATATTATTTAGCAAATAATTTTAAAATTTAATTAAACATTTTGAACAATTTCCCCAAATTAACTACACACACAGAGCAAACAAAACCTCGCTCGTTTCTCTCAGCATCTGGATCGGCTCTTGTTTTCAAACCAAGTCTCGAACTAGTCACAAACGCTTTCTTAACACTGTATTTTCTGTTACAGAAATCTTCGAAATTATAAATTTTTTGCAAATAAATTTGGTTGAAATTTTGTCGCACAAAAATAAACACGTGCTGACGGTTCAACATCCGCCTACTCTTCTGCTCAAAAAAAAATTTACTGAGTGTCCGAGGAAGCTGATGTTAAAAGTTATACGTTACACATATGGAAATATTTATTTGATTTTTTTCATGATCATGAGTATGACTACAAAAAATGTAAAAAATGGTATTAAACCGTACTTTCAATCAATGAATCGTCAAAATTGTTTAAATCATACCAGATAAATTATGAACAGAACATTGCAAAGTTGACGTAATTTGGCGTATTCTTACATTTTTAGATTTTCAAAATACGAAACACAGAATTTTTGACGAATTTTCAAAGGTAGCTGTTTTTCGAACCTTATAAAATTTAAAAAATATGATAAATAAAAATGTGACATACTTTCTAACTATTCATAAGTAAGCACAAACTACCGCTAGCAGCTGCTTGTTCTTTCCGAAATTAGGCGGAACTGGGTGGCAAAAAACGATCAAACCATGAGGTGGTTTCACGTCGATCCATTCAGTAGTTTCCGAAAATGGTTCAAATTGTGTCAAATTTTTGATAATTTTGTATGGGAGCCCCTTTTTTTGGATTCGGAAGGGTTCGAAAGTATTATACAAACCATTCCCGGTCTTGAATACGGCTGCACACCAAATTTCAAGTTGATCGGATTAGTAGTTTCCGAAAATTGCTCGAATTGTGTCAAATTTTTGATAGTTTTGTTTGGGAGCCCTTCTTTTTTTCAATTCGGAAGGGCTAGAAAGTTTTATAGAAACCATCTCCGGTCTTGAATACAGCTACACACAAAATATCACGTTGATCAATTCAGTAGATTCCGAAAATGGTTCCAACTGTGTTAAATGTTTGTTAATTTTGTATGGGAGCCCCCCTTTTTTGGATTCGGAGGGGTTTGAAAGTATTATACAAACCATTCCTGGTCTCGAATACGGCTACACACTAAATTTCATGAAGTTATCGGCTATATCTTTGAAATTTTATATTCTTTAAGAAAGAATATTTAAGAATTGAAAGAATATGCTAGATAGAAGATTAGAATAAGGTGGAAGATGTTTAAAATGAGCGGAAGGATAATTTTAATTTGAAAATTTTTTAATCTCATTTCATCTTTTTGTTCCTCACGGGTCTACTACCTTGCAGTGGTAGATACATATAGAATTGTAGCTACCACTACACAATAGTAGGCCATGTGTGGCTCGCCCCACAAGATGAAAACTTGCAGTGCGAACGAACCAAAATGACAAAAATAACAAATGTGATAAAAATAACAAACATTCTAAATATTACAAAAAAGTTCTAAATGTGCCTAAAACATGATAAAAAATAACAAAAAAATGACTAAAAATTATTAAAAAATTATGAAAAATTGAGTTAATAATAAAAACAATGGTTTATTTTTATTAATAGGTAAGAAAACAGTTGATGAAAACAACGTTCGATATTGGCAACACGCTCGAGAATTTATGTGCAAAGCATTAAACACAAGTAATAGTTTACCGATCTAGTCAAAAACAGTTTATTACTGTGCGGTATTTAACTTTTCCAGCTCATAAGTCACGATTATTATTCTTAATTAAAGACTCGTTGCCTCCACTTTGCACTTTCGCCCGTCATTCAAAAACCCGATTCAGTGAAAAGCGTAAATTGTGGTGCGCAAACCCTGTACGTAGCTATCTACCTATTATATCAAACAAACAAAACCAATAGTGGAAATTCAATACAATTAGCGTGGATGAACTAAACGCTGAATCATCCGTATGGGGGCAGCAATTTGCCAAGGCAATCGAGCACGCTCTCACATGAAATTTAAAACCTTAAAGAAATATAACCGAGAGAAACAACAACTAGGTATTGCGTTATTGTTAACCCACAACAAATTACGCTATCGGCGCCTGCGTCGTAACGCTTGCAGCTGAGCAAACCAACCGAAAAGAGTTTAATTTGAAACTTACATCATTTGCTGCTGGCTAAATTCATTCCCGGTTTGGATTTTGCTTGTTTTGCGAATCAAACTAAATTGCGCTAGCAAAAAATGGAAGCCCAGCCTTCCAAAGTTAAGTCGAAAGCCATATGGAATAAGAAGAGAGGGAGACGATTAACGACCGGATTAGTTTCGTGTTCCCAATGATGCCACCATTAGCATGTTATGGAGGAAGAATTCCTTATTTATTATATGTATACTCAAGCTGTTTCAGGGTATGAATTATGAGAACTAGTTTTGTCTCAAAAGGACTATAATTCGTCGCTGCGGCTCAAACAAAAAAAAAATCAAGGCTGCACCCTACTGGACGATACTGTATAGTTCCAAAGGGGTCTCCTACTGAGTCTCAGTCTGAGTCCGATTCGAATTAAGTCGAAAGAAGAATATGAAACTTTTCGAAAATGTCATTAATTCAAACTTTTGCTCCAGAATGAACTTTGTTATTCAAAACTATAAAATTCTCAAATTTAGTCGAGCATTGGAATCAATTTTGAAGCCCAGTGCGTTAATTTTTTTTTGTGCCGCATTGCAGTTTTGTCTTCAAACACTGGACAAACTGATGGATACTTTATCGGCAAAGATCATGATGATCGTTGAACTTTGCCAAAAATATAAATTGTCATCACGAGTTACCATTTGATAAAAAAAAATTACCAATATTTAATATTTTAAGAGAGTAAAACAGCCTAGACTCCAGAGTGTTTAGTCTTCTTCAGTCAGCATCTCCATCTGGGTAAGTATTTTTTATCCCACCGGACAGGATGGGAAGCCATTTCCCGCAGCCTCCGGCAGATTTGAACAAAAGCGCGAGCAAACACACGAAGACCGTTCGAGTTTGGATTGTAATGGACTGGTATTTCCAGTTTCTAAATGTTACGGACACAAACCATACCTCCTCCTCGTGTCATCTCCGATGAGCGTTGAACAATGTCAGGCTAACAATCATCTTCCAGTTCCGGCTTTAAGATTAACGTTTTTTTAGGAAACTATGAAAGTGTATAAGAAATTTTAAACTTTAGTGAAAGTGTATAAGAAATAATTATTCGAAATTCAAGATCGTAATATGATATTTTTTCAAAGGGGATTAAAGAGTTCTGGACGTAGAATAGTGTTAGTTACATTCTGGCCTTTGAGTATACGCCATAAACGAAGATCATTATTCAACATTCAGAATGCTAAATAAAGGATGGATAAGAAATACAACCACCCTAGAAGAAAAGTTATTTCTACTGCCAGTTTTTCAGAATTTTCTCACACAGTGATACAAATTCAGTTCTGATTATTAAATTTTGAGTAAGGTTAAACTAATTTCGGAGGTTTTGATTACATATTACCAAAATCAAAATTGTATTTCTGTTGTCATATTTTGGATCCTGTATCCAGTTTAGGATTCTAGATTTTCGGTTCGAATCATCATTAGATTTTTTTTTTTTTTTTGTATTGGTTTATGAGGTTTATGAGCTACCTGGCTATCCAGTTTAGGATTCTAGATTTTCGGTTCGAATCATCATTAGATTTTTTTTTTGTATGGGTTTATGAGCTACCTGGCTGACCCGGAAAGGAAAAACAGATCGGGGGACAGAAGAGGAAAATTTACATGAGAGTAGAATAGCTTAGAGTAAGATAGCGGCAACAGAGCCCGAGGGTTCTGAAGCACCAGTTGAGGGAAGCGTTAAGATAATGCTCGACGGACTGGGACAATTGGGCCCTACATGAGCTTCGAGTTAACCCAACCTCCAATTCAACCGAGCAGTAACAATATGGTAGCAAAAGTTATCATATGCTAACGTCTCGATATCATTGTCAGAAGGGTTCACTATCTTACCGTAGTTGAGTTATCCCTACCTGTCACCTAACCATACTCGATTTAATAAATTTATGATTTTACTCGAGATTAACATAGATTGACTAATAAAACATATTTCCCAAATTCAGAACAAAACATCTAAATAATAAGCTATCTCTCAATGCAGCAATTATAGAATTTCGCCAAACACAAATATTAATTGTACCAAATTTTTTTGGAAAATTAAAAAATTAAATAGAGATACAATTATGAATTGCATGATCAATACCATTTGTACTATCATTGACTTATCAAAACAACAGGATATAAACCATAATGCCAATGACGATTCTGTTCTTCTAAAACCTCATTGCTAATTTGGAACAACTTTTCAAACAACCTTCCTCGATCTTTGGTTTGGTTGAAATGAATGACAATTTTTAAAACCCCGATATTATTTTCCTGGACGAGAAGATTCTTGTTTATCAAAATCATATCTTCTATCTTCTACATCCTTATTTGAATTTCAAACCTAATTGAGCTATAGATCGAACTACAAAAAAAAGTATAAAAACGAGAAAGAACTAGATTCAGATCTATCTTTTACTTCATTATTTGAATTTCACACCTAACCAAAAAATAGACAAATCTATCAAAAAGTATTGACACGAAAAGGAAATATTCTTGACAGGAAACTGTCCAAACAGCATCTTGATCCAATAAGCCTCTAGTTCTTGTAAAATGCTTGATTTAAGAATAAGCCTTCGAAATTCATAAACCGCAAATGCACACTTACTAGAGCATTGGGGAGAAGAATACTATTACTTTATCTTGCCTAGTAGCACATTGAACATTGAATACCTAACCATGTGTTAACCAATTGTTAACATCTTCGTCCAACTAATTCTTGTACAATTAACTTGCCTATCTAATTTTGGCAGTTATCATTCATTTACTATACTGTCTATTCTAATCTAACTTGCGCATGGTGGAAAAGTGGAAATATCAACATTTAAACTGCTAATTGTGATATTTCCACTGCGCAATGCTTTTGTTGTCCAACGGAAGGGAGGGCAAGTGTTTCAACTCCCATTCACCTTATTAACATGGATCATCAAAGAAAAAGTATACGATATTGAACCACCTTTTAATTTACTTTCTACGATCTCATATCGAATAAGGCAACGTGCAACCGCCCTTTCAGGTCTATGTTAGTTTAGAGTATGTTTCCAAACCGTCGCCGTCGCCGTGACCCATTACAGCCTAGGGTACGGGGTTCGAATCATCATTAGAAATTATTTAAAAAAATCTGTTTTGAAATCACTCTATTGTGTTGTGAGCCTACTTGGTTGAATGATTCAACTGAATCCAAGCAACCGAAAGATTTTTTTATACCGTGGTTGAATTAAAAGGAATCTTTCGATTGCTTTGATTCAGTGTTTTGAAATCCTGGTTAAAAATTGATTTTGCTAAAAATGGTTGAAATGTCAAAAATTCGATTCATGATTTTAGGAAGTCAAGGGCATTTTCAATATTTAGATAACAATTTTCCAATATGAAAAATGTAAATAAGAAACCATCATGAGTTTATATCTTATTTTCAGATTTGAAGATCTTAAACTTTATTTTCATGCCGAATTCAAGCTTCAAAACGCCGATACATAATTGAAAAATCAGAATCAGATTAGATTTATGTTTTAAGATTTATATTTTAATTCAGATTCACAAGTCAAACAAAAAATAAATAATCGAATTGCTTAATCTAGATTAGGTAAAACCCAAAAAATCCGAATTGAAATGAAATATTCTTGCTTTAGGGCTTTGAAATAAATTTCAATGCTTGGCTCATATTGAAAATTGTGATCTGGAATTTAGAATCAGAAATCGTTTTTTGTACATTTCAGAAATCGAATTGAATTTCGGAAATACAGGGTTGCTAGTAATATTGCATTTTAAAATTTCAAAGTTTTTCTCGGAGACCCGGGATTTTACCTGGTTATAAATGATGATTTTCTCAGTATTTTTCATAATCATTTTTTAATGTAAAATCATGACGATTAAATGAAATTTTAATGTAAAGCCCTAAAATTTCTAACAATTGTTTCCCAAAACTATGAAGCGCGCTATGACAAATGCTTCGACTTTTTAAAAGACGTAGCCATTTCGCATCAAACTGACAGGTTTTCATAAAGTTTTGGAACGAATCCAACGAAATTGGCATCTATTCATTGTTTTGCTCCACAAATTTAAGAGTTTTGCCAATAAAAGTCCAATTATCTTGATCTGGAAATTTCAATAGTTTTGTAGTTCTTTTGAGCCATTGTTAAAATTTAAATTTTTCTAGAATTTGTACAGAGATGTACGAAAAAGATTTCTAGTATGTTTAGAAATATGTAGGAAGTACATCGAAGTATTATATTAAAATTATTGAATTTACTACATTTGAGTTATGCTTGTAAGTGTGGCACCCTTGCGGAAAGCAAAAAAAACGAAATATCTCGTATTTGGCCCGCCATGAGTAAAAAAAAAGCAATTAAAACTTCGTTGTTTAAATATGTAGGTGTTATAGTTAGATTTACCTCACATCTAAATCGAGATTTGAGACTGTCGAAAACTTCTCTAAAATTCAAATATTGATATAAGAATATATTTGAGATTCTTTGAAAAAAAAATGACAATTTTCGCGGTGATCTGCCGAAAATCCCGTTTTTCCGGTTCCCGGGGATGCGATGAAATTCCAAAGTTTTTTCCGGTATTGTCAGTTTGTAAATTTCGAAGATAGATAAAGTAATTTAGATTTAGAATTAATATTTAAAATTCATATTAAGATTCAGCTCGTAAATAAGTTTTTAAACCATGATCAATGTTCCGTTGAGGAATTCAAATCGCAAAAGATTGCAGGCCTAAAATTTTTTGTGTTAACTCAATTTCAAAATTTCAAATACTACTTAATTGAAGTAAGATTATTTACACAATTCAGCTGAAAATTACAAATAGAAGGTACAAGTTGAAGTAATTTTGCAAGTTTTTTTCAATTAAAAAAAAGATATTCACTAAAAGAAAAAAGAATATCCACAAGATTTTAATTGTGGTGATTTTCAATATTAATTGTTTTAATGTTAATTGATCAATATTATTAATATTGTAGTTTTTTCAAGAGTCAAATTTTAAACTAAATTTTAAATTTGAATCAAGTTTGCAAGAATCAGACTTCAACAGCATAATAACAATGTCTTACTTGTCTTTTCCTTTTGAAAATTTGATTTGTTTCATCGATGGTTTATTTTTTTTAAATTTCCTCAAGAGTTAAGAAGATTTAGCTTTTTTTATAAAAGAATAAGTTTTTCTTTTGAAATTAAAGGCTTTTTTTTTTAAAAAAGCTTATTTTATGGTCAATGAAATAAGCTAAATCTACCAGATTTAAGAGCAAAATAAATTATGTCAACCGTGAAAATAAGTTTCCCTTTTTCTTCATAAAGGTTTCATTATACTAATGTAGCTAACCATTTTAAAGATTTCAGAAGATACTTTCAAAAGTTATTACTTAATACGAAAAACTATTAATGTAGACGAACTATTAAAATAATAATCAAATAGTAGGAACATAATTAAAAATATATTTTCTTAAGTTTTTTTCCTATTCCCTATTTCTTTATTCCTATTTGAGCAAAAAAATCATAGGAAAAATCAGTCACCAAAACCCTCGCCATGAAGCGGTTTTTCCTACGGCGCTATATTATTTTTTTCTAATTACGGCTTCCTTTTATTGACTTTTTAGGAATTTTTTGTCTATAGTTTTCAGAATAATGATTCTTAACATTTGAAATTTTTAGTTTTCAATAAGAGTTTAGAATTTTGTTTTGCTTAATAGATGGTTTTGATTTTGAACCAAAACTTTTTTTCCGGCTCTTTTCGATAGTTGCGATGACATGCGATTTACTTTAACCACAAAGCTCTGAATAATTCAAGCCACTTGCGTTATGCAATCCACTAAAAACCAGCATATTTTGACCGAACAATGATTAATTGCTACAGGCATCATTGAGCAGCGCAACAAGAAGACAAAAAACCACTATCGATAGATTATTACGGAACAAGCGATTATGCAGGTTGACAGATAGTGCGCGCCTTTACAAAAAAAAAATGCGTCCGTTCGATTGCTCACAGTACAGCTCACATGAAAACATGCCACAAAAATCATGTGAAATTTTTTCGAACGGAACAATAACCCAAAGTGAGTGCAAGCAAAGCTACAGAGAGAAAGAGAAAAGTGAAGCGACGTGGCAGATTTGCAGTCGGTGGCGATGCCGATGCCGGTACCGGTGACACATCGGTCGGACCAAAGTATTAATGACCATTTGTTGTCACCCGTTAGTCGTGTTGTGTCTTATACTTTGAGAAAAGGCGACCGACACTGACGTTTTATTCAAAGAAAGGTACTACATTCGACTCATACGTACAGTTTCAATGAAAACGTGCATAGAAAACTCTGGGAAGGATGTTTGTGGCTTCAATTAAATAAGATCAAACTATGTTTCCAATGCCAATGAATGATTGAAACAAAAAATATTTGTTTTTAAAACTCTTTACCTTTATAAAAAATAACGGTAGATAATAGATTTGCCTGCGAGAGGCTGTGATAAAAATACATATGTATGTTTTATCATGGATTTTTTTTCTGTTCAAATCTTCAAAACAACTTACCATAATCGTGGACCGGACAGATGTGGGAGTGCTGCGCTCCTGGCCCGCCATATTCCGGCGTGTGCGGAAGATAGTACGAATGTTCCGGATAGTATTCGGGCGAGTATGGCGCAGTCAGATAGATATTGTGACCATTCTCATGTCCCGGCAGATGCACATGGGCATGATGATGGGGTGGCGACTGGAGGTGTTGATGGGGATGATGCTGGAGGGTTTGCTGTTGCTGGGTTTGTTGTTGCTGCTGCTGCTGCTGTGATTGCTGTTGTGGCGAATGTTGTTGCTGGGGCGAGTTTTGTTGTTGCTGCTGCTGCTGTTGCTGTTGTTGGTGTTGAGGATTGTCAGACGACGATGACAACGAAGAGGTGGAAGACGTGGGTGTTTGTGCTTGGCTTATATGATGATTGAGATGAGCAGGTGATTCCGGCGACGTGGAAACAGCTCGGCGTACCATGATCACTTATGTCCGTGATAGGACAGGTTCCTTGGAAGATTTTTTTCTCTGGATGATAGAGATTATTCAGCTAAATACACTTGAAAATCACAACTTCTATTCATACCAACAGGTGGAATACTTTTCATTCAAATATCACTTTTTGGGGCTCACATAATTAATAATCTTTTGCTGGGAAAAAGAACAACAGCATTGATAAGTACCAGCTTCGAGAACAACACAGGAAAACGCCAAGTATGAGGCAATCATTTTCGAGACCGGCTTATCAGAAGAAGCAAGTGAACAGTTCCGTTTTAGCTTTGATAACAGCATTATTCTTGCAAGTTCAGTTGACATATCAGCCCTCAGCTATTTAAAAGTAATAATAGCACTCTCACACATATGAATGCACAACGACGGCACTATCAAAAGCTGTTGCTTCTGCTTCTGTCGATTCCACGAGCGCCATCAAGAAGGGGCAACGCAATCAGTACGTTCCATATGTGGCCCATATTTTCTTCTTATAATGCTGTTATTGTTGTTGGGTGGCATACACATGTGGCGCTATCTCTTTCTTTCGACAATCTTGACAAGTTGTGATCTGAAGACCGTCGAAGGAAAATGCACAACTCAATTTCTTCTTACAGAAAATACAACAAGCACTCTACTCTCTTCACCACCCCAAATATTCTCCTTACCCTCCCCCAGAAACATATACACCCATTTAAACATACACACGACTGTGTACTCCTACATAAATATTGATAGGAAAGGAAAAAAAATGTGCCTATGCTGTCAACACACGTGCCCGTCAGTCGATTAAGCGCGGCACATACGAACATGATGAGCATTCCACATTCCGGCGGTGGCCACTTCCAAACATTGCCGCCGAGTCGAAACCAAGTCAGTCGAGACTTGAGGTTTTCCCGCCCGCTGCTGCTGCCTGATGGACAAGCTAGCTAGCTATTACCTTCTATTAGCCAAAAGCACAGTACAGCAACGCAACACCGTGCCTGCCCATTTGTAAGTATGCGTAGGTACCGGTCTAGAAATGTCTGAGCGTTCGTTGAGCGAACGCGAAGAGGAAAAAAACCCAACTCCCGTTATCAATCACAAGGCGAGGAAAATTATGTTCAAAGAAACAAGATAGCACACAACAACAAACTCTCACTGCTCCACCATTCAGGAAGGCGGAATGAAGTGAAAAAAAAACAGTACTAATAACCACGCAATCGAAATAGTTCCTTGCAAACTTTAAAAATCAATGAATCAGAAAATGCAAACCATGACGCTGCCATTCAAGAACCGTGTAAGGAAACTGTTGGGTAGAATACTATTGAAAAAAAAACTGTATATAAAGATTTCAATATAAGAGTGGATATTCGGAGATTCATTTTATCACCAAATCCTTTTACGGCATACTGGTGTTAGCAATAAGAGTAACGAAAGTTTTTTGTATCTTCTAATGTGGACATAGATACAGATGATGTATGCGATCATAGCATAATATAACAAACTGCGATAGAGCAAAGCCGTGCAAAAGATTGGGGCGGGGGACAAGGGTTTAGGGATTTAACCTCCCTTTCATGGAGAATTTTTCTAAGATAAAATTCAGTTCAAGATATTAATTTACCGTACAAAGGAGAAACTACTTGATCCCAAAAGGTATTAAAAAATCAGTGTTAACAAACATATCCGAAAATTGGCTCGCCTCCGGCTGAATTCAGTCCTTCAGACTTTTGTCGTAGAATGTATATTCTTTAACAAGTGTAGCTTAACAAGTTCCGAATATTTAAAGTTTAAAACTCGATGATGGCTACATATATGACTGTTGTTTACTACTTACAATAGTCATTAGAATCAGCAAAAAACAACCATTACTTTATTTCTGATCACTTTGATTCTAAAGAAACGTTTATGTCATGACAATTTTGATGCTGGTATGAAATATATACTTTCTTCAAAAAATCAAATTCAGGCCCCAATTTTATTTTGTGTTACTTGTTCTTCAATGTTCTAAACTCTACATTCAAAAGGGTTTTGAAAAATTACAAAAATCCACAAAATTTACCTTTTTCTAAAGTTGAATAGATATTAAGATGTACTTCGATTAATTCGTTTATTATTAGTTTATTTTCTATCAGCTAATGCATTTTAAATAACTTTTGAAAATAGATTTAAAATTAATAAAGCAATTTCTGCGCTTAAAAAAAATCTGTAAAACATTTTAAAACTGATGATCAATCAAGATCGCAAGTAATTTTGACTTAAGCCAAAAAAAGTTAAAGAATTGTCTGTCTTCGTTTCCCCATTCTGTTAAATAAGGAAATTTTAACGAATTTCCAAAGAAGTTTTAAACTAAATGGAATTTGGATGATTTTTGAAGCATAAGTTTAATCGTTTGTTGAATGAAGTGAAACCTTTGTTTTTACCGTTTTTGTAATTATGGCAGAAGTTCATGAATTATGAAATTTTTGGAAATTTATAAGAAAAAAAGTAAAACATAATTATTTTAAGTCATTGTATATTTGAAATCAGAAAATCTAGGCTAAACATTATTGTTTGAATAAATAGATGATAATTAACAAATTCAGAATCAGTTTTTGTTTATCATTAAGGTTTGTTGGTTCATCAGTTATCAATGATTGATTGCACTCAAATCTGATTCATTTTTAAAATTATTAACTTTATATCTTCAACACTAGAGGGATAGAAAAAAAAATAAATTAAGTTGAGCAGGCTAAAATTTTCCAAATCTATCATTAAAACAAAGGCACCAACAATATTGAAATCTTGCGTTTTAGGGATAAATCATCCCAGAGGATGAAAATCCCATTCCAAAAAAAATTATGGGAGATGAGGGCATAACGAGCACCCAGGGCATAATGAGCACTCCTTTTTTCTACATAAGTAAGTATTTTCTTAAACAAATTTTCATAAGGACTTGTTTAGTACTACCCATAGTATAAATTTTTCACCAAAAAAGAAATATCCTTTTCATCTTATTAAATAATAACCAGCTAGGTTCTCAAGTGACGAAAAGATTATATTTTTTGAGCACCACCAAATAAGCTTTTATGACCTTTAAATCATCTTGATCTGAAATGTACGCACTGCAACATGATCTACACATTGTTTCTCAATTTTCAACATCATAAAATTTTTGAATTTACACTTTAATCAATTTTAAAAGGCTTTTTTACTTTAATTTGTTCACTAGAGGCGAACAGAGCACTATCAATGAAGGCATAATGAGCATTTTCTGCCGGGGAATCTAGCAAACGAATTCAACTCGATGAAGTCAACTGAATAATAGAGCTACAGCTTGGTTTGTTTCGTCTGTCGATTTGGCCTATTGGTAAGGTGTCGGAGAGGTAACCAGTAGACTCGAGTTCGATTCCTGTTCGAGGGGATTTTTTTTTGCACATACCATTCATGATTGATTTGTTTTATTATTACATTATACGGCTAATAGCATCAAAGCATCATCCGTCAAACAAAACACCAGAAACATAATGTATGAGCATGTGTTAATTCTTTGAATTCTACAAACAGACCTAGATTATTTTGTTATTGCTTTGTTTGATGAATCTACACCTCACCGTTGAGTGCATATCATGATCATGGGGGCTGTTCACTAATTACGTAAGCACATAAGGGGGGTGGAGGGGTTTCACATTTGCTTACGATCTCTTACCAGGGGGGTAGGGGGGGGGTTTCCAAAAATCTTACGTAAGAAATGTTACATTGATAATTAGTCATAGCCATACGAAACCATATTGCACAGGTTTTTTTTTCTAACTACCTTTTTGTTGGTTATTTTTTATGTTATGTTATTTATCTTTTAATGTCTTTGAGTAAATAAAAAAAAAATAAACTCTACTTAACAAAAGATTGACCAAAAAAATCCTTAAACTTTATCGCTCACTGTTGAAATGAGTCTGAGCTTTTGGGTTCACTAACAACGTTATTGTCGTTAAACATGGTCGTTATTATGGTTTTAAGGTTAAAACATAACAATATACCCTGTTAACCTTATCTTTCATTCTATTTTTTATTTGGAGTTTAGATTTTGTATTGTTCATTCAATTGTGGAAACTTATTGAAAGTTATGCTGCTACGAACATGCTATGTCTTAAATAATGTTTTCTGTAATAGTTTGTGACATTTCATCTGTTGTTTTGTATAAATTGAGCTTTTCAAATTCATATATTAAGTTTTACTTAAAAAGTGCTTTGCTTTGAAGCATGGACGTTTAATTCTTAATATTTTCGAGCTCTTTTTGACACGTTTTTAGTCAATTTCTCAATGAATCAAAAACGTAAGATCTTACTAGGGGGGGAGGGGGGGTTTAGAAAAATCTTACTTTTTCTTACCAGGGGGGGAGGGAGGGTATAAAATTTCCAAAATTGTGCTTACGTAATTAGTGAACGGCCCCATGAATGATAAATGAAAAAAAAATCACCTCGACCAGGAATCGAACTCGAGCCTACTGATTACCTCTCCGACATCTTACCAATAGGCCAAATCGTCAGACGATTTAAGTCAAGCTGTATCTCTATTACTCAGTTGACTTAATCGAGTCGAATTTGCTGCTAGAATCCCCGGCAGAAAACGCGCATTATGCCTTCATTAATGGTGCTCATACTGCCTTGGAGGGTTTCTCATTATGCCTCTACAGTGACTGGTTTTCAGCATTCGGCAAAATTTTTTAAAATGCATTTTTAAATATTTTTATCTACTTTTTCAAGTTTCATCCAATTAGGCAATAGACTATTTGAGTGTCTGAACACGAAACAATGGTGTAATTCACATATTACAGCTGTTCTCTATGGTTAAAAAAGCGTTTTTTTTAAGGTGGCCATTATGCCTCCATCTCCCCTAAATAAAAAAAATAAAAATCTTGGGTTGTCTTTTTAATTTCTTAAATAAGTTTTTGAAATGGTAAGATGATTTTATTGAAAAAAGATCTTGTTTATGAAATGAATTTGCGGCTTTATCGGTGAGAGTTAAAGAGTTGAAAATGAAAGACGGATAGAAGATCAGAAGAAAATTCTAAGGTGGTGAAAAGAGCGAAGAGCATTTGAAATAGAAGCTTGACCACATGCTAAATTCTTTGTCCCGCATCAATTAACTGTATTGAAGAAGTAGTACCCAATAGAGAAGGCACTACATTTTTTGATACAGTTAATTATGGATGGTCCGTTCGGCACATGTGCACACTCACAGGCGGTGAGTGAAAAGTGTATATTTTCATTTTGCAATTTTATGAACTTGTTGGTTCTATTTGAAAGCAAAGAATTTAGCGGCATATGCAGAAGTGAATATTTCCCCCTGAGGCATTCAAATAACACGCTTTGAGAGCTCGCTCAGTGTTCACTAGAGTGCCCCAAATGACCCGATTTTTGAAGAAGTTATGTGCTGCAGGCTAAAATTGATCCTAGGCCTAGTGGCAAGATCTCATGCCAAATTTGGGACAGATCGGATCACGGGAAAGGGTCGCTCAACGAGCCTGAAGTTTGTATGGGATTTTGAGACATTTTGTTCGGGAGAAACATGATAAACCAGTTTTTCATGAATATCTTTGGTTTCCTTCGGCCGATTTCTTTTGAAAACGGGTTTTCTCAAAGCCCAAACTATGACAAATATTTCATCCAAAGACTGAAAATCGATTCGAGTTAATATAAAAAAGTTATTAAGCTTCAAAAATGGGCTAACTTTTTTAAGGGTAGTGTTCATCACGGTTAATGCTGCTTCGAAATGTTCGAACGTCCCGACTGATTAACAATGATGAATACCACCCTTAAAAAAGTTAGCCCATTTTTGAAGCCTAATAACTTTTTTATATTAACTCGAATCGAGTTGTAATCTTCGGATAAAATATTTGTTATAGTTGGGGCTTCAAGAAACCCCGTTTTCGAAAGAAATCGCCCAAAGGAAATCAAAGTTATTCATGAAACACTGGTTTTTCATGTTTCTCCCGAACAAAATGTCTCAAAATCCCATACAAACTTCAGGCTCGTTGAGCGACCCCTTCCTGTGATCCGATCTGGCCCAAATTTGGCATAAGATCTTGCACTAGGCCTATGATCAATTTTAGCCTGCAGCGCATAACATTTTACAGGTTTTGAATTTCCCATACAAATTTGGGGCAGTCTAGTGTTCACGGATACGTGTTTTTGCTCTTCGTCATGGGGTAATATCAACATAAATAAAAATGTTTTGGGGTAATGATTAAAAAAGTTCCCCGACCCCTGGTTTAAAGTGATTTTTAAGGAAAAATAAAAATTCATGAAACGAAGGGTTAATATATCCTAATAGCCGATAAGCCGAGTTGACCTATAGAAGATAACAACGATTCCTGTTCTACTTCTAGTCCCAATAAGATCGAAACGTTGAAAAAGAGAAACAATGCCTTGTTCTTACTAAATACTAAACTGGAGAACAAAACCAATTAAGTTATTGTTATTATTTAATCATCCTGGCTTTCTTGAAGCATCGTTAGAACCAACAAATGAAACTTTTGACTAACCAAAATGTGATAAAACTATGTATGTATATAGTGTAATGGGCTTGTGAGTTTTAACACCTCCAGATGACAGCTATGAGAAAGGTCTCCAGCAGGCTGCCTGTAATATCATTTCATAAAATAAAGTTGAGGTAATTTGCATTTCATAAAGCAATTGATTTGTGAAATTTCCAAAAATGGTCAAGATTAGTTTCAAATTGATTCATTAAACTTCTAATTCTAAACTCAAATAATACCAAGTTTTCAACAGTTCTGGTTCCTACATCAGTGTCTATACTTCACAGTGCCATAAAATGTCATAAGAACTTGTTCCAAGGGCACAAGACGACACTTCCCAATTGCTGCCCTCCAAGAAAAAAAAACACCTAATGACAAGACCGATAATGATGAACACAACCCAACCAACCAAGACAAACATGACGCTAATACGCGAGCGGTCAATAGCTTTTCATAAATTACACACTGCCTTTTGCGCTCATTGTTCTGAAGGCCTACAAACAATTTCTTAACTCCGTCAAGCACGAAAACTATGCCTTGGTTGCAAATTTCCAGGTCTCTGCATTTTGCTGTTTCTCGGCTGAACGAAGTTGGTTCCGGTTGGACTGGACTCGAACGTAGGTACGTGTAAAGAGTTTGCAGAAGAAGGAGAAGCAGAAGAGGTAGGAAAAAACAATAACAACAACAACAATATCTACTTAACAGCCAAATTCCTTTTCGGCTTAACTGGCTGAGAGCTGCTTTCTTCAACATACGGACGGCAGACTCTGATCGTAATGTACTATGGAATACATCTGCGAAACCTCGGCGAATCTTGCCAGCAGAAGACCTCGCGAGCGTGCGGCTCTGATCTCCGCAGCAAAAGTGGAAAGGCTTATTGAGAATCCGCCGTGGAGCTGGCCCTGTTTATGCCGAGAGCTCCAAACATACATCTGTATGTTGTATACATAAACGATCGCGGTGCCACTCATGGACTGTGGTGTGCACTTGAATGAAAGGAATGCGCGAAGCTTGCGAAAAAAAGCATTGCCTCAAAAACTGGGACGTTATCATCAACAAACTACTGCAGCACAGAAAAAAACAACAAAATGAATTGAGCAGCCGCAAGTAGAAAAAAAAAACTTGACTGAGCGAGATTGGCTGGACTAGCTGTGTAGTAGTTGTTTGGGAGTAACAACGTACACAGGGAAATACTTAAAACGTGGCACCAAAAATCACACGAGCACTAGCACGACACAAACCGCGATCATCAAGTAAGTAGCTTAGCGGCGGAATTCCCGCGAACCCTATGGGCGGCTCTGGACGAAACGAACGGAAATTAATCAACAGGGTGGCATATGCGTACAACTTTTGTGCGGTAAACTGGCTACCCATTCTGTTTTTTTGTTGTCATTTTTTTCTATACATTCATAAACATAGTGAGTGCCCCTTAGCTATGCAGTTAGTTAATGGAACAGTACCGAGTAACATGCACTACGGGCTATGGTGTATTGCAACAATTTAGGTCCAATGTCTCCAAAATATTTGGAAAAGTTTATCTAAAAAACTAGAGGAGACATTTTTGCTTTTAGTTCCACAAATACTAAGACAAGTTTTGCTTAGGCGAAGATTCGTTAAAAAAAACCTTAAGAAGAAATCGGGGTCCTCTAATATTAGGATTACAACATATTGTTCCGCTTCAAATAAAAAGTGTATTCGAAAAAAAATGCAACACTTTGTTTTGTGGATAACATTTGAATGCATGGATGGAAATTGATGAAATTTGCAATGAAATTACTTAGTAATGTAGTTCACCTAAGCAAAATTTGGTAACGCTCCCTAAAGTGTTTTTTAGATAGCATCCAATACAGAAGCATACTGACAAAAAATTTTGGCTAGGATCGAGAAAAATCCAGTAAAGTCCAAGTAGAGACCCAAAAGTTCATATAATAGATCGTTTAAAGTGTCGGTTTAAAGTGAGGATCTAATAGTGCGCTAAAATTTGAATAAAATGGAAGATGATTGATTCCATGAAGTTAAGTCATGTGAGAAGTTATATCAAGCGTAAATCGAAAAATTTCAACAGAAGAATCGATTAAAAAAGGTATTTTTTTCTGAGTGGTTCGTCTAGTAAACATGATGGACTTCATTTCTATAAAATAAGTAACCTGTCCACCGGTAAAATAAACAAAATACGGTGGTCAAATCGTACGCAAAATATTTGGACCGCTAGTGGAAAGATATTTTGAAAAATTTCGTAATGGGCAGCAAAACGAACCCTTTAGCGGTCACTTGGCATATTTCCAGTCAAAATTTTTGTTGTTGACAAGTCTAGTCTGTATTTTTCGGCAAAAATCAAGGATTTTTTTTTAAATTTATGTCTAGTACTTGAGAAGGCTGACGATCTGTGGAAACTGAAAATCAGACAGTAATTCATAGAGATTGACACAATAAAAGGTCAAATATATATAAAGAAGACTGTTACCAAATGCGACCGTTTTCCCAAAACGGTCCCACAAATATTATTTATTTATTATTATTATTATATTTTAATTTGGTCTGAAATCGTGCCATTACCGGAAACTGTGGTGGAGTGATAAAAAGTCAAATATGTTGTTTTTGTGCCAAAGCAGGATAATCTGCATAATTTGTCATAACTTCGATCAAATAGAAAATTTCGAGTATATTTGAAGGTCAAGCTTGAGGAAATATAAAACGTTATCCAGAAAAGCCTTGATTTAGAGTAAGGATGGTTCAAGGTAAACATTATAGATGGCGCACGTAGTGCCCAAAAATCAAAATCGAAAAAATTCATCATTGAACGCTTCGCTGAAAATTTCATCAATTTCATGCATTCAAAAGTTATTCACAAAACAAAGTGTTGCTTTTTTTCGAAAACACTCCATATAAAGCTAGCTATAGTCAAGAATTTCGTATGAAATTGTGATGAAGAAGACATCGTAACAAAAATGTACATTTAAGAATAGAAATGCAATTATCGATTCATTACAAGATTTTTTTTATTTCAAAAGTCTAACAAGGGGATTCAATGACATTCTATCTACTACTTAGAGACTTTTGCTAAGAAATGATCAAAATCAGAAAAATTATGTTTCTGAAAAAAAAGTTAAGAGTTTACCATTGCTATAAAAACATTTTTATTATAAATTTATTTATCTGGGAAACATTCGAAGGTGATGAAAAAAGATCTTCACGTCAAATTTTGTTAAAGTTCTCAAACAAAGTTCAACGTTCAATTTTCTTCAATATCGTGAGCTGACAGCATACTTGTTTTGCTTCATTTCGAACATCTTTGCTAGAACATTTGATCTTTGTAAGACATTCCGTTTGCGAAATATAACTAAAGAATCAAGGCTCCTCAATCTCCCCTATTCATGCCCAAAGTAGACTCAACAAAAAAATTTGAAAAAAAATCAAGCATATCGAGACTTGTGAAAGCTTTTATATAAGGGATTCCCTATATTGAAATACGTTTATTCCAAAAATCCATACGAACCAATTTAAAATGTCTACCCATAAACCCACCGTTCAGGGGGCACTACTAATAGCGGTCGGATTTTGCGCATGTAGTTCTACGCTAAATCGCAAAACACAGATCGATTCAATAAACATAAAAACAGCGGCGTTGAAACAACGACATCTCCTCTGCTTCTGCTCTCTACAAATGAACGGAAACAACCCGAAACGGCTTAGCAGAAACAGTTACGTGGCATCATAGCGCTCTAGCATACATGAACGCATCCATCCATCCATCCATCCATTCATTCATCCCCCCACACTACACTTCACTTTCCTACACACTCTGGCTGAATTGCTGGCAGATTGCGAATAAATTTGCAACATCAAACCAACTCAACTGCGTTTCATGATTTTCAACGATAATGGGTTGGCGAGATTTACCTTAGTATTTGCGAGTTTTGTGATGGTTTTGAGAAATCCCTAACCAAAAATGCATGATGTCGCTTCCTACTTCTTGAAGAAGTTCACCATTGATAAATCACCAAGCCTTGTTTCATGATGAGAGCATAGAAATCACCAAGTAATAAAAATTAATTCATCGTCATCACTTTCAGTCGTCTATGGTTGTTGGTCGAATATTAAGTTGACTTGACTTCAATTGTACAACATTCGACAAAATTTACAAATACCAAAGCACAAGGGGATAGCATAAGTTGACGACGACGATCACGCCGCTGCGTCAGTGAAACAAACACATCGCTGTCATGGACGCAAAGGTTTTACTAACACAGCACTACCAACAGTATGACTGATGTTTGAGGCGTATTTTTGTACATTTGACACGCAAACCATAGCTTAAGCTTAGCTTAAAACTAGCGGTGACAAAGAGGTGTATACAAAAAAGATTTACTCTAATTCATCGTTGCTTTCTAGGATTGACGATTGTCCAACAACTTAAAACAGAAAAGTCTAAAATAAGGTCCTTAAAGTCCCCAACAGATAAGCAGGTCAAACACTTTGTAGATGTCACACGTCATCGAATTGGCCTCTTCCTGTGTTGTATGCTCGCACTGTTTTGCTGATTTGGCAAATGATCACTGCGAAATCCGCTTTTCACGTTTTTGTTAGCAAAACTGGCGCTCGTTGGATAAAAGCTAGGTTGCGCCTTAATCGATCAATCACATTCCAAATTCTTCTTCTCACAATAGCAGCAGTTTTGAAATTGCATTTTTCGATTTCAGCACAGCACACGAAAAAAAACACTAGCTGTGGCGGCACTCTTTCCTGAGAGAGACTTCTTCGGGGCTTACAAGCAACGCGCAAAACACGAGAAAACGAGATTAACAAAGGCACTTCTGCTGCGCGATTGCGGAATAGTTTCCTTTCTTTTTTGCTTCTCATCGACACCGCCAAACCCAGCCCGCGACCACCGGCCGTTCCAACCCAACCCAACCACCCACTTTCAGCATAGATCCCCCCAACAGTTCCCATCCCATGATCTGCAGTGTTGAATCTCCAAAAAAATAAACGATCACATCTCACGGCACTTCTCATGAACCCATTCAATTATAACTATTTTTTTAATGCTACCAATGCACTTCTTCTTTTCTACCGATCACTGCTAGATCGTCGATTCTCACCGTGTTTCACGAAAACAAAAAAAAATCTGACGGACTCTGTAATTTCAAAAACAGTACTCCAATGTACGAGCTCCCCGACTCACGACGGGCAAAAGATGGTGATGATCTTCATAGAGGTCCACGCGCACAAAACTATACGTAGTAAATTGTAACGCAACCAATCGGCTTTGGTGCAGAGCACTGAGCGAATGAATCCCAACCCTTGGACGGCGAAGAAGACGACGACGACTGACTTAACTTATAATTCCGATCAATTAAGTCTCAGTGCTCGCAAACCAAAAGACTCCAGCCAGCCCCAGCAAGCAGACCCCAGTCAGCTCAGCTCAGAAAGCTCCTCTTGATAGCTGTGGGAAGACAGCCTTTCTCGCGATCTCGCGGAGACCCGAACTGTGCTGAATATGTGGAGTAGTGGTGAGCGCACACTGATGACTACACTCGTACCGAGGAGCGAGCGCTGCTGTGAGCCTCCCCCTTTCGGGGAGGAAAAAAATCACTAACAACAGCTACTTCTTCAATTTCTTCTTCTCCAATGAGACTTTTTTTTTCATTTATCTTCACTGCGCCGCTGATCTCTGGGTATGGGATTTGAATTGGCATCCGGGTTGGGTGGCCTAGAGCGCGCGATCGGGCGGGTGTCGTCGTCGTCGGCGGAAACGGTCCATGGCAGCCGCGGCAGCGTGAGAGCCAAAGCAAGCACACACGATCGATGGTGAGACCGATCCAACGAGAGATTGTATATACACGAACGACGAAATACCACCGCAACAGAAGGCAGCAAGCAAACACACAACAAGAAGTGAAAAGTCAAAACTATTTCACATATTTCAATTGGCTTGACTCGACTCTGTGTGGTGTTGTGCATATTGCACCTCTCACTCTCGAAAAAAAAACAATTTAAACTTTCTTCCAACATTCGAACGCACTTGTTTATCGCCAATATGTATATTGTAGTACACATCAAGAAGGAAAAAGACACGTAATTACAGAGTTTTTTAAACCAATTATCGAAATTCAACTTTAAATATATTAAACTTTAGCAACAGCTTTGTTAAAACTTATTGTCGTCAAACTTACACATAATAATATGTGACATTAAACACACGATACAGGAAAAATATTGTTACAAAAATGCAAAGAACGGTACTTCAATTAGAGGAAGAAAAAAACTACACGATCGACACAAAAAGAAGGGCGAACAATATCACAAATTTTGCAACATAGCTGTGTGGAAGTCGGAATAGCACTGACTGGCTCACTGATCTCTTCGTATTCAAATCCTACTGAATGTACCCACGGCACGGCGAAATCAAGTCAGAGTCAGAGTCAAGTTAAGTCCATTCATCGAGCGCAGCAACGCGTCCGCTTTAGGTTGTTTTTTTTCTCCACACCACTAACTATCAACCATTCATTCAAACAGATGAACGTCCGAATCCGAATAAACTCATCATCGTACCAATACTAACTACGAATCGAATCAACAAAATAAGCAGCCAGCTCATTCATTCATTCATTCATTCATTCACACCCATGCAAGGGCGATGATCATGTTGCATGACGCCAACAGCCAAGCCAAGTGCAACATAAATAATGTCGGCACTGTCTTTCTGTCAGCGTACGGATCACTTTGGACTCGCTCTTCATTAGGTTAGACTTTTAATGCGGAAAAAGCGACCTGTCACACGTATGAAGATAGGTATTTCCCATTGCACCAATTTCAACCTGTACGCTCTGATCTGTGGAAGCCTTCGCAGGTTAATCGGTTTTGGTTTAAGCGTTGGAATAACTGAATTGTTTTTTTTCTCTCGAAAGCTGCTATATTCTAGAATGTTCCAGATTTTTCGAGAATTTGTTTGAATTTAAATTTTTGTACCGTACGTTCTGCCTTGGTTTCCGCCTCTCTGCCAAGCAAGAATTTGTGCTGACGAAGCAAAAATCAGAAAGTACTCAACTCTATCATTTATCATATTTTTGTCAAGCATCGCATAATATAATCGCCAATATAATTAAACCACTAGATTCGGTATGAAATTGCCTTTCTTGTATATATAGTTTTATTGCGAAAACCTTGCATTAACGTACTCAAAACTCAGTGCTAAACCTAATTTAGGTGTTAGAATAGTCTCAGCAAATGGTTTTATAAAAGGTTCGAAAAAAGGAACATTTGAATAGTCTTTATAAATTGTGTATTTCGAATTTTAAAAATCTAAAGAAACCAAAATGTTACTTTTTTTAAACGGACTCGAACATATAGGATCTAAGTGAAACTTCATGTTTCTTTGAAGAGATCCAAATTCTACTTATGACTAAAACGAACATCTTTCAAGAATATAATGGCTAGCACCTTACTAATGCTAACACCACCAGCTCACAGAAAGAATACTATATATGCCGTGACCGAGACTCGATCTCATGACCTCTGGCTTAGAAGACTTAATCGCTATCCTCTAGGCCACGGTCTGCAGATAAATAACTTCAACTTTCCAATGCACTTTTTGATCTACTGCCTTTTTTCTGAAGCATGATTTTTCGCTTTTTTTTCTTCGATTTTGAATTCAAATTAGTGATTGTAGCTCGATATTGTCTGAGACTCATATTTAAGTAAGTTGACCGCTTGGGGGTATATGCAAAGTGTCGTTATGTTCAGTGTTAGGAAACTGCTGTGAAAGAATTCTTGCAGCGGTCACTCTTGGTGCCTCTACAACACAATATGTGATTCCGGATTCTAACCGGACATAGCTTCATTTCACTCTAAGATTGCATCACGATGGAAGTTGTAACAAAAAAAGTTTTTGATATTCAAAGACTGTATTTCGGCCACACATTATCATCTAACACGCAACAATCCAACACGTTTTATTTCCATAACTGCCACAAACACAGCGTACACAACACAGCTGACCCTTAACACATTAAGGACCATTCTAGTTATGATTTAGAGGCAGATCGTAGTGCCTTGAGACTCTCAAAAAACTAAACTCTCTATCAGAAGGATCTTACAGGACATCTAGAAATCCTGAAGAAATTTAAAATAAACCCACTAATTGTAAAGAATGATGACTGGAGACTGTTTTCAATTGGAAAATATAACTGGGGCAGGGGTGTTCGGACCTAGACTCAGGATCTCAATTCCTATGCGAAACTGGTCCACAGTATTCCAAACAGAAGTTCAAGCAATTCTAGAATGCACTTTAGCCTGTTTTAAAAGAGGATGTATCTGTATCCTAGTTACTCCAAGCTAGTATGGGAGTGTATTGTTCCACTAAGAAACCTGGCCACAAGGGTATCAGGCCACTGCGGCCACTGAACCTTTCTGCGGAGTATCGAGGAGTGCCTTGACTATGAAGCTCAAGAACTGGGAAAACACTACTATTGTTTCAAATTGGAGAACAGCAGAGGGAGCAGCTCAGGCGAAAAGATTCGTTGACCCAAGCGCACGACTCTCAAAAAACATGTTGATCTCAAGTAAGGGTAAGGGTAAGGGTTAATCACTCTCGGGGGATACCCACGGGTAGAGAGGTTTTTGATGCCGGGTGAGCCTCTCGAGTCAGTGTAAGATATCGTCACTGTCGGGAAACATCCGAGTCGTAGCGTTCAAAGTCCCGAATGTGTGCCGTGACAGGTACGAGTCCAGGACAAGCTCCTTTCGATCTAGCACACTACGGGCAGAAATAGCCACGGGCCGAAAATCCTAGGGTTGCCCTAGGATTGTCCTAGGGATGGGGACTAACCCCATAAACGGGGGGTTGTCGAGTAGTGTGCGTCCGACCCACGGTTTGAATCTACAAAGATAAGACAAGATCTTCTGCGTAGTGGAGGTCATCGGTACGCCGCAAACGTGTGTACTCCACCTTCGTGGAGTATCCGAGTACTGCGGTTTCCAACGACCGAAGCTGCGGGGATAAGACTTGACCTTCTTCGCAGTGTAAATCGTTGCGAAAGGATAATTCCACGATCGGGGAACACCCACGGGTAGAGTGGCTCTCGACGCCGGGTGAGCCATTCGAGTCGGAGTAGGATGACGTCTTTATCGAGAATCATCCGAATAGTTGCGTAAAGTCCACGCGTGTGCTGTGACAGGCGCGAGTCTAGAATAAGCTGCTCTCGATCGGCACACGACGGACATAAAGGTGGCAAACCTTGAATCCTGGAGATAAGACGTCGGGCTTCGAGTCTTCAGGAGGAGAGGTTTATGTGGTCAACTCCGAGTCTTTACGGTAAGAGGTCAGATCACGAGTCGCTAGGAAAGAGGTCGGGTGTTAAGTCGTGCAGAGGAGAGGTATGTGTACGTCAACTTCGAGTCAATCTCGACGATCTCGAGTCGTAAAAAAAGAGATCAGGGCTCGAGTCGCGAAGAGGAGAGGTTTCCGTGGGAATCTCGAAGGAGATGCAAAGTTGTCCCATATGTTTATTTTTATACAATGTTTTAAAATAGCTCCTCTAATTAACTTTGATTTCACAAATATTCATACAATGTGTACGTATATGTACAAATGTGTACGTGTATATAAATAACAAGAGTAAGACTAGATAAAATAAAGTTTTTTGTGTAAATATGTTACAAATAACAATTTTCCCACATTTCACTACGAGCTAAGTTTAGCCTAATGGGTGAATTTCATCAAACTGTTTCTTTTTTTTTTAATTTCATATGAGGCCCATTCAATTTTAGTAGTAAAATTTTTTTTTGTTTTTGTCATGCTGTTACTTTCTGCTTGGGCTTTCATAGAATCTTTGATCTAAAATACGCGTACCTGGTAATTAGCCAATCTCTAGAAATGCAGTGAACCCCTATCAATCCCTAGGGTCGGTTCGCTTACCACTCTATATGCTATGTTGCAGGGAAGTTCGGGAGGACTAAGGTAAAACTCCTCAGTTACAATAATGGTACCGTTTATTCAAAGTTGCAGTTTGTTCACCCACCACTTTCTTAACTTATCTAACCTGACAATTTAGTTGCGGCTACTTCCTCTTCTCCTGTGTCGTCGAGCTCGGGTTCCTAGTCGATAACTTGGAGATCGGCAGGGTCGTGACGTTTGTACCCAGTCCCACCTTGGGTGCTGAACTGGGCACGGCTGGTCCTCAGACGGCAAGCGGCTTGATAAGGACGTACCTGGCCCCACCTTGGGTGCTGAACCAGGTACCTTGGTCAGTAACACCGACTATTGGCGGTCGATGTTGTGGAGTCACGCTGTTTTTTAACGTGTGACTCACACGGGGTGGATCTGCTAGTGGACTGATTGTTTCCGGACTGGCAAGCGATGTGCGAACAACGCACAAGGATACACGTGTCTGAAGAGAGCCTTCTCTTCAGTAGACACGGCAACTGGACCGATAGTATTGGTCTGGACGCGGGAAGACTAAACTCTTGGTTTGGTTCTGACAAGAACCGGGTTTGCGCCACCAATCACTATCGGATATCCAAGCAGTGGAATAGAGCAGAGAACAAACTCCTGGACGAGAAAGGCAGGAACACCAATAAATTCCAACTTTGTCTCTAATCACGTTTATTTCTCTTCACAACTCTATTTATACACAACTTAACTACACTGCTTACTAAATGGAACTAACTCAAGGCGCATTGAGAATGCGCCCTTAAATAGGCTGTCACGCAAGCACAGGACCACGTGCTTGCGCCAGATGGAAACGCCTAGAACCTGCTAGGCGCGTCGCGCATAATCTTTCAGCGAGAGCAGCCTTCTCGCTCTCTCGGCGCCGTACTCTCGCGTCTGTGTGGCACTCTTCTCTTCTCGTGAGTGCTCCGGGCGTCGTTGCTGGACATCGGCGTCACGTGTTGGGAATCGCTCGCTGATGCTGGCAGCTTTCGTAGCGAACATACTCCCCCCGTTGGAATATCATTCCAACTCATTTGATGTTCTCCATGCTGCGGCGAAGAATCACTGCTGAGGCTGCTCGTTGAGCTCTTGCCGTCTTGGAAGGACGAATCGCCTCGGGACATGATATCTGCCGGATTGTGCGCTGTGTTAATGTAGCCCCATTGGCAATCTTCGGTAAGCCAAACGATTTCAGCCACTCGACCTCGAACACACACCTCCAGACGCTTCAAGGGTTTCCTCAACCAAGCCAACACCATTTGGCTATAGGACCATAGCTTGACAACCTCAGTTTTCAGCTTCAGCGTTGGGATGACCTTTTTCACCAATTTAAATAATAGTTGAACAATACACAGTTCTAATTTTGGAACAGTGCTTTCTTCGAACAGTGCTACTTTCGATTTACTACTTAGGAGATGTGCTATTGATCCCTCCCTTCCAATGCTGCGGAGATGAACACAAGCACCATACGCATGAGTCGAGGCATCAGCGAATCCATGTATCTTCATTGTTTTAGTCTCGGGAGCTACGACACATCTTGGAATCTCGAACTTGCCAATCTGAGTTAACCACGTTTGGAACTCCTCCCATCGATGCAGTAAGTCGCCCTTCACCGGAACATCCCAATCGATGTTGGCGGCCCACAGCGACTTCAAAATTGTCTTCACTTCTACGAACACCGGTGACACAAGGCCCAATGGGTCAAACAACCTTGCTATTTGGGATAGCACCTTTCGTTTTGTTGGTAGAGATCTGGAGCCTTCTAAATGGCTCACTGATTCACAAAATGGCAGTTGAACTACAAATCGTTCATCTTCGTTGCGACGATAAGTTCTTTGGAAGTGTTCTTCGAAATGTTCTTCCTCAGTTGTAACCGTCTCTGGTTCAGTTAACTTCTCCTGGTGGAAATAGCGCTTGAGGCAGACCTCCAAACTGTCAGCCACAGCAAAGTTAGCGCATAGTGCACCACCTCCGTCGTCCTCTTCGCAAGAACCAGTAACGACCCATCCGAATTGAGTCTCTAGCAAGATTGGCAGTTTTTCGCCGAGGTGCATCTGTCTTCGCAACATAATTGTATGGAAGTGTTCAGCTCCAATCAGCATCTCAACATCGTTGGGCTCGTTAAATCTCGGGTCAGCCAGCACCATACCGGCTGGTAAATGCCAAGAATCCACGTTGACCTTGGTGGAGGGTATAGTCCACGATGGCGTCAAAATCGTTGTAGTTCGAAGACATTCGGACTACAGCTCGGTGACTTATCTGGGATCGAGATCCCCCAACGCCGACCACAGGAATATTCGTCGGATACTTGGGTAGGTTCAACTTCCGCACCAAAGATTCCGTCAGTAGATTGATCTGCGAGCCAGAGTCCAATAACGCTCGCACCTTATAAATTTGACCTCCTTTCGATTGAAGATTAACCAATGCAGTCATCAGGAAGATCTGCTTGCTAATCTGACGATTAACGCTGGAACACGACGCGTTGACAGGTTGCTCTGGTACGTCAGGCCCCTGTCGCACCTCGACTAACTTTGATGATTCGCTTTTCGTCGCTGGAGTTTTATCTCGAAGGAAATGAAGAAGAGTGTGATGCCTTCCAAAACACTTTCCACAAACACCTTTACTAGGACAAGTAATCATTTGATGCCCATTCTGAAGACAATTGTAGCACAGCTTCATCTCTCTAAGCTTTCTTCGCCGCTTCTGAACATTCATTCCTACGAATATTCGGCATTTGTCGTTTTTATGCTGGCCGTTACAGAAGTCGCATGCATTTCCTGATGTTGCTATTGCTGCATGCGATGATTTCGAGGCTCCTCCTTTGAACGGGGCGAACTTTGAAGTCTTGGACGTGCCGGCTGTTGTGGCGGTCTCGCAGCGCTCCAATATCACAACTCGCTGTCTCAAGAACTCTATCATGTCTTCATATTGTGGTAGCTCCGTTTGATCAAATGAGGCTTCCCACAACTCGCGAGTTTGATCATCCAGTGCACGTGTCAGCAGTGTCACCACGAACAGTTGCGACATACCAGTCAGAGGTTGGTCTAGCTTGATTAGGTTGTCGATGTGTCGAGTACACTCGTCCACCAGATTCCGCAGTTCTTTGGAACCTTTCCTTTGAACCTTCGTCATGTTCAGGAGGCCCAGAATGTGACTTTCCAATATGAGGCGCTTGTTTCCAAATCGCTGCTCCAATATCTCCCACGCTCGCTCGTAGTGGTTGTTTTGTAGCGTCTCAATGTCTATTACCCCTGCAGCTTCTCCCTTGAGCGAATTTTCCAGATGGTATAGCTTAACCGCATCTGAATCATTAGTTCGCTCTATAAGGTCCTGGAACATGGCCTTGAAGCGTGGCCATGCTTCATAGCGACCATCAAATGTGGGTAACGGTGCACGGTAAGATTGGGTGTTTACGATCACTTGGCCTGGCAGGGGCATCGGCGCAGCAACGGGGTTGGCTGGGGCTTGCTGATTGTCCCTTTGAAGCGCATCCATCAGGATCTCGATCTTTATTGCGGCCTCGTTGTAGGTTGCTTCAAAGTCGATAAATTTCTCCTCCTGTGCCTCGCCGTCTTCGGGTACGGCTTCAATGATGGCATTATGAATCTCGTTGTATTCATCATACATGGCTTGAAGGTTTCTGGCATGAACCCTCAGAGCTGGCAAGGAATGTGTTCCTTCATCCGATTCCAGAATATTCAGTAATCGGATCACTTTTGCCTTGACCCGGCCACGTCGGAGGCTGAGCTTCGAAATTTCTTCGGGCCTTTCCATTTTCTGGTTGGGAGTATGAGGCAGCATTTCCGTATCAATCCCAATCAATCATTCACGAATGTGTTCTATATTCGGCGCAGTAGAACACGCAAGAATTCGCCGGCGCACGTCACACGTATACTAATCGGCGACTGCGACGAAAACTGTAACTAAACTTTCGCAGCGCGACGTGGTTCTCTCCAACGACGGCGGGTAAATCGCGAATGTCACGTTGTTCGAGCCACGTGACACGCTCGGTTCGCGTTGTCAGCCACGCGAAACGCTTCTTCACCAGTCCCGATCCGGCTCGAAGGACCAAATGTTTTTTAACGTGTGACTCACACGGGGTGGATCTGCTAGTGGACTGATTGTTTCCGGACTGGCAAGCGATGTGCGAACAACGCACAAGGATACACGTGTCTGAAGAGAGCCTTCTCTTCAGTAGACACGGCAACTGGACCGATAGTATTGGTCTGGACGCGGGAAGACTAAACTCTTGGTTTGGTTCTGACAAGAACCGGGTTTGCGCCACCAATCACTATCGGATATCCAAGCAGTGGAATAGAGCAGAGAACAAACTCCTGGACGAGAAAGGCAGGAACACCAATAAATTCCAACTTTGTCTCTAATCACGTTTATTTCTCTTCACAACTCTATTTATACACAACTTAACTACACTGCTTACTAAATGGAACTAACTCAAGGCGCATTGAGAATGCGCCCTTAAATAGGCTGTCACGCAAGCACAGGACCACGTGCTTGCGCCAGATGGAAACGCCTAGAACCTGCTAGGCGCGTCGCGCATAATCTTTCAGCGAGAGCAGCCTTCTCGCTCTCTCGGCGCCGTACTCTCGCGTCTGTGTGGCACTCTTCTCTTCTCGTGAGTGCTCCGGGCGTCGTTGCTGGACATCGGCGTCGCGTGTTGGGAATCGCTCGCTGATGCTGGCAGCTTTCGTAGCGAACACACGCTATGCGGTGACGTGGGGTTGATTTCACACCGGTAAAAGCGAGTGGCTTTCTTAACCCAAAACAGCGGGGTCCTGTGGTATTCAGGGACAAATTAGGGGCCGATTATGGACAATGGCAAAATGGCGAAGGTTAGTTACCTGTCGTTCAATCGGTTAATGTTCTACGTTGAGTGTTGGTTCGGTTTTGTCCTACCAATCGTTCACTATATCGCACTTTTAGATACGATGGTTTTAGGATTCCAGAACATAAGTAAGCTATATTTTTAAGCTGATGTACAAACTTTAATCAGCGTTCAGATGTCGTTCGCAAACTTCAATAATGACCGGAAATTTCCTGATTCCCCGGCCTTGAACTCTAAGCCGTTCGTTGCTCTCGTCCCGCGTTCTTTTTCGCTTCGCTCAACCGTCGATTTCGCCGATTCGCTTCTTCGCTCTGCGTTTACGGCTCACATCTTCTTTCTGCCCTCTGGTGGTAGGTTGTAGAACGAGTCTTTTTTGAGAGGTCGTTCGTCTGGTTAGGGTGGCTTGTTGAACTGCTTCACCAAGGAGAAACCTTTAACCCCCACGGACAAAACTACAACATTATTTAATTCCAATTATAAATCAAGATCACTGCGAAATCCTTCGACTGACTAGCAACGCTTACAATGTATTTGCAGGCATGATGCTTTGTTTTTTTTTTCAAACGTACACAAACACATACAGGATCTCAATGAAACTTGATGTTTCCTCGAAGAGATCCCTTTTTCTTAACTCTAAGCGTACATCGTTCGAGGATATGATGGCTAGAATCTTACAAATGCTAAAACCATCAACCCACAGAAAGTGTACTATGTATGCCGTGACCGGGATTTGATCTCATGCCTGCTGGCTTAGAAAACTTTAAGGCTATCCCCTACGCCACGGGCTGTTGCTTATGATTCAGCATCAAATTGGTTTTTATTGATAGTCTTTCGCAAAAAGATCATTGACCGGAGAACTTTCGAACAGATGAAGGTACAGGTTGTTAAATTAATGGAAAGTTGAGGAAAATTTCTTCTTCCATACAAAATTTAATCGCTTTCGCTAATTTAAAGATCAACCAAATCCTCTCAAATGATTTAAGAGACATCGATGTTCTTTCGGGGAGCAAAAAGTCTGTTTTTTTGCAGCGGTCTAATTGAACAGCTTTGCGGGTACATTTAGAACGCATGCGAAATATATTCGCAAGGCTGTCCCATCACTATTTTCTCTTCTGCATCCGTGAATTTCAAAGCGAAAAAACAATGGACGATATTTTACAACAATTACCTTAATATCTGTGAAGAAACAAACAGAAAGGGTAAAGTTCCATCCGAGAAATCCTCGAAAGTTTCGAAAAATCCTAAGAGCCGTTTTTCTCGATTCATTGTTATATGAATATTTTTAAATTTCGTAAAAAAATGTTATGAAATGCTTACCTATTCCACAATTTTTTATGCACTTATTTGAGCAATTAAAAAAACATGGCAAAAACCGAGCATTTAATTGAATTTGCTCATGGAGATTTGCCAACTCAAAACTGGACAATATCCGAGCAAATCTGAGCAAAATAGAAGCATTGTACGAAAAAAAATCAATGAAAATCATTCGAATTTCAATTGTTCATAGAAGCAGTGTTCAAATAATATTAAAAGCTTCAATAAGTTTTCCGGTGTTTATTTTGATTTTAATAACTCAAAAAAAAGTTTTGAGCTAAACCATCACTCAATTTGAGTTTTTGGCTGAATTTCGCGCGCAATGTGACTACATTCGGGCAAGATCCGGGCAGTTACTACCTTAAGGAATCACTATACGAAGACTGCTGAACAAAAGATATTTTCGAAAACGCTCACTGAAGAAGATAGTAAGTTGCTATCGATATCGCTATCTGAACTTTTCTTATACCGTGGTTGAATTTAAAAGAATCTTTCTTTACTATGGACTCCACAAGCAATTGCGGTCGAAAAGGCCCTCGCACGAAGTGTAACTTGTATATGACGCTCAATAGACCGGTTGTTCTCTACGGGCACGAGACATGGATATTGCTTGTCCTCCTCAAGTGCACTCGGAGTATTCGAGCGACGAGTGTTAAGAACCATCTTTGGCGGCGTACAGGAGAACGGAGTGTGGAGGCGAAGGATGAACCACGAGCTCGCGCGACTCTACGGCGAACCCAGTATCCAGAAGGTGGTGAAGGCTGGCCGGATACTCTGGGCGGGACATGTTGCGAGAATGCCGGGCGACTGTCCTGCAAAACAGGTGTTCGCTACGAATCCGGTAGGAACAAGATGAGCGGGGGCGCAACGAGCGAGGTGGTTACACCAAGTGCAGCGTGATCTGGCGAACGTGGGGTGCCCGAGAAATTGGAGAACGGTTGCTATGGACCGAGTGAATTTTAGGAATTATGTCGTGAGACGAAATACTATGTAAATAACTCTCGATTGCTTTGATTCAGTAGAATTATTCAACAAAGTAGGCTCACAACACATAATAGAGGAAAAGATATTTTAAACTAAATAAATTAAAACTTTTCTCAGCAGAATAACTTTACAACCTTCCGAGAGGACAAACTAATTTTCGTACCGAAGATAAAAGAATCGTCTGTTTTGTTCCGGAATGTAAATTAAGTATTCGCGAAACAAGTTAAACTAGAGGTTGAGATTCTCCGAACTGATCAACTCTAACCGGTAGCTGTTGCTGATTTACGATCGTGTGTGAGTTGGGTTTTTCCAGAACGAAGGAATTCGCATGTCAAGCGCTGGCCGCAGACTTTTTTCAGTCTTACCGGCGGTGAGCAAGAACCAAATTACACTTCCACCAAAGCGGCTGAAGCTTTCAGCTAAAGCTTCTTCCATGAAAAATTGTCTGTCGTAATCGTTATCAATAATGTAAAGAATGATATTTCATGTAGAATATATGATGGGTTTCTCCAATGCACTCTCGCAAGAAGCCCAACTAGCAACCAACAACAAACATCAACAGCAGCGCCAATATTTGTAAGAAGCAACAACCAACAACAAACACAGAACGTGGTATTATTTCGAGTTCCACTTTAATGGAATGTAGTTTTATTTCTCCTTGTGTGGTTTATTTTTCTCGATACGTTTTTATTATCCGAGCAAGAGATGACGATGGCGCAGTAGAGTAAGAAGCAGTTCGTTTCGTGTGTTGTAGTTAAGCTCAGCGCAGCATGATGATGTGGTGTGACTGACTGGAAGTTGTTGCAATGCACTGCTGCACTATGCTGAGCTGAGCTGAGCAGTGGCCAAGTGGCATCATGGTGCACCACCAATAAACCAACCAACTGCAAGCAAACCTAACGAAGACACCAAATTCTCATTGGGTAAGGGGAAACATACTTTGAGACTTTGCTGCTCCCTCGCTCGTTTTCCTTCTTGCCTAGCTGATGATATGCCTTCGGTCGACTCAAGACGATGACTGTGAGAGTTGACTTTTTCATTATTAAACACAGCCAGTGATCTAACGATACACCAACCATCTCCTCCAACTTCGAATGAATGCACAACCGGACCTTTCGGATCTGACATCGATGACTTCAACCGACCTACCAGCGAACATCAAACAGTAAAGGGGTATGCCACGAGGGAGGAGGCGGGAATTTAGGGTGCCCAAAAGTTTATTGTTGCTTTTTCATGGGATTCACTTAAGTTCACATTTATGTAATCTTCCAATCGAACTCTATCATACAAGGTTAAACAATCTTCAGATTTGTTATCGAGAGATAAAATACACAGGACCTAAACTGCCAACTTTTTCAGGCACTTAAATTAGACTTTTGAAGGTGATACAAGAAACTCCAATCAATCTGGTAACCCTAGCAAAGTACAGCTGTATGGTGTATGGTGCATGCATTCTCCTTTCACAATAAGTGCATCATACCGCATCCATCCGTGGCGGGGCGAGGTAGGGCGGCACATCGGTGTTGCCACTGTCGTCGTGTGTCCACTTGGCCAGCCAGTCAACCAGCCAGCCGGAGCTGAACCTAAACGGAACCCATACGATGGAATCCGCAACCGCTGCCTGGCTGGGTGGCTGGCTGCTTCGGGGTACGTATGCAAGTACTACAACTGTTTAGTATTGAAATGAAGTGTACTTGGCCCGTCTGAGGAATTTTACTACAGTACTTATACCACACGGTTCGCCGGAATATCACACCAATAGCAACAATAATCTTTGCCCGGGGTGTCTGGTGTTCTACAGTTCATTTTTTCGAATTGTTTCTTTGTTTACGTTCCCTTACAAGTAGGACAATTTCTTTACAGATGTAGAACTTGTGTAGAAGGAAGCGACCTATTGCAATCATACATAAGTAGCTGGTAAACATGGAAATCTCAACAGCGGGAAGCTGAAGTATTTCACTTACATTTTTATTGATTAAATCTTGTGCTAAGCAAGCTCAAAGTCTGGTTTCAGGAGATATTCGTTGGTACATATTTGAATTTAGATTCAGCATTCAAGGGATTTAGAATGCTGATTATTAATTTAAACATTAATTTAAACATACACTCAATGGTTGCCAAAACAACATAAGCTTAAATTAGGACAAACATATCACCCAAAGATCTAATTTTGATAAGAATTACAATTAAAAAGTTATTGAGATTCAAAAATAACTTAAATTTTACAGGGTGGTAAGCACTGTTAATGAGGCGTCAAAATTTTCGACCACCGTGAACGGAAGTTATATCATTTATATTAAAACTATTTTAGTCGCGGGGACTCGGCATGTAATCTGGCAATCTTTTTAAAAATTCAATATCCGGGACTAAGGATCGTACCCGAATATCTTTTTTTTTTGAATAATTTTTGAAAGCGATTTTCGAGCACAGTCTTTAAATATCTATCTATAAGTGAGAAAATTTTGGAATAAACTGTAGTAGGATTGTAGACCTGGGATAACATTTCGAGGTTTCGGTCTTAGTTCTAATTCGAGATTGTTACTTTTGATTCACTTTAGTCGTTCATCAAAGTTTATTAAGAATTGGTTTTGAGTTTAGAGAAGAACATTTTGCATATCATTTTGAACCCCCTAAGTTTTCTAAAAACGCCATACTAAGTTTGTTAATTTGTTCAAAAGAAAACGGATCTACTAATTTATTTGAAGAGAAAAAAAAGTACCTGAGCGAATAAAAAAGTACTGCATTGTGAAGGCAATGCATCGTAAGCTGTTAGCGAAAAAAATTTGCATCGGTTTTAGTAAAAGGTGAATGCACCGACATCGCTGTTTTAGAAAAAACACCCTTCTGACATATCAATACCGATTCCAAATACTTCAGTCTAATATTGTTATTTTTTTTAAAAATTTGGCATTACAATACAATTCCAAAAATTTTTAAGAATTTAGAATTTCAGAAGTTAAAGCAAATAAAAAATTTATTATTTAGGCATACGAGAGCAAAGAAGTTACAATATTTCCTGAAAAAAAAGTTGCCTCTATTTTTCATTTTTGTTCTGAAAAAAAAAAAAACAACATATTCTCTTTTTAACTATGGAACCGAGCTATCTAATAGGTTTTGTGAGATTTTCTCTAAAGAAAATTTTCTGCCGAACAACTTTGACGAAAACCGTAACTTAGTACCTATCTTTCGTGATAACCGAGTTTTAGGTTATTGAATGCAGTCCTGTAGTATATTGAATGGAGTTCTAAATCTATCGTTTGTAGAAAGTTTGTAGAAAGCTATCATCGGAGTAAGAAAAAATGAAAGTTGAAATTTGGAGTGACATTGCGCATGCATCTCATTTCTATAGAATTAGGAGCGGTACTGTACATATATCTGCAAGGATAGTAACATAACTGTGCTTGGATATAAACATGGTAAGGATGAAAGACTTTTCAATCTAATCCGGTTTTGAAGTTGGTTGCAGTTAAAGCAAATACAAAATTCATTGTTCAGGCAAACGTGAGCAAAGAAGTGACAATTTTTCCTACTAAAAAAGTTGCCTTTACATTGCATTGCGTAGCTCACAATTCTGAAATGTATAGTGACTAAATGGCCGACAAATACAATCTCTACACTCGACTTCAAGTAACTCAACAGCTTGGTGAGAATCAGCCCAAGGAATAGAAAGTTACAAACTTTTAGAATTTCGAGGACCGACTTTTTTCGACCTTTGAGTGTTGAAAGAAGTTTTGTTTCTACCAAAATGCCATCGATTTTATAAAATGCAATTTTTTGAAAAGCTATTCAGAGCTAATTTTATTTTCATGCTTTTTGTTCATTTATTTACGTCTTTGGTTGTGTAACCGTACAGACTAGTAGCTTAAGCCTAAGAAATTCTGCTTCAAACAAATTTAAACCTACGTTCAAACATATTAAAATTAAACAAATGACTCACTGAGTTAAAACGTTCACAACATTTATCAATTGGATGGTTCCGGACATATACAGTAGGTGGCAGGTAATACATATGAACTGGCGTCGCCGAAGTGTCCTCGTGGAAACGTATAGGTATATTGACACGTTTCAGTATGCGGAGTCAACATGGTGGGTTAAGGTATCAAAAATGAAGGGTTGCTGCTGTTCAATACGACGCTTTTTCAGTAAATTTAGGCCTATCAGAGCCCACCTTTGCTCATAAGGCGGGAGCGGATCATTTCATGGAAGACGCCAGAGAGCATATCTTACAAAGCTACGTTGAACTCGTTTGAGACGGAAGCATTGTGAGCTCTGAGAGGGAGCCCACACCTGAACAGCATACTCCATGATACTACGAACGGACGAGCAGTAGATGGCTTTCAGTGCATAAGTGTCGTCAAAATCCCTTGTGTTTCGGCGAAGAAACCCGAGTGCTGCAAATCCCTTCGCCGCGGATGTGTTCGACAAATGTGAGCCTGTTATCGATTATAACCCCTAGATCAAGAATAGATTTTGCACATTTCTTGATAGGGTTAAATTCATGATCTTGCACTTTTTCGCGTTTGCCTGCATTCCGTTAATCTGACACCAGCTCTCTAATGTAGCGATGTCAGCTTGCAGATCGAGACAGTTACAGAGCTGTGAATCTTTCTAAAAATCTTCAGTTCGTCGGCATACAGAAGAGTGTCGGATTGAAGAATTGCGCACAGGTCGTTTACAAAGACTATGAAAAGAAGCGGTCCAAGGTGACTCCCCTGAGGAACCCCAAATGGGATGGCAATCGTTCTCGAGCGCGAGTTTTTAATTTTCGTGAAGGCACGCCGGTCCGTGAGCAGTGACTTAATCCATTCAAGCGCCCATTCAGCGGAACCTCTGTAGGAGAGGCTGCTTGAAAACCTTTCTCCATGCTGTTACTCAATGAGCTTACATAGCACATCAGATTGGTTTGGAACTTTACGTAATACCAAATGTGTGAATTCGAATCAAGCAAATTTATTTCACCTTAATTCAGATAAGTTCATCAACATAACCTCAAATTTTTAATTAGAAACCTCCAGTTTTTAATGAAATTAGCTGATAACAGAAATCAAGAAAATTTTAAAATAGTATAATGGAAATGGAAATTACCTCAGAAGTTTTGATGTTGAAGGCAAACTAATAATCGCGGATCAAGCAGCGGACAGTAGTTTTCTCTCAACAGATGGACTACGAGCGGCACACGAGGGTCGATCACAGCTTAAATGGATTCTGCATAGTTACGATGGACACCAGCCTGAAGCAAATTCCGTTTGGTAATCAGCTGCGAAATTCCCAACGCATTCTCCTTAATTTAAACTTCTGCATCATTTGAAATTTGCAAAACGTTCATCGTTTGTCTAAATATTTGGTTTTTGCATAATGATGAAATTAGTTCATTGATTAAGATTTTGCTGAACTAGAGCGATCCAGATTTTTTTTTCAAATTTTCTCTCTTTCGATCTCAAAAGAAATTTTCTTTAAAATGTGTGTGAACATTCTGAGACCTTGAAGTGTCTTTAGGATTATATATTTAGGATATGTAAAACAAATGTATAACGAAAGAATAATTATTAAATAATAAATTGGGCTGTATTTCTTTTAAAACTCTATTGTAATGTAAAGTTCAATATGCTAGCAATCAATCAATGAAAAGTTTATCCTCAATTTTATGTAATACAGATATTTGTTTTTTTTCTAATGATTTGAGATTTTGTTTTTTTTTTATTTTCAAATTAGAATCACTTCGCTTGGTTTTTCATCTAATTATTTCATAGTTCACATTTTTTTTTTTAAATTTTCAAGTTATAATCGCTTCGCACATGTATATTTAGAATTTTCTTAAGGAAATTTCTAGGAGCATAGGAGGTGTAGGTAAAACGAAGATCGCACCATTTTCCGAAAATGGCTCCTGATCAACAACCTCTCCCTTAGGGGCCATTCAAATATTACGTAGGGGGGGGGGGGGGGGGGGGGTGAAAGAGCTTGTTACGCTTTGTGGATTTAGGATAGAAAATCTGAGACGAATGTGTTACGTAGGGGGGTGGGGGGGTTGAGAATGACCGAAAATTGCGTTACGTAATATTTGAACGGCCCCTTACTAACGCAACCCTTTCCTGAGATACTTCAATATAGATTCGCAGACGTATAGACGGTTTCTATAGCTGGTGATACTGACTTATTATTGTTTCAGAATTTTTCAAAACAAGATTTTGAAGAAAACTGGAATAACAGTTTTTTTTGGTTGATCCTAAAAAGTATCTTACTAACAATCCTTCCTTCACCCCTCATTGACTACTAGGGCGTGGCCGGCGCTGTTATTGATCATTTTTTAAAGGGAGAGCATGAGTTTTGTGCATTGAGAATGAGTTGCTAATCCCAAGCTGCATTCTTTTGGCCCTTGTACAAAATTAATGGCCTCGATCAATCACGGAGTAGCAACCATTGGCGATGTGGAACTCGTTCTACTTAGCCACGCCAGCGATCATGAAATTCGAAATGGATTGAATGATTTGACACAATATAGTATTAAATTTTTATAAAAGCATGAGCAAATGGCGGTAATGTTGAAGACTAATTAAAGCATTTCGGGCTTAACGATTTAAGGTGGATATGAGTAGTCAAACAAGCTAAGCTAAGCTAAGCATAAACATCATGCTGCACTTTCTGGAAACAAGATTTATAAAAATTTTGTATTTAAAATTTCAAAATACTTTAATACGGAGGCAATATCGCCTGACCTTCAAGTAAGATTTTTTTTCATTTCTATTAATGTCGTTTTATCATCTTTATGACATTCGCGAGTCTATATCAACTTTGCAGCTGGCGGACAGTTGTTGAAAAACTTATCCTGTCAACTGTGTTCGATATTTACTCTTGGTCTCGAACTCGCGGACATCGGTTTAGCTTAGCAGACTGACTTGCCAATCGAGCTATATCACAAACCAGAGGCAAGTCAGATGATTTTTATTACATCGATGAGATAGCATTCAAACATAATCATTAGGATTGAGTTAATTAGGTGCCAAAACGCCAATTTATTGCTAGTAAATATCGTTTAAGATATGTAGGAATGTTTTTTTTGTTTTTATTTTGTTAAGGTAATACTTTTGTTCATTAAAAAATTATAAAGTATTAAAAAAAACATTTGAGATCAGCTACTTTAATGTATGAATTAGTGTGTTTCTGCCTGAAATGGCGTAATCGTAATACAAAAAAAACTGTCTAGCTCCAGAGCATGATAAAATGTACACAAACGCCAAGACTCCAATTAACTAAGCGGATCATTTTTCTGCACATTGTACAATGATCTTCGGTCCGGATCGACGAGGCCCTGTTACTGTTACAATGTAGCAGCAGCAGTAGATACTAGCGCAACTGTAAAATGCAGTTCAAATGCACACAAAACAAATTGTGTCTATGTGGTGGGGGAAGGTAGAAAGTTTCGAGCAAACTGAAGATTGTTTCCTTCAAGGCATAGTAGAAGCCAAACCAGTACAAGCGGCGATGCTCTAACGAATCTAATGAACGCTAGAGTTGGGGTCGTTTTGGTTTGCGATGCTGCTCGGGGAGAATGGCGACCAGATGTTACGACGACGGCACTCTCGCTCGCATTTCCATATGTTGGGTGGTATTGGGAAGACGGAGGAGGAAAGCACCGATGATGGTGACTAAAAGAAGTGCAAAACGATATCATTCATAGGATATCTTTTCCCCTCTCTGTCTTTCTATCTGATCCATGGAGGAGTCACCACTACTGGCACGAGTTATACTGAAGGTCGTTTTCATTAATATTTCGGTTAAGTAAATTACCGGTCGCTTTAATTGTTTATCCACATGTTTGATGACGATGCACCACCGGATGGCGATCGATTATGGCAAAGGGTGGAGGTTTATTTTCAGTGCATAAGCATATAAGATTATTTTTTATAAAGCCTGGAAAGTTTGTTTGAAGATCTGATAAAATAAAGTCGATTGAATTTATAAATTTTTTGCTTAACGTGACCTACACAAAATTTCGTCATGAACCACCTCACGGAATTGAAAACGAAAGCCATTCTCCGAACGACGTTTTTTCATAAATTTGGATCGTTAAAATGTATTTCCTTGGTAAGTAAATAACTGTTGCAGGGCACCAATAAAACTGCTGATCTAGTTGATAAAAATGTCGTTGCCTTCCTTGTCGCTCTGAAAGAAAGCAATCCTAAAGCTATAAAATATTTGTAAAACAAATGCATTTCATTCCGCAACAAATCAACATCTCAGGTTCGATAATTTGAACTTCGTTTGTGCTGCTGCTGTTGCTATTCGAACGCTTGATTTTTGGTCTCTTTGTTGGTTTCTTGGATTCGACAAGCCACAACCCGGATATTGCCACGAAACAATCGGTTTCTGATAGTTTGGTTGAGTATAGATCGTTTCCTTCTACGCCCTTACGACGATTTTTTCGAACTAGCGCTCCAGACATCCGCCTGAACCAAGTCGTCAGTTTGGCATTTTGATGGGAAGCTGACGGTCTCGATTTCTCATTGTACCTGTCCACTCGAGCGAAACTTAAAAAAAAACGGCTCGACTTCAGCGGGTTGCAGCCCAAGACCATCTTCAGTATTTTGTGTCCACTTCTTAGGATGCAAAAAAAATCATTGAAGATTTAAGAAAATATCCTCCGCGTGACTTGTACCTGTGACATTGGCAGGTTGTTTCGCAACGAACAAGCATAGGAAGTGAACCAGTCAGTGTATAATTTAAGCTTTATTTTCAGTCGCGGAGTTTTAATCTATCAGCAAAAAAAAAATTATATTAGGTTTCATTTTTTGTAAAAAATAGGTAAAATTTGTTTGGAAAATTTGTGCATTTTTTTGGCAGAAGGGTAGAGCATTGCAAACATTTTTAAAATAAAGGTTTTAATTCAAAAATAAACTTTCTCGAATACCGCCAGTAATTTTGACTTTTGAGAAAAAGTCATAGACGTTTATCTTTGTTTATTTTTCGCAGTTCAATAAAAAAACAGGAATCCTGACGAAATTTTGAAGAAGTTTTGAACGAAATTTTATACATTTTATTTGAGCAACAAACTAAACGCTTTGTAGTCATAAACGAAGTTGTTAAATGAATCGAACCCGAAAATATCAAATAGGTATGGGAGAGTGAGGAATCATGGGCCCCTTTTTTTTGTTGTTCCATAACTTCTTTATTATAGAAGATAAAATGAAAATAAAAAATGGTATTGTTTTTTACATTTTCAAGGTATCATAAGGTATTTTTATAAAATTTTTAATATGTCGTTTTTCCCAAATTCTGACTGTTTTAAAAAAAGCAATATTTTTTGGATTTTGAAAAATGGTGGGGAGTCGTGGGCCACTAAATCCAAATTGACCAAATAACATGCAAAGTTTCCCAAAACTGTTTTTTCATAATTCATTTCGTTATTTTAAAGTAATTTTAGATGATGAAATAAAAAAGAGAGCTGTGTATGATCGAAAAGATTCAAAAACCTGGCTCGCAAACGTTTTGGCATAATTCCTTACATAGAATGGACAAAATATTTTTCATAACTCTTCATTTGGCATAAGAAAAGTTTACAGATAGGGAAAACGTATTTTAAGTTCTGAATGTGTATCAAAACATAAAAATATAGGTGGTTAAAAATATGTGGCCCACGATTCCCCACAAGCTATGATTTGCAAATTGATTGCGTTTGTGTGACTTATTGATGTTTCATCAAAAATTCCAATTCCACGTGAAAGATCATGACAAAACTAAGATTACAAGCGTATGAGCATATTTTTGTTATGAACTTTAGGTTCCCCATCGATGTAATTAGTGGGTGTACTTTTAATTATGAAAGTAAATTTTTCTAACTTTTTTTAGCTTTATAGATAACAGAAGCATATCATGCGTATTTAAGTCAACAACATATAGAAATATATGCTCACGCAAAGCGATGATTATGACAGTTGGTTCGAGATTATTATCTCAACACACATCTGAGATATTAAAAGTGGCCCACGTTTCCCCATGGCCCACGATACCCCACTCTCCCCTACTCATAGACCTTCTTAATCGATGTCAGAATAAGTTGTCAAGTTTTTTTTTTCAAAATTGGGAATGATTTAGCTTTAAATTGATTATTTTGTTAATTTCTAATCGTCATACCATCAAAACAAGGGATGTTAGACCAAATCTAACAAAAGAGTCGAAATCACGATAGCAAAATCTTCCAAAATCAATTATTGAAAAAATGGCATAAAAAATACTTGTGTCATGAATCATATAAATAGACAAATAGACCTGTTCAGAATAAAATCGATAACCGAAAAGTTGAAAAATTTAGGCAACTAACGATGCCATTGAGTAAATCAATTTATTTTACAAACAGTTATCGAAACATTTTCTTGAAGAATTCCTCATTCGCAAACTAGCGCCAGCTTGAAATGAGTGCATCTCAAAGCACTTTTTAAGCAAAATCTTCCAGAGTGAGGTTATACAAACGAAGAAGAAAAAAAGAAAAAGAAAATCCCGAGCCAACATCCGCAAAGTAAACGAACCTTTCAAATATGCTGTCTGCGGCAGCAAAAGTCAAATCTCCGATGTAGGTAGGTCCCACTCTTCTGGTCTGGTCTCGCTAAGTTTAGTGCTTGAAGTTTCGCGTAAAAATTCGCGATGCAGAAATCGGACCGGTTTTTCGTTATTTTCGTTATGGCAGCAAAAGTGATCGTAAAAGCTGCCTAGCATAAAACTCCTATCCGTTTCTTCCGGGATGGTTTGTTGCGCCGCTCTCTGATGAGTTGGGGCTTTTTTTTGCGCATTCGTACACCCTTGCACTGCTCCAACCAAGCGAGATTGTGTTGTTTCTTGTTTTCATTTTTGTAGATGTTGCAAAACCGGGGGGTTTGTGAAGATCTCGTTTAAAGTTTTCCAATGCCAACGCGACATCCTTGAGAGTTGTTTCGCTATCAACTTTGAGGCTTGTGGTGTTTGCCCTTTTGTTGCAGAAGATACGGGGTAGGTAATTCTTTTCAGATTTAGTAAATCTCAAATTATACGAGTAAAATCTCCCACATTCCCCAGAAAGGCTGTCATCTTGCATGAGATGATCCATTCGTTTAAAATTTTTAAAATGGATTTTCAGAGTAAAACATATCGGCATGATAGATAATATAATGAAAAAAAAAGAGTCCTCAAAACGTTCAACCTTTCTTTCTTCATTTTATCCTACGGTTACCACGACGTGGCCGGCGCCGTTGTGGATTTTGTAAATGAAAATATTTAATAAAGAAATATAATGATTGCACTGCCTTCATTTGACCCAATAAAAACTATAAAATTCTGATGATTACTTCTAAATCTTTTTACAGGTTCTCGTTACCGAATTACCAAATCTGCATGAATATTTGAGAGACTGTACTTGTCAGTTGTTCATTGTCTGCGCCAAAGTTTCAACAATTATGCAAAAAAGAGTTCCATTGACATGATTTGGAGTTTCAACAGTTTTGGGATTCTTTTGACCCAATTTTCAACTAAACATATTTTGTATACTAAAACTTCCAAAGCTGTTCGGATCAATATGACCCGAATCGCACATACACTACATCTTAATCTTTACTCCAATATACTGAAGAGCTGAGATTTTTGAGAGACCATGTACATATGTTCTATGAAAATAATAATCAAATTAACGAAAAAAAGGTCCAGAACGAGTTTCTCAAGGAACGTTCAACCTTGACAAACCTAATGATCAATGCCAGCGATTTGCATACTGCAAACAGGTAAAAAACTACAAGTGGATTCGATATACGTAGATTTCGCCAAAGCTTTACACAAAGTTCCTCAAGGAGTCGTTAGAGAAAAACTTGATCGATATGGGCTTCCTGAATGGACAACTAAATGGCAGTATTCGTATCTGCTGAACCGTCGAGGTTTTATAAACATTCGTGGAACTCACTCCTTCGTTTTCGACATGCCTTCTGTCTGATGTTCCGCAGGGCAGCCATCTTGGACCGCTTATTTTTGTACTTTATCTTAACGACCTGGCAGCATTCCTTCAGTCGCCGAATCTTAAAATCTAGCGGATCGTCGAATCGATAATGGATTGTGTTGTACTTCAGAAGGACATCGACCGCTTATTATTATGGTGCGATGTACACGGTATGGAAGTAAACGTCGAAAAATGTGCCGCTTTTTGTGAATCAGAGCTACAGTTGTCTACGATTACGTTTTAAGTGACACCTCTCTTGAAAGAGTAACCTTCGTTAAGGATCACGGAGTAACGTTTAACCAAAAGCTCTTATACAATCAGCTTTGAAGACCCGTATGCCCTAAAAAAAGTTTTCTGCTCATTGGTATGCAGTATTCTGGAATTTGCGGTACAATTTTGGGCATCCAGCCAATCTATCCACAACGAATATCTTCAGCTACGCATTGCGTGAATTGCCCTGGTAAGATTATGTGTGATTATCACTCTATTCTGAGAGGTGTGCCCTGGTATCAATGACGTCTTTCAGTCACAGAAGAACTTACCTTCTGCGATGTTGTGTAGTTTTCACTGACGTTTCGCACTTATCTGGCTATCGTGTAATTCAATTTATGTTTAAATGTGCAATCCGTGACGTCACCAAACTTTTTTTTTTGTACTTTAGTTTTAGTTGTAAACTAATTTTAAACAATCAGTCTGTACGATAGTCGTCAAAGACTTCAGAACAAATAAATTAAAACTGGGATGTTTTCCTCAAAAATATGACGTCTATTCTGTGTTGGCATCATTGTTGAACCATTTAACTGAAAAAAACATCTCTTATTATTTTGTTTTTCATTTCCAATCACATTATTAAACTCGACGCCTGTTAGTGAACTAAGCATTAATGTGCTCCTAGCGACACTGGGGATTTGATTACTAGATAGTTCATGTTGGTATGTAAACAAAAGTGCTGTTTTGTAATGTTGAATCCCACGATTAGCAACTTGCGTGTTGACAATCGCTGGTGGAGTTATTAATCGCTAGTGAAGAGTGTAGCTATGCAAGGACCTTACTGAGATAGCGAAAGTAATCCACTTCTGAAATCTGCGTTGAATACCTCATTTCAACAGGATATGGGCCCAGATACGTCTGGATTGGAAATAGGGTTAGCACGAGAGGGGTACTCTCAAGACTTATATTGTACCAGTGCCCAGGGCAGAGGAGCTCGTCAGCCACAGGAGCAAACCAGCGCAGGAAACATCCAGCGGTGCCACTGGAGTTAGAAGACGGAAAGGCGGGTTCCGAGAGGGTTACCATTGATGCTATCTCGAGCTACGCTGCGGAAAGTGGCATCAGTTCTTTGCTGACAAACAGAGTAAGGACTTCCGGGATCGGAAGCCGAAATTGGTTAGCGCAGAGAGAAGTCATCCAGTCCAGCTGGTGGATTACCTCGAAGCGGAACTTGGATGATCCTGATCGCCGAGAGGGTTACTCTCGTTTTGTTGTGCTACGCTGCAGTCATCATGCGTAAACTTGCATTCATGTGCTGGAAGGGCATTCTGGCACTTAGGGGAGGTTGTTTGGGCGACACGGTCAGTTGCCAGCCTCACCTCATTGCCGACGCCAGAGCTAAGCTGGACAACGACTTCTGCCGGGGATCAAGATAGGAAGGAGAAATTCATCTTACGATATTCAGTTACGATTCGGTTAGCATGAATCTGCTGACTTCCGATGGCTGGAAGAAGTTGTTGGTGTTGCCAAATTCGCGTATTGACGATCACTGGTGGGATTAACAATCGCTAGTGTAGAGTGTAGCTATTTAAGGACCTTACTGAGATAACAAATAAACGGTAACTCTATTCCATCACTGAAACCTACGTTTTCATAATTTTACATAGTTTTTTCTTATTTTCTTCGCATATGTCAAATGATCAAATTAAAAGTAGTATTTAGTTAGGTTATATTAGGAAATAAAATTTTTATCGCATTTTGTTATTTGTTGTAATTATTCGCGTTTTTAACCTTCTAATTTAATTCTCTACCTCGTTGTCGTTGAAGTACAAAATCAGAATGAATGATAAAGAGTATCAAAAATATATCTAACTGACATTGGGGCATCCAGTGATGACGAGCTCGATGATGTTCGAAAGCTGCGCACCGAGGGACCCAACATTATTTCCAAATTTGATTGACGTATTTAGAAAATTTTAAGTCAATTTTCAAAACAATTTTCTACGGTTTCTCGGTTAAGCAATAAAATTATAAATTTTTTCCCAAAATTCACGGAGAGGTGGATTTTATTACCCATCTATCGTTATAGGAATTCGAACCTTTCATATACTTCCTAAACATTAGACTGGTCAAAATTGGACCGAAAACGTATCTATACATGTTGTTTTGAGTTCCGAAAATCCCAAATTTTATAAAATATCATAAATCTCACTTACCTCGAATAATTTCTCGATTGTTGCCGATCTGGAATGTCACAGAAACACCGGGACTGACATGGAAGAACACTACATGTTCCGAGGGCGGATGAGCGGGACAGTACGGCCGAGTTTGGGGTTCAAAGCCGGGCCCGAAGTGGAAAACCGGATCCACTATAGGCCAGCCGGCAGCCGCCGCCGAGTGACCAGCCGCGGCCGCATTGGTTGGTATCGGAGCGGCGCTTATGGTGGCTGCAGCTCCCGCCGCACTTGCACTAGCCGTAGCCACCGTTGCAATTCCGTTCAGCATCGGATGGTGATGATGGTGATGGATGTGGTGCATCGGCTGAATTGGCTGTGTAGTGGGCCCTGCTGTAGCCTGCCGAACTCCAAGTCCGTTAGCTGTCGAGGGTGTCGGAGCTTGCACAGTACGAGCTGTTGGAGCCACTACAGCGATGGCGGCAGTTGTGGCCGCTGTAGAGGTCACAACCACGCCACTTCCACCACCGCCACTCGGTGGCTCGGTCGCCATTTGAGGACGACGTGTTTTTTTGATCGAACCTATTTGGTAGTATTGCGTCGTCGGTGGTGGAAAAGGAAATTGATGCAAAGGCTGTTGTTGTTGGAGCTGCACAATAGATTCCTTTTGCGTATGTGTCGGCTGCTGTAGCACGGAGGGTAATACAGGTGCCTTTACCATCGAAATGCGCTTCCTTCGGGAGGCAGGCACACCACCACCGGGATAATTTCTAGTTTCAATTATGTCTTCGTTGCTTGCTACCGGTTACACAATTGGAATCGCCCTCAAATTCACAAACTAGAGACAGCTTCTAAATTCTTCGAATTTACTTATGCCATTACCACTGCTAGCCGGTTTATCAAAACTAAAACTGAAACGGACGTCACGAGTCACGTTACACCGGAAGTAGGGATAAACAACGAAACTGATGATCAACTGTTTTACGGTCAGAACTAATAACACATCGATGTTTTTTTTTGCTGTTGCTGTTCACCGTTATCTATTCAACCACTTTTTTGTGCACCCCCGCAGAGTTTGCAAAAACCCGCGCACATGATATCGAAAACACTCTCTGAACTATAAGGTAGAATGTGCCAATCAGTAGCATTAAACGGGTGTGTCTATATTGGGGAAATTTCAACAGTTAACAAATTTTTTCAACTACACACAATTATATCACTGATAACGCTCTCTTGAAGACGACCAACACAATTAGACCGGTACACCTGGAAAGACAAGAAGGAAAAAAATCTATTATTAATACCTTTATATTTGTGATTAAATATTTGTTAAGGGGAAAACAGTGATTTATTTCGGTTTCGAACTGAAAGAAACATCATGCGTGCTTACGCCATCCCTCGATTGGAAGGGGGGATGTGGAAATGCATCGCTTCCAGATGTTTGTCCACGCGATTGCCCTACATCGACTCAAGTTGTACGTACGTACAGATATAGAACATCAGACAAAACAAGGATATCGACAAGGATCGATTATTTTTACCTTCTACAAAACATCACAAGAGATTGGGGGTGGATTCACCACGGCTCCTGTTTCTGGCCGGTTGCCAAGGTGTGATATGGGGGGAAACCCTTTTTCAAACCGGGCGGCGTCCGTCGTTGGCAGCCGAAAAAAAAACACGGCAACCCATTCGGATTTTTGCCACGTCTATCTCGTCTCCGTTTGTGGTAATTATATTGCTACCATCTGTATATACGCGGCGAAGGTACAACGACCAACATTTAGGTGCCAACGACGAAATCGTGTGTGCGAATGTGTGATGTTTTGTTTTATTTTTCTGTTTGTTCAAATTTATTCAGCTGATAAAGACGACTTAAAGCAAATTTCCTGTCCTCCGGCTGTCGCGCCGGTCGGTCTTTGGGATATGTGCCATTGACACCATTCGGCTGCTGGTCGAGGGAAACTTAGCTGATTGGCGAAGAACACGACACGAGGAACAAGGCGCCGGATTCCAAAAAGTTTCGTTCTAAATTCGAATTAAATTTAGAACATTATCAACCACTTGTTGCAGTCCTATCACCGACAACAACACTTGCTGTAGACAGAATGAAAAGTTTACGCTGGGTTTGGTTGGTCTTTTTTATTTGTTTTTTTTTTTTTTGTGCTGCTCTAACTGATAGTAACGACGTGGCCGATCGTTATTTGAGTATATTCTGACCGGTTGGTCCACGTACAACTTAGATAGGCACGGTGGAAACCAAATGATGAAATAGGGCAATATTTATTACCAATAAAAACATACGCGGACAATTTGACATAATTCCAATATTTTTGAGTGCATACTAGCCTAGTCTAAAAAAACCGAAGTGTCAACTAATCAAAACCTTGGGGGATAATTTTTTTCCTAAATTTCATTTCGTTTGTTTTACTTAAATAAATAAATAAACACTTTTCTGGCATTTGCGTGTATTGATGAATTGTTATCCGACTAAACGTAATTTCAAACAAATGCTGTGAATTCTGATCTTGAACCTTATTTTAGAAACAGTTTTATTTGTACCGTAATCCGGGGTAAGATTGAAAACTTTTTTCAATATTTTTCGATTATTTTTTCTGTTAAGGGAAATGTGGCATGTTTCATATTTTTAAAACCAGTACGAGTTTTCTTGATCAATTGCTGAGGCAGCTCGGAACAAACTCAAATGATATAAAATTAATCATAAAACTCTACAAAATTGAACATAACACTTTCGGTGGCTCAAAGATATTAAATTTTCAACTTTTGGTCCAGTGACTCCATATATCCTAATTTTTATTTCTCATGTCCCTGAATTTTAAAAAAAAAATGTTGGCAACCCTGCTCACATGAGTTCTTTGCGGTATTTGCCTACTATTTTGATCTCTCTGTTGATTCTCTATCACCACCCGTTGACTCGGGATTTAAGCCGAGCACATTGTCAATTGTTTCGATTAATTTTATATTAAAACCTGGCACAATCTGGGCTTCTGATTTCAAAATTGACGACCAAAAAACCCTGAATATTTTGTCAAAATCCAGAAATTACTCAACAAAAATCGAAAAGATAAAAAACCGGATTATGTTTCCTAAAACTTGTTCAAAAAATTAGTTTCAAAATTTTCACAACACAATTTGTTTTTTTTTATTTACCAAATAAAGTGGATAAATCCGGCCAACCGGGCCGGCATTGGCTAACGCGCAGTTGTACTAAAGCGGAAATTGCAGGTGGCGGGTGGCAAAAATACTACCAGCCTGGTAGTACCAGCCTGGTAGTACCAGCCTGGTAGTACCAGGTGCTGACCAAGTTCGACGGGTGTCTTCTGGTGGACGATGAAACCTATGTCAAGGCTGACTTTGGGAAAATCCTAGATCAAAAATTTTACTTGGCCAAGGCTCGGGGGGATGTTCCAGCTAGATTTAAATTTGTTTTTGCTCGAAAATTTATTATTTGGCAGGGGATTTGCAACTGTAGCAAAAAAAAACAAAAGTTTTCGACCATCCCGCAATGTTTTGGCCAAATCCGGCAAGCTGTCATTACAGCAATGTCGTTCAAGAAAGGTATGCAGAGAAAGGGGTCCAGTTCCGCCCTATTGAGAAACACTGGGCAATCTTGAAAAGGAGACTGAAGGCTAAGGGAAAGATTGTCAATGACATCAATCAGATGAAGACCTGGTGGAATAAAATAGCTAAAACGATGGACGAATAAGGTGTGCGCCTTCTAATCAGCCGTATTACAGATAAAATTCGAGAATTCCTTCGAAACCGTGACGAGTTATTTTAGCCCTTGTTTTAAAAAGTATGAAGAAATCGCTACATTTGTATGAAACAGATCTTGGATTCTGTAATAGATAAGCGAAATGCAAGCTTTATGTAATTACACCACTAGAATCGGTATGAAATTGGCTTTCTGGTGAATATTGCGGAAATCTTGGGTTAATATACTAAAAATCCTGTGCAAACTTGTATTTTAGTGTAAAAAAATCTGAAAAAAGCAAATTGACAAAAAAAGTAAAAAAAACCAACTACCTTTGAAAATTCATCAAAAAATCTGTGTTTCGATTTTGGCAACCTAAAAATGCAAAAATGTGCTAAATTACATCAAGTTTTCAATCTTTTTTTCAAAATTAATCTGGTGTGACTTAAACAATTATGACGATTCATAGATCGCAAAGTACGGTTTTTACACCACTTTTCATACATTTTTTTGTGGTTATGATATTGAGAAATTAAAAACAAAAAATGTGCAACATATAGTTTCAGGTTTCTTGGACACAAAGTGAATTTATGTTTTAAGCATTCCAAAGCTGATCTACAGTATTTTTTCCGAAGCATGTTTTTCGGATTTTTTAGATTTTGAATAACGGAAAACTGAGGTGTTCTAGGTGAATAATGTCTGAGAAACATATTTGAGTTACATTACGAGGTCAAATTGACACTCAAGGTCTGATAAGGGATTTTTTTTCCGGGCTTTCAGGACGCGTTCATAAAAAAAGTAATGATGCAAAATTAAAGATTTCAAGGATTGATTGAGGGTCCCCGAAGATTTTTTTTTATTTGGATGCACCTGAATAAAGCTACAAGCCGCCAACCTTCCAATAGTGTCACATTGAAACTATTGGAAGGTTGGCACATTTGCACAATGAATTTTACTCTTGAACCTTTTTTAAGTTTTTTATTTTAAATACTAACTAAGTCTGAAATCTTCCCAGTGAAAAACATTGGAATATTTCTCTTTGAATTTTTCTATTACAGAGAATTTCAGTTAAAGAGAGATAAATCACGAATAGAATGTTGCATTTAACAGTACTAATCATTATTGTTTGAAGACACCAGAAACTGCCTTCTATGCAGACATAATCTTTAATTGAAGGAAATATACTAAACTCATATATTAATATGTATTCTCTGGAATAACATATGCAACCAATATGTAACCAATGTTGCTGATATTCCAAAAGCATATCGAGTAAAATTCGGCATTAAACTCACACATTCCTGTTCCATCTCAGGCGATACCCAATTGTGGATTGGTTTCCATAATTCTGATCCCCACAGGCCAACGAACGAATGTTGTTTGTTGCGTATTTAAATTTTCACTTTTTGCCAGTTTTTGTACTTTTATTTCCTTATCTAATCGCGCGAACCATTACATGCCAAACAAACGGCAACAAAAACACACAATTTGAAACGCAATTGGAATGTGGAACACGCTCGTGGATGAATGATTCGACGGCAACTAACTGGCGATGCCCGGGGTCAGAAGAGATCGGAAGCTCCGGGAATATGTAGATGACGGGGTTGGGGTGGGATATGTAGTCTCTTTCTAGCTTACATACATACAATAATATCAATTGGCAGCCGTCGGGACCCAGGGTCTGGTGGTGATGACCGAACGACCGGCTTTTCATCGGCTAGAGGTAGTACTTTTGATTTGATGGACATTGGTCGCGCACTTGGCATGGTCGGTCATAAACAGCGGACAGTTTTACAAAGCTACGGGGCAGCAGCGTACCGGAGTGTTCGCGGCGACTTTTAGCTCCTCCGCTCCTCATTTGTGTCTCTCCTTCGGAAGAAGAAGGAAAGAACCTGGACTCATGTGTAGTCCGCAGCCAAGCCTCAGAGACCAGTGCTAGTCCTAACTGAACGTGTGATCGGCGACGCTGCGTATATGGTTGTTTGAAAGAATGATTAGATGACTTTTGTTCCTTTGGCATCTGGGTTGTCCATAACTATCATACGGCTGCGACTGCGACAGCAAACGACGAAGAGGTAACAATTATTCCGCGAACAATGTTGTCACTTGATTAGTTTTAATCATTTTCGAACGAATCCGATAGACGACTAATAACACTGTGCAACATTTTCGAGGTCACTTTCTGTAAACAACTTCTCTTTATTTAATTACAAACATCAGTTTTCTTGTTTCTATTAAAGTCGCGTCAACTGAAGCTCTTTTCAAAGCAATCGGAAAGTTTCCTTTAATTCGAAAGGGAATTTTTCGATTATTTTGTTTCAGTAGAATTATTCAACCAAGTAGGCCCACAACACATATTAGAGTCGCGATAACATTGTGTCATTCGAGGCTTTTTTAACGATGCAGTTGTCGGACGGCCATTAAAAACCCATTTTATCATTATAAACAAGGTTGGTTACTAAGCACTGTTGCTATGGAAAAACCAGAATTGTTGGAAGGATATCATGGATTGCTACTCCTTCAACACCCTCTCTCGTTCATGTATGATTAACAGCATACAACGACCGGTCCAAACGCCACACTTGACGGGATTTTGACTGTCGGGAACCTCCATGTAAACCGTCTCTTTCAACATTCCTTGAAGTCACTCCATCAACGAAAACCACATGGATCGCTGCTAACCGAGCTCCGGCGGGGTGGGTTTCATCGAAGTCCTGCCCATGTTGTTGTAGATAGTTTTTCGCTGCTAATCGAGCCTCGTAGAGCAACGGTAGGCCATGGTCATCTCCATTAAGACGAAACATCCATTCCGCACTCAAGAGCTTCAAACCATTGGACCACATCGTCAGGTTCCAAGAGTAATTGTTTTCGAAGAAATTAGGATCGCTCCTCACATCTTTCATCGGCATCGTATAATTTGGCACCAAGGTCGGAAAATTTTCTGGAAAATCAAAAGAAAGAGGACCAGCAGAAACTGCACCAAAATTAACGGAATAAACCAGGACTTACCTGGGAGCGAGCGCTCCTTACCGCTACGCCTCACCGACGCTTGCTTAAAGGGCTCGTGGTGTTCTTGATGCGGCGGCGGCGCGGATGGCTCTCCGTTGCTGCTAACATCAGTTGAACATTCATCTGACTCAGGGAATTCTTCGGAAGCAATAAGCGAATTGGGCAATTCACTATCAACCACACATGGCGAATCTTTAACATCGGTGACTAGTTTCAAACCATCAGTTTCATCCCCCTCTGGTTCGATAGGTACGGTGACCATCATGCACTCTCTTCTGACTTGGATACCAGCTGAATTTATCTTGATCCGCAGTTCATAAAGATTACCATTGAGATATGCGACCGCAACTGTCATTCCATCCTTCTTCAACGTCGCTTTGGAGCCAGAGAACAGAACGGAAATTCCAGCCCTTGCCCTTGCCTTGATTTATCATTCACTAGATGCTCACTGGATCCAGAGTCGAGCTTGAAACACAGCACTTTCTTGCACATCCAGCTTGACACGGCAATCGACCCTCTTGTGTCCCTTCTTGCCGCACCGATTACATCTTCCGTTGAACCTCTTCGTGACTTTTTAAGGAAAACAGCCCCAAGAAACGCTGCTGATTGTTCTTGATCTTGCACAACCCTCTGGCGATCCAGCTGCTTCATCTCCTCGCTTAGCAAACGCTGCTTTACGAGTTCCAGGCTCAGTTCATCGTCATCCAGGTTCTCCAAGGCTGTGATCAAAGGGTTCTATGATTCCGGCAGGGTGCCGAAAAGAATCACCACAACATCTGCGTCTGACAAATTCGTTGCTGCCAAACGTAGCTGCCGAACAAGGTCTTCAAATTTCACTAAATGGGACCGCATGGATTCACCTTCGTTCATCTACAAACGACCAAGTTGCTTCCGAAATAGATTCTGCGAGTTGCCTTATCACGAACTATTTCCAGGCATTCGTCTCAAAGGAAACTAATCAACGTTGACTTTGCTTTCCTGTCCGCTTCACGAAATTTCGTCCTTTCTGCTGCCACTTCCGGTGGATCCTGCGCCAAGGTGTGGGCCAACCCCAATGCGTCTAGATGCATCTTGACCCGGAAGCTCCAATTGTGGAATCCATTTCCACCACATAATAACGGTATTCCGTGTAAAACTGCTTCTCTTCCTGAAGAGCCCATAATCTGTTGAGATAGCAGAATTGGGGCAAGGACAGGAACAACAAGAATTCAAAAGGCTTTCAGACTAATATAAAAGTACGTCTTTATTAAGCGGAGTTCTGGTACTAAGTGATAAGTTTTTCATTATAAACAAGGTTGGTTTTTAACACTAAACATACCGACACTTTGTATATACCTATTCATACCGCGAGCGGTCAAATGACGGTTTTCACTGTTTTCGCTAAAACTTTCTTGTTTCTCAACCGATTTCTTTGAAGTTTATAGTTTTGAAAAGCCTATAATGTGACTCAAATATGTTTCTCAGACAATTTTCAGCTACAATCAATTATTTTAAAGTTACGTTAAGTCCAAGAAATTTTTTATGAAAAAACATGCTTCAGGAAAATTGCTATTAATCTGTACATCAGTGCTCAAAAACAATTTCACTTAGTGCATAAGAAAGCTGAAGTTAGAAGCTTTATGTTGCACATACGGAAATTTTTATCAAATTTTTTTTAAGATAATGGCCACAAAAAATGTAAAAAAGTTGTGTAAAACCCGTACTTTTCAATCAATCAACCGCCAAAGCTGTTCCTGTTACAGTAAATTTCAAAAAATGAATTGGAAAGTTGACGTAATTTGTCACATTTTGGCATCTTTAGATTTTTTAAAATACGAAATACATAATTTATGACGAATTTTCAAAGGTAGCTGTTTTTCAAACATTTCATCAATTCGGATTTTTTATACAATTCCTACACCTAAATTAAGCTTTGCACTGGATTTTGAGTATGTTATTGTAAGGTTTAGGCAAAAAATTTATATGCAAAAGAAACAGAATTTCATACCGGTTCTAGTGACGTAACTACATAGGCGGTGCGATGCTTGACAAAAATATAATAAATATATTTCTGAAAGTAAAACCAGAAAATTTGAGCGAATGCTCGTTTATTTTTTCGTTTCCTTTCACCCGTCTTCGTGTGCAAAATAGCTGTGAGATATTACCACCCACTGCGTCCGTCTGCCAAGCAAGAATTTGTGCTGACTTTTTAAAATTCAGAAACTACCTCACTGTTTTATTTATCATATTTTTGTCAAGCATCGCACCGCCAATGTAGTTACGTCACTAGAACCAGTATGAAATTTTCTTTCTTTGCATATAAATTTTTTGCCTAAACCTTACGATAACATACTCAAAATCCAGTGCAAAGCTGAATTTAGGTGTAGGAATTGTATCAAAAATCCGAATTGATGAAATGTTTGAAAAACAGCTACCTTTTAAAATTCGTCATAAATTATGTATTTCGTATTTTAAAAAATCTAAAGATGCCAAAATGTGACAAATTACGTCAACTTTCCAATTCATTTTTTGAAATTTTTCTACTGTAACAGGAACAGCTTTGCCGGTTGATTTATTGAAAAGTACTAGTTTTACACAACTTTTTTACATTTTTTGTGGCCATGATCTTAAAAAAAATTTGATAAAAATTTCCGTATGTGCAACATAAAGCTTCTAACTTTAGCTTTCTTATGCACTAAGTGAAATTTTTTTTGAGCACTGATGTACAGATTAATAGCAATTTTCCTGAAGCATGTTTTTTCATAAAAAATTTCTTGGACTTAACGTAACTTTAAAATAATTGATTGTAGCTGAAAATTGTCTGAGAAACATATTTGAGTCACATTATAGGCTTTTCAAAACTATAAACTTCAAAGAAATCGGTTGAGAAACAAGAAAGTTTTAGCGAAAACAGTGTAAACTGTCATTTGACCGCTCGCGGTATGAATAGGTATACCACATGCGTTATTCGAAAACCACAACACTTAGAAAATTTTTAAAAACGCAAAAATACTTGCATTTTGAAAATAAAAATAGTCCTGTCGTTAAATTTGCGAAAAAAATTTTATATAAGGTGTAATCATCATTCAAAGTTCAAAAACCGTCATTTGACCGCCTCCGGTACGTTTAGTGTTAAGCACTGTTGCTATGGAAAAACCAGAATTGTTGGAAGGATATCATGGATTGCTACTTCTTCAACAGATTTCTAGCCAAGCTAATCAATAGAATCGAGTTTTGTTGTTTTCTATATTGCAATATTTTGTATACTTTAACCGAGACTCGAATTCGAAAGTATCATATCAAATTTCGGGCTATTTCGCAAACTGCGGATCTTTAGAGTTGATTGTTAAACTGAAATTTAATTTTTGATACAATACAATCCAATGATAACTTCTTCCAGAAGGCTACAGGTTCACAAACTACAACATCAAATTTAAGAAGAAATTCCATACTTAGATCCGATAGAATATTCGTTCAACAAATTAAATAACAAAATATAATAACAAACGATCGCATTCCATACTGCTTGTGTCATTGTCATTGGCACGCTCATTGGCAGCGGGGTAAATCAACATCGAAAGTAAAACTTTGAGCGAATGAAAGTTAACATCTTGCAGCAAAAACTTATGATGTTGTTGCACATACTACTTCTTTGATTCATGATTATTACAAACTCAGGCCTTCTGATAAATAAATAAATACAGTAAAAACCGGTAGCCATATCACAAACTCTCCAATCACTAGAGTAGTATGTAAGTACGTGATGTAGCTTTTTTTTTATTTCTTACACTCATTGTTTGCCATTCAGCAGATGGTTTATGAATGAATGCGCAAATACGCCATATGAATAGAGAGATATCGGACCTATTATTCACTCGCACTCGCTACAATGTTGCACTATTAAGGCTAGTGTGATTGTGCGATTGCGAGTTGTGAATAATTCCTGACTGTTAGGAGACGTAACAATCTACTTTTTCTGTTAGTAGTGAACCAAAAATTCAAACACCAGGAAGCCCATGTCTCGTGGCCGGTGTCTATTCCATATGGTGAAATCATTATCGCGATTCATCTGGTTGTCCTATTCAACTTCCGCCCACTGCTGGAGTTTTTACTCGCTCGAAATGGCGCAGATTTTCTGGATCTGGCCGTCGTCGTCGTTGGCTGGCTGGAAAATGTGCCTGGGTGTCCCCAGCATAGCAGTCTATGTATCTGCCAAAAACCGCCTCCACACGGAAGGGAATAAAAAAGAGGGGGGGGGGGAGGGGGGTAGGGAGAAAGATTTTCCTTTGCAACAATTGGGTTGCCGCCAATAGGGACACTTGGACGACGATATCATTCACAGAGCTATGGTAGATGAGGATTAAAATGTAGGTGAAAAAAAAATCATCACAGCAATTACGTCATACTAATCGATGGATAACGGCACAGAAATCATCACCGTCAATAGAGAGACCCAATGACACGAAATCACATCGATGCATCGTCACTTTTGTTCGGGCTGACAACGTGAGGTTCGCTTTGAGTGCGAGAAATGGCCAGGAAGCGTACCAAGATTGATTGAATGTGATTTGCTCAAATTAGGTGTAATTTTGCCGTCGACATAGGTTTTTAATTCAGTGTTATCAGTACCTAGTAGCATTAAAGTGCTGTGTTGTTTATTAGATAAAAGCTCCAGCGATAATAGATTTATTTTTGTTGAATGTGGTTCAGTGTAGAATTTTAAACGATAACTAGTAAAGTTGAGAATTGCTTTGCAATTTTATAATTTAAAACACAAACCCATTTAAATATGATTGACTGATTTCAAAGCTAGAAGTTATGCCTGGAATTCACGGGTCTTTAGTTTCATTTATAGTCAACTTAACCGAGAGATTGCCAGAGATACGTAGAGAGTTATGTATTTAACAGTCAGCGGTATTGTGGATTTTAGAAGAGTGATGTAGAGTTGTTTCCGAGTTTTTAATATACAATATATTAAAAAATTCCTGTAACGATTTCATTGTTTAACTTATGGCTAAATCTCATAGGTAAGTTACTTACGTTTAGTAATTTTCTCTATTTCTACTCCTGCTCTTCTAAATTCTGTATGCGGCTTAATAAGATGTTCCTAAATAGTGATTGCAAGATAATGATTTCGTTTGTTTACATTTTTTTAAGGTAACCTCACTTGTATGCTGCTGACTGGTAACTATAGCAACGATCTTCTAAAAGCCGACGCCTTTGACGCCGTTTTGGTTCTGTTACTGCTGGACGCTGGTTGCGGTTAAATAACTTGCACAGTGGAAGCCTGATGTGAAATCATCATAAATATTCATTTGATATCAACTTTTAAACAATATGTAATCTTACTTTGATCGCGGATTGCTCGAAAGACGTAGTACTTATATCACAACGTTGTGCAATCCTTTCCACTTGCCTATTCGGAGTATTTTACAAATTATTTATTAATTTAATTCTTTTGGTTTTTTTCTCTTTTCAGATGCGGTTACCTTTCACGTGACGTGGTCTAACTAGTCATCCAAGAATGGCCTTAAATTCGTATCAAAAAATAACTGCTCAATAAATCTGGCGCTCTATCTTCACAAAATGCTTCTATCAGTTGTCGCTTATTCTTCTTTTAGAGAAATCTCTCCGAACTACTTCCTGACAACTTTAAAGGTTCTTTCGCACAGCCTTTGCTATCTGTTCCTAGCCATCTACACGGAAAAAATATCAAAATTTCATATGATGGAGGCGCGCCGTGACACTCCCCCCCGTAAACCGGTGCCTGGTTTACTTATGCATCGCGCCGTACATCAAGTATTGCAAGCTTCACAGCCGGACGCTCATAAACTCCATGTGCGGTTTGCACTACTGCTTCCCTTACTTCACCGTCTTTGCCAGGAATAGCCGAAATCACTCTACCGAGTGGCCAGCAGTTGCGTGGAAGGTTGGGGTCAACAACTAGGGCCACATCATCCACCTTGATCGATTTAATTGGTGTGGTCCATTTCGTTCTCCTGGTGAGATCGGGTAAGTAATCTCGAATCCAGCGTTTCCAGAAAACGTTTGCCTCAATTTGCGATGTTTGCCAAGTATTTCTCAAAGCTTGGTTGCTGTCATTGAAAGAAGTCGCCGGTTTCAACCCGTTTGATGATCCCAGAAGGAAGTGGTTAGGAGTCAACACAGAAGAAATTTCGTTGTCCATTGTTAAATGTGTCAGTGGTCTGGAGTTGACAACATTTTCGATCTCTATCAACAGGTTTTTAAGAACTTCATCTGTGAGCTGATGCCGTGGCTTTATCTGGTTGAGATTTCTTTTTACCGTTTGGATCATTCTCTCCCATGATCCACCCATATGCGGCGAGGCGGGAGGAATGAATGACCAGGTTGTATTAGGGCTCGATATTTCTTGGATGACTAAATTTTGATCCATAGACTCAAGTGCAGTTAAAAGTTCCTTACTTGCTCCTACCATGTTGGTACCACGATCACTAAAAATTTCTATGGGAACACCTCTTCTCCCCATGAAATTCCTCAAGGCCATAATACATGATTGTGCAGAAAGTGAGTAAGCTATTTCAATGTGAATCGCCCGCACCGTTAAGCAAGTTATGAGTACGCCCCAACGTTTTTCAGAACTACGCCTCACCGTGACGTTAATTGGACCAAAGTAATCGATTCCAACAAAGGAGAATGGTCTGGAAAAGGCTGCCAATCTTGATTCAGGTAGATCGCTCATCGGAGGGGGTTGTGGAATGGTTCGTAAGTTTTTACAGATTTGACATGCAGCTCGTACCTGCCAGAGAACACTAGCAAATCGGGGTACTATTCGAAAACGTTGTCTTAGCTCGTTCAACACGGTGCGATGATTGCGGTGGTAGAAACGTACATGGTAATGGTGAACTATGAGGCTCGTTATAGGACTCTTTTTCGGAAGGATTATGGGATGTATGGCATCCATGCTAGCCATTTTGCATGCTCCAATACGCGTTCTGGCTCTTAGCACCTTTTTTGCCTTTCTTACAGAAAGGTATAGTTATCGGTCGATTTGGGAGATCCTTAATTTTGGGTCTTAGATATACCTTTATAGGTACCTATCGAATCAGCTCGACGAGTTCAGACGATGTCAGTGTATTTGTGTGTGCTGGTGTGATTTTTTGTAAACATTGTCCACACGTTTTTGCGAAACTGGGAAGTACAATAAAAATGATTTTCGTCTTAAAAAATTTGATTTTTTTCCCTCTTCAATGTATAAAAGAAAGAAAAAAAAACAAAATAGTTTGAAAAAAAATTTTTCATAGTAATTATCATCAAATCATCACTCCAAAAAACGTGTCAATTGGGCTTGCTAGCCACAACCAGCAATCACTAAAATCAAGATTGTTGTATATATGACGTCATATTTTACATGACGTCATAAACATGATGGGCGCGCTCACTGTGTGCGGTGGTTAAAATTACAGCCTCACTCACACTCATGATGTCATCATGCCGACAAAACGAGTAAGAGGAAGTGGTAGAACGAATGAGAATATTTCCTACTTCAGTATAGTACCAGTTCAGTATAAACCGAACCGGTGTCAAAAATTTTTGAAGTCGAAACTCCAAACCACATTATAAAAATATGGATTTTCATAAAGGGGTACCACCCCGAACTTAATATATTCAATCGATGGGTGTAACATCTGACATCGCATTTTTCTGCAGCGATGGCGGGCTTCGCTTCGATAGCCCAACGCTATATTCGCAAGCAAAGGTTTCCTTTAGAAGGAGAAACCACATAAGGGACGCGAGCGGAGCACACCATCTCAATTTCTCTCATACCGTTCGAGCTTATGTCGTTCGTGAGAGCATGAGACAAATTGAGTTGGTGTGAATCGTCCGAATCATACGCACACAATTTCTCCATTTAGTAGCATTGACTCAAACTTTTAGCCTGTGCCCAAACCGCGATCGTTTTGTGCTAAAATTTTAGAAGGGTTATAAGACACAAGCGGGAATCTGTCAGATAATTCTGTAGTAAATTTGTATAAGGACGAACGCGCAAAATGTGAACAAACCTAGCGTTGCATTTCATGAGGGTGAAACTAGCAGTCAGCTCGGTTCTCATTCCGAGCTGACTGCTAGTTTCGCGTTTGAAATATCAGAACATCTAATCAAATCCTGTTGGAACATCGCGATAAAATATAATAAATAAATAAATAACAAACAAAATAATGCGAAAAACAAAAAAAATGAATAAATTGCACGAAAGTTTATGTGCAACAAAACTGCATATTACATCATTGCACAAAATCTATAAATCAAGTAACTTTTCATCAAATAAATCAATAAAATCAAGAATACAAAAGGTGAAATAACTCCCATCTTCCAAAATTTGGTTTTTAATCTTGTAATTTTTCGGATTTTTGATTTTTTTTTTAAATTTACATAAAACATTTCATACTTTATTTATTTCCCCCATCGGGTTTTTTTTAAATTTCGGGGTGACAAAAGAAGAAATTGAGATGCAATGTAGTTCTTCGAATGGTAATTTTTCACTCAGCTGACAACTCCATTTGTTTACATTTGGCCGTACGTCCTTTTGAAATAATCGATACCGCTGCTGATCTCATGTTGGGTAGGGAAAATAGAATCTTATTGGAAAAAATAATGTCATACTGGAATAAATTCATCTAGTAGTAGCATGTATCCTGACGAGACAAACATCAAAAATACATATTTTAAATATTGTCGAGTATAAGTTTTTATTAAGAAAATTGACAAAATTGTCAAAAAATATTGTCAGTATGATGAAACAGGAAAAACTGTCCAAATCAACAAAATTAAAAAATTGACATAATTAGCTAAATTGACAAATTAGTAAAATTGTCAAAAATGACAAAATTGACACAATTGGCAAAATTAAAAAAAAATTACAAAATTGACCCAATCGAAAATTTTACAAAATTGGGAATTTTACAGTGGACAAAATTGACTTAGTGGACAAAATTGAAAAAAATGACAGAATTGACAGAACAAATTGTCAAAATTGACAAAATATATTGTCAAAATTGATAAAACAGAAAAAACTGTGCCAATTGGCAAAATTGACAAAGTTGATAGAATTAACATAATTGAAAAAAATTGACAAAATTGACAAAATTGAAAAAAATGAAAAAAATGACAATTTTGACAAAATAAAAAAAAATTGACAAAATTAACAAAAAATTACAAATTTGAAAAAATTAAAACAATTGACAAAATTGAAAAAAAAAACAAAATTGACCAAATCGACAAAATTGACAAGATTTACTTAGTGGACAAAATTGAAAAAAATTGACAAAATTGAAAAAAATTGACAAAACATAGTGTCAAAATTGACAAAACATATTGTCAACATTGACAAAACATATTTTCAAAATTGTTGAAACAGAAAAAAACTGTGCTGATTGACCAAATTGGCAAAATTGACAGAATTGAAATAATTGACAAAATTGTGACAAATTTGACAAATTAACAAAATTGACAAAATTAACAAAAATAAAAAAAAATGGCAAAACTGTAAAATTGAAATTTTTTTTACAAAATTGACCAAATCGACAAAATTGACAAGATTGACTTAGTGGATAAAATTGAAAAAAAAATGACAAAACATATTGTCAAAACTGACAAAACATATCGTCAAAATTGTTGAAACAGAAAAAACTGAGCCAATTGACAAAATGGGCGAAATTGACAAAATTGTGACAAATTTGACAAATTAAAAAAATTTACAAAATGTACAAAAATGACAAAAATTACAAAATTGACGAAATTGAAAAAATTGAAAAAAATTTACAAAATTGACAAAATCGACAAGTATGACTTAGTGGACAAAATTGAAAAATAATGGCAAAATTTACAAAACATATTGTCAAAATTGACAAAATTGACAAAACATAATGTCAAAATTGTTGAAACAAAAAAAAATGTGCCAATTGACAAAATTTTGACGAATTTGACAAATTAACAAAATTTACAAAATTAACAAAAATGACAAAAATTAAAAAATTGACAAAATTGAAAAAAATGAAAAAATAATACAAAATTGACTTAGTGGACAAAATTGGAAAAAAAATGATAAAATTGACAAAACAATATGAATTGATGAAACAGATAAAAACTGTGCAAAATTAACAAAATTGAAAAACTTAACAAGATTGCAATTTGTCTTTTTTGTCAAATTTGTCAAGCTTTTCAATCTTGTCAAGTTTTTCAATTTTGTTAATTTTGCTCAGTTTTTTCTGTTTCATCAATATAGACGATATGTTTTGTCAATTTTTTCAATTTTTTTAAAATTTTGTCCACTAAGTCAATTTTGTCGATTTGGTCAAATTTGTAAATTTCTTTAAATTTTTTCAATTTTCTAATTTTTATCATTTCTGTTAATTTTGTCAATTTGTCACAATTTTGTCAATTTTTTCAATTACGACAATTTTTTCAATTACGTCAATCTTGTCAACTGAAAAGTTACAAAAATGACACAATTCTCAAAAACGAATATATGACAAAAAATTAAATTGAAAACAAAATGTACTAGTAACAAAATGACACTTTTGACAAAATTTGAACGTTTGTCTAAAATGACGATAAGTTCACAATGGAACCAGATTCAGTATTAACAGAACTGATTTCCATTATTTGGAACCGAGGTTCCAATTATTTTGCCAACAAGAATTCTTCAATTACACTCCAATCGATGGGTGTAACATCTGACATCGCATTTTTCTGCAGCGATGGCGGGCTTCGCTTCGATAGCCCGACGCTATATTTGCAAGCAAAGGTTTCCTTTAGAAGGAGAAACCACATAAGGGACGCGAGCGGAGCACACCATCTCAATTTCTCTCATACCGTTCGAGCTTATGTCGTTCGTGAGAGCATGAGAGAAATTGAGTTGGTGTGAATCGTCCGAATCATACACACACAATTTCTCCATTTAGTAGCATTGACTCAAACTTTTAGCCTGTGCCCAAACCGCGATCGTTTTGTGCTAAAATTTTAGACGAGTTAAAACCCAAGCGAGAATCTGTCAGATGATTTTGTAGTAAATTTGGAAATGGGCGAACGCGCAAAATGTGAATAAACCTAGCGTAGCATTTCATAAGGGCGAAACTAGCAGTTAGCTCAGAACGAAAAAACGCGTTTGAAAATTCGGAACATTTAATCAAATCCTGTTTAAACAACGTGAGGGGGGGGGGGGAGATGGGGGCTGATAATAAAAAATTATGGGAAAAACAAATTAATTGGAATAAATTGCACGAAATGTTGTGTGCAACAAAATTGCATATTACATCATTGCACAAAATCTATGAATCAAGTATTAATTTTTCATCAATTAAATCAATTAAATCAAGAATACAAAAGGTGAAATAACTCCCATCTTCCAAAATTTTATTTTAAATCTTGTAATTTTTCGGATTTTTGATTTTTTTTTTCAAAATTTACATAAAATATTTCAAATTTTATTTATCTTACACTTCGGGTTTTTTTTTGTTAATTTTGGATTGACAAAAAAAAGAAATTGTGCTGTAATGTAGGTCTTCGAACGGTACTTTTTCACCCAGCTGAGAACTCCATTTGTTTACATTTGGCCGTACGTCCTTTTGAAATAATCGATACCGCTGCTGATCTCATGTTGGGTAGGGAAAATAGAATCTTATTGGAAAAAATAATGTCATACTGGGATCAATTCATCTAGTATAAGCATTCTCTGTGGTATTAGCATGTATCCTGACAAGTTGTTGAAAACAAATATCAAAAATACATAATTTAAATATTGTCGAGTTTAAGTTGTTATTAAGAAAATTGACAAAATTGACAAAACATATTGTGAAAATTAATGAAACAGAAAAAAAACTGTCCAAAATGACAAAATTGAAAATTGACAAAATTGGCGAAATTGATAAGATTGACAAAATTGATAAAATTGACAAAACATGATTCAGGACATTTTGAAGACAAATTTCCTAATATCAGGACAATTCGAAAGTTTTTGAAAATTAGGACAACCTCTCGAAAGTCATAACAAATCCTGAAAAATCAGGACACCTGGCACCCCTGACGTGCATTACAATTGTTCAGTTGTTGTTGTTGTTCCTCTTGTGCTCAGAGGTGCCAAGTGTCCTGATTAATGAGGATTTGTCCTGATTTTCGAGAGACTGTCCTATTTTTTTTTTTTAAACTCTCGAGTTTTTTAAATTGGTGCATAAAACGTCCCGAATTGTCCTGATTTTTTGAAAACCTCTCAAATTTAAACGAATTTGTATTTAAACTATGAGAAAATCTAATAAATCTATTATAAAATAGTTGAATCAAATTAACAGAGGATAATCTTCGGTTCCGATGATATTTAAATGGTTTTTTTTTTAGTTTTTTATTTAAAGGTTTGTTTAGTTCAAAGAATAAACCCTTTGTTCCAAAATTATATCTTCAGAATCAAACTCATTATACATTATTTCAAATAAAAAGAAGTTTGTTTCAATAGAACTTTTTTTTTATCAAAATCAATTTTGTTTTGGTTTCAACGCCAAGTTTTCTCTAAGTGAATGATAAAATTATAAATATGTCTTAACTAACAAAATTGACAAATTTCTTAAACTTGACAAATTAAACCAAAATGACAAACATGACAAATTTGGAAAAAAATGACAAATATAACCAAAATGACGAAATTTACAAAATGACAAATCAGAAGAGAGAGAAATGGCAAATTTCACATAATTGACCAAATTCGCAAATTTTAGATAGGATACACATACAAACAAAATTATCAAAAATTACATTCATTGACAATATTCACAAATCTGACAAATTGGATAACAATGACAAAAATTACAAAAACTATTCAAACTTAATTTACAAAATTTACCAACTTGAAAATATGCCAACAAAACTGACACAAATATGACTTATAGATATATGTATCATGATTGAAAGTAAGTGAGATGCAAATATGCTGCAACCCAACTATTTTTTGCAAATCCCCGTATCCTGCACTCCAGAGGTTTCTCAGAATAAACGTTGAATCATTTGAAACACATGGGTGGGCATCCTTTTTTTTAAATTGTATTTTTTAATATGATTTCCGGTTTTTATTAGGAATTTTGTATATTGTGTCTTGCATATGCATCCAAACATAATTAACAATCTGTAAGAAAGGCTACAATCCACTGTCAAGTGTATTAAATCGGGTTTTTCATCTAGAAACGGCCAGAATTCGTAAATCGAACTTGATTTTGGTATGAGTTCGTGGGAAGCGCTGTTATCTGACAAAATTGCGATTTCTTCAGAGAACTTTTCGAGTTGTGCTTGTTTGAAAAGAACTAGTTCTGCCTTGTGAATTTCTTGGCCAGAGAGAGGACCGACTACGAGAGGTTTTTTGTGTGCTTGATTATAACGATTGATGAGGTATCTTCGAACCCATGCTGCTGTTCGTCTTAGTTGATTCCAACTTCTGAATCGCGTCGCTTCAAATAGTTCAACTGGTACTTGGCGAACATGTTTGTGATGGTAAATGGATGCTCTTAATTCTTCGTGTGTCGGTTTGGTAACTACTCGCTCGATTGGCCACGTTGGTTCGTCTTCTTTTAAGAATTCTGGGCCATTCAGCCAGCGGCTATCGTTTGTCAACTCTGGTGACCTTTGATATTTGGTACCTTCATCCGCCACGTTTTCATCTGTTGGTGTCCATCTCCATTCTGACATTTGGGTTAAATCCAGTATCTCGCTGACACGATGTCCGACATAGTTAGAGTAACGTCGATGATCCGATCGAATCCAACACAACACATCTCTGGAATCGCTCCAAAAGAACCGCTGATTGACATTCAAACTCCATGCCTTGCATATCGAATTGGCTAGCCGTGCCCCAATAAGTGCAGCTTCGAGTTCCATTCTAGGGATCGATAGGAACTTTAGTGGAGCTACGCGAGATTTAGCTGCGACGATAACGCATTCTATCCTGTCATGTTGTTTGAAACGTAGGTAGACTACCGCTGCGTACCCAAGTTCACTGGCGTCGACGAACGTGTGAAGTTGAATGTTAACATCTAATCCAGATGAGACCTCGGAGCGAAAACACCTAGGGATACGTATTTCTTGGACCTTCGGTAAAACCGCTATCCACTCCAGCCAACGCTCGAAAATGTTTTCAGGAATCTGTTCATCCCACCCGATTGAAGTTCTCCAGGTCTGTTGTAGAATGATCTTCAGATGGATTAATAAATTTGACAGGAATCCTAGAGGGTCAAATACGGACATGAGCGTCCGAAGTACTTCCCGTTTTGTTGGAATGCGCTGGCCTGCAAGAAGCTCGTCATCGTGCCTTTTTGATAAACGGTAAGTAAAACAGTCTGTTGAGGTACACCACCACATGCCTAGAACCTTCTCCGTAGGCAGCTCAGAACCAAGATTCAAACTTTTGTCCGGGGTGTTCGGTTGATTCAAAGCAGCTAATACTTCTGAGGAGTTAGATATCCAATTTCGCATTTCAAATCCGGCTTGTCCATGAACGAAACGCACTTCGTTTGCTAATCGAATCGCCTCCGCTTCACTTTCTACACTCAACAACATATCATCCACGTAATGGTTTTCAATTATCGCTTCTGCTGCTTGGGGATACTGTCCTGCGTATTCTCCGGCGTTGACGTTCTTGACATATTGTGCAATACTCGGAGAACAGCATGCTCCGAAGGTGAGAACTTGCATAACATATGTGCTAGGACTTGGATCATTTGGGTCTTCCTTCCAAAGAAATCTTTGAAAGTGTTGATCTTCTTCGGACACCATAACCTGATGAAACATCTCTCTCAGATCACCGCATACGGCTATGCGATGCTGACGAAATCTAATCAGAACATCGACCAGTGACGCATTTTGGTCTGGACCTTTTAAGAGAAGCGAATTCAGGGCGATTCCATGGCTCTTAGCTGCTGCGTCCCACACGATGCGAATTTTATTTGGCTTGTTGATGTTCACCACTGGAAAAATAGGTAGATACCACATTTTTTGGTCATCTCTTTCAATTTCGTCCTTGTTGAGTTTCCGGATGTAGCCTTTCGAAACATAATCTTTAATTTTATCATGAAGAACAGTGGCTAGAGAGGCATCCTTCTTCATTCTAGCTTCAAGACATTCGTAACGACGCAGAGCTTGCGATTTACTATTCGGTAATCTAAATTTATCGTACTTCCAAAGAAGCGGGCCTTCGAAACGTCCATCACCTCTTCGCTTGAAGCTCTTTAAAATCTCCCGAGCTCTACGGTCATCATTCGATTCGATAAGCGTCGTTGACTTTGTAATCCCCAGTCCGTCTAAAGAAAAATATTCGCGCATGGCCTGATTGAGTGCGGCATTTTGAGAGCCAGTACACTGGCACATATGCACGCCATGGTAACCAAGAAATTTTTGATTATGCATATCGCATCCGCCATAGACGATCCATCCTAGACGAGTCTTGTTAGCGACTGGCTCCTGCATCTTGCCCTCGCGCCCTCTCAAAACATACCCGAGATTTGCGTTATCGCTTCCAATAAGTATGCGCGGTTGGACGTTGTGGTAAGAGTCCACTGGGATCCCTCGCAGATGATGGTATCTTTTGGCCAATTCTTGCATGTCTAGAGACTGGTGGAATAAACCTAAATTTGAGACGGTATGCACTTCGGGGAGACGATACTTTTTGTGCCCCGACATAGTGCCCGATATATCCAATGTTAACCTTTCTGAATCCAATTCATCACGAGTTTTGTCGCCCGTCCAATGAAGATACAGTGGTTCTGTTCTCCCAGTCACCCCCAATTCTGCAGCTAACGCGCTTTCCATCAATGTTACAGATGAGCCGTCATCTAGGAAGGCATATGTCCTGACAGTTTTGCAAGGTCCGTGAAGCAAAACAGGAATGACACGAAATAGTACCTGGTTCGACCTATTATAGTGACTATTGCTGTCGAAAGACACGACGGGACCATCCTTTGGCACGGTAACATTTTGGAATTTATGAAGCAAGGGGTGATGTTTGTAAACGCATCCCTCTTGGCCACATAACCTTTGGGATTTGCATGTTGTCCTGGCATGTTTCCCTAGACATCTTTTGCAGAAACCGAATTCATGGATTGCAGCCCAGCGACCCTTATAACTGAATTCACAAAAACGCTTACACCTTTCCAATGAAACGCAGTTACCTTTGCAAATTTTACAGGATCTATCTGTCTCTACTGTTGACCGAAAATGTTGCTTTGGTTTTTCCTTTGGTTCTTTAATTTGGTGATACTGCAAACTATAACTCCTAGATTCCATCAACTGGTCAGCATCGATCTCAGAATGCACATTCAAATAAGTTGCCCCCCTTTTGGCACCTTTAGCCACGCTTGCAAAGGAGGCTATGGGTGAAATGGTCTCAGCGAAATCATACAACCAATCGCAGAATGTGGTTAGTCTTACGTCAACGATGGATCTTCGGTACCTGACCCAGTCAACTTGATATTCGATTGGCAGCTTTTCCACTAGTTCACGCAGCAGTGCAACATTATATGTGTACTCGTGCAGTTTGCACGCATCAATAGTAGCACACAAATTCTTCACTGAAAGTGCAAATTCCACCATGGTTTCCAAACGATCAGCTCGAGGAGAAGGAGTGGTTTGAATTCTAGAAATTAAGTTATGCACGATGATCTCAGGATTGCCAAATAACATCTTTAAGGTTGAAATGATGCTACCAACATTCGATGGATTCATCAACATACATTTAACCGCGTCGTGTGCTTTACCCCGCAGGCATTTCTGGAGTCGGATCAAATTTTCCTCTGATGTAAATCTGCACATGGTTGATGTGGTATTGTATGTTGCATAAAACAGCGGCCATTCTTCCGGAACACCAGTGAAGATAGGTAGCTCTTGAGATACGGCTTTTCGAGCAGCTACCTGACTGTTAGTAAGGTCACCTTCGAGATCAACTTCAGCCTGGGCATTTCCAACCACAGAGCGGAATCCGCGGTGTTGCGGTGTGGAGCGATGTCGAGGGGTAAACTGTCCATGAACTGAATACAAGGGAAATCTAGCAGCATCCTGCCGAATCCGTCCATCAGCTGCTGTCAGGTTAACGTATGTGTCATCTGGAATCCTTCGCTGATATCGATTCTCGAAGAGCTGTTGAGAAGTCCTCGGCTGCAACTGTGCCTGATGATTAAAGATCGTTGCATGATTCGGGGTGTGATGTTTTTCTACGACTTCTTGTTGGTACGGTTGATGCTCCTGCGGTAAGTTTTTCTTTGGACTCTGGAACATAGACGGACGTTGCTGACGTTCTTCCACTCTTGAGTGAGGATCCGCCGTGTGAGAGTCGTAAGCCATTTCTCGCATTAAATCATAGCGCCTTTGAAGCAATTCCTTCTTCCTTGCGAACTCTTCCTCATGGAGACGTTGTTCTTCTTCCAGTTTTTGTAGCTCCAAACGAATATAGTCTCTTCCGCCAGGCCGCGATAGACTCGGAGCGTTCTGCTTTTTCGATTGATCCACGGAACCTAAAATCTGGTGGCTTCGATGATCGGTTGATGGCATAACACGAAAACTGTCGGTTGCGGCTGTAGTGTAGACTGGTTCATTTGAAACTGAAGCCATTGGTCGGAACAAGTTACTATAAGAGACAGCAGGGGGTTCACGCATTTCACTTGACACGCCGCCCGGAAGGGAAGTACTCATAGTATAGACATTTGAAGATTGGGGAGCATTGAGCGAATATATATTTCCGTAGGGAGCGAGCGTATACGCGGGGGCTATGGTGATTGCGGGGGTGGTTACTAACGAAGGCATTGCACTAACAATTGTGTTGGTCAGAGGGACCGTAAAATATGTTGACTCTACGGTACTATTTCTATTGCTTACTGACAATAATGAAAGCCTTTCTGCTAACTGAGGATTTGATCGTGGTACATGGGTTTCATTTCTCGTACTTACGATGTGTTCGGTAATGTTTCCTGCTTCGCAATTTGGGCATTTCCAACTCATGTCTGCGATATCTTCCGTGACGCCCACGCATTGGAAGTGGTGCCACAAATCACAAAAGTCGCACTGCACCATCTCCTCCGTTTCTGGGCCGCCACACACTTGACAGGGGCTAGATGTTTCATTTCTTCGTGACTGATTGCGAGGAACCTTTGAGACATCATTGGTGCAGCCTTTGCATGTCCAGGCACGCTTGATGGCGTCGTCCGAAGCGTTGACACACTTTAAATGGAACCAAATAGCGCACCTGTTGCATTGTAGCATTCCAGCTGTAGAACCCGGGAAGATGCAAGAAACACCGATGCATGACATAGACAGTACTCCAGACACCCTTTTTGGTACTGTTCCAGTATTCCGATTCATCTCCTGTGCCGTGGTCGAAGCTTCCGACGTCATCGTAAACGAATTTTTTAATGTGGATTTTAGAAGAGTGATGTAGAGTTGTTTCCGAGTTTTTAATATACAATATATTAAAAAATTCCTGTAACGATTTCATTGTTTAACTTATGGCTAAATCTCATAGGTAAGTTACTTACGTTTAGTAATTTTCTCTATTTCTACTCCTGCTCTTCTAAATTCTGTATGCGGCTTAATAAGATGTTCCTAAATAGTGATTGCAAGATAATGATTTCGTTTGTTTACATTTTTTTAAGGTAACCTCACTTGTATGCTGCTGACTGGTAACTATAGCAACGATCTTCTAAAAGCCGACGCCTTTGACGCCGTTTTGGTTCTGTTACTGCTGGACGCTGGTTGCGGTTAAATAACTTGCACAGTGGAAGCCTGATGTGAAATCATCATAAATATTCATTTGATATCAACTTTTAAACAATATGTAATCTTACTTTGATCGCGGATTGCTCGAAAGACGTAGTACTTATATCACAACGTTGTGCAATCCTTTCCACTTGCCTATTCGGAGTATTTTACAAATTATTTATTAATTTAATTCTTTTGGTTTTTTTCTCTTTTCAGATGCGGTTACCTTTCACGTGACGTGGTCTAACTAGTCATCCAAGAATGGCCTTAAATTCGTATCAAAAAATAACTGCTCAATAAATCTGGCGCTCTATCTTCACAAAATGCTTCTATCAGTTGTCGCTTATTCTTCTTTTAGAGAAATCTCTCCGAACTACTTCCTGACAACTTTAAAGGTTCTTTCGCACAGCCTTTGCTATCTGTTCCTAGCCATCTACACGGAAAAAATATCAAAATTTCATATGATGGAGGCGCGCCGTGACAGGTATGAAAAATGGCAGCGCCACCAAATCCAACGTATAAGCCCAAGTAGCACTGTTTGATTTATTAAACTCTTCAGGCCTCTTTTAAAACCAAAACTTGATCATGTAGCCGTTTATAAAACCTAAAATGTTGCTTGGGAAGGTCTGCTTTTTATCATGTCGTCTAAAAATAACATTCGGAAACGCTCACTGAAGAAGATAGTAAGTTGTTACTGGAATACCGGTATCTGAACGCCGCAGGAGATATAGCATCAAAATGACACTTTTAAACTTTAAAGAGTGTAAGAAAGTCGGTAAGTCGGACACCCTAGAATCGCAATAGAAAATCAGATATTGTTTTTTTCATCGCTGTTTTCGTACATATGGGTAGTTAAGGTTGTTTAGGTGAATTTCCGTATTGTTGGTTCCAACACCTTCCCTGAATTCGCAGATTGAGAATGTTGAACAGCATCGTCCTTTGTCGAGCTTTTCCGCTACACCAACAATTTCTTCCAGTTATCGGAAATCAACAGACGCATTCTAACTGCAGCGAAACTGCATATTGCAAGTTTCCTCCCAAACTCGAACCTTAACAATAACTGTCATCCAGCTTGGCTCTGGAGTCAGCAATGAGTTAAGGCTGGCAACTGACCGTCGGCGCCTAAACAACCTTTCCCAAAGTGCCAGAACGCCGGTCCATGCGAGCTCAAGCGTGCAGACCGCAGCGTAACACCACACCACGAGAATAACCCTCTTGGCGATAAGCTGCATCCAAGCTCCGCTCATGATTTATTCACCAGCTGGATCACTCGACCTCTGCGCTGACCACTCCTGATTTCGGATAACGGGCCTTCGAAAATGAACTCATACTGCTAACCGCAGCATGGCTCGTAACGACATGGAGAGTAACCCTCTCAAAACTAGCCTTCCGGCCTGGAGCATATCGTGCGCGTGCCCTCTTCTGTGCTGGTGGCCCGCTGTGCTTTGATCAGCATTTTCATGCAGACGACAAGCGCACACCTCTGGTGGCACCTTTTGGCTAGCCTGGGACATTTCTCTGAAATGGGTCTCTGCCCTGGTTCGTCTCGGCGCTGGCTGATATACCCCTCTCAGGCTAGCTTTTCTTCCATATCCAGACGAATCTGGGTCCATAACCTGTTGAAAACTAAGTGGTGGAATTTTTTTTTTTTTTTTTTTTTTTTTTTTTTTTTTTTTTTTTTTTTTTTTTTTTTTGGGATTTTAAACCAATTGGTTTATTCATCCCCAGTGGTGGAATAGAGTTCACTACTTCAGTAAGGTCCTTACATTGCTACACTATATTCTAGCGATTGCTAGTTTCTCCAGCGATCGTCAATACGCGAATAGCCGAATCATGGGTTTCAACAATATGAAGGATCAAATCAACGGAAATTTTTAAATATCTGGAGAAACTTATGGGGCCTATTACATAAAACGAGTCGAGCAACTCCACTCGACTCCAGTCACTGACGAGTCGAGCAAAATGTCGTATTATGGTATTCGAGTGAAACTGCTCGAATGGCGCACGCTCCTTTTTTTAAACTCAAAATTAAGTACGACCGAGGTTCAAAACATAGTTCGATTCTATGAACTTAAAGTTAAGTACCCTTTTTCCTCCTCGCGATTGTTCAAAATGGAGTTCGAACTGCGAACTCAAAACTAATCCCATTCGTGCCATTTTTGCCGAGCCGCATTTCAGGTAGCTACGAACAAGGGCATAAAAAACGGTTCAAAAAATGGTACTCGCTTTTGAACTTAGTTTTGAGTATGCTTGTCAGAACTTAGTTTCGCTATTGCCCAATCAAACTCAAAGCTGAGGGCTGCCACTGAAGTGCTGTTTGACCGTGGTCAAATCATAGTTCGATTGTATGAACTAAAGTTGAGTTCCTTTTTTCCTCCTTGCGATGGTTCAAAAGGAAGTTCGAACTGCGAACTCAAACTAATCCCATTTTTCCTTCGGCGAAGGAGCAAAACTGAGATCGATCTAATGAACTAAAAATTGAACCCTCCTCGCGTGTGTTGAACTGAAAGCACTTAGCGAGTTCGGCTGCGAGAACTGCATTTTGGGTAGCTACGAATAAAGGCATAAAGAAAGTTCAAAAAATGGAACTCGCTTTCGAACTTAGGTTTAAGTATGCCAGTCAGAACTTAGTTTTTGCGTTTGCTCAGTCTTACTCAAAGTTGATGGCTGCAACTGAAGCACTGAAAATCGAAAATACCCAAACTTGAGAACTGCCACCCGCCAAACCTAAGTTCAAGATTGACAACTTAAGTTTGTGAAAAAATCACAGCTTGCCAATAAGCCAAACTTGTCCTTCAAGCGAAGAACTGTTTTTTTGGGGGGTTTTTGTTGTAAGCGCATCTGATTCTGTTACCTCCATCGTGGCAGATTTAGGTTTGGGGGGTAAGTTCAAAGCGAAGAACTGTTTTTTTTGGGGGATAACTTTTACTCCCGCTTCGTTCGCAGAAAGTCTCACATATACGAAGATGTACCCAGCAAACATAACATCGCATTAGAAATGTCAGCTCAACTCGTTAACAATGTTAATGCGAATCGTAATTCCTACCAAACCAAGTAAATGATCGTAAAAATGGTTAGTTAAAGCCTACCGACTCGTATATGACAAAAGTCCGCCATGTTTGCAAATTTGTCTCCAACGTGCAGGATTCAAATGAGAAAACAACCTTGTTGTTCTCTTTGCGATAAGCAGTGCAACCAGATTTCTAAAAATCGGAGGGTCTATTTGGATAAACTGGCCAATGAGAGAAGCAGCAAATATTGTCGCTGGCAACGGTTTGCATGCATTGAGAGCAAAACTTGCGCTCTTTCTCATACTGTCAGGATATACGGTAAAAGGTGTTGTATATCGTCCAATTTTTAGAACTCTTATCGCTTAAGCCAGAAGTTAAAAATATATATGTATATTGCCTCCACTTTAGTACGTAAATGCTGTTTTTTCGAGTTATATAAGATGATTTTATAATGTATATGAAACGTATAGCAAAGTTTGTTGAGAAATATACCTACAAAAATGTTTGCTGGGTAGCTTCCTCTCTCAACAACTCTCCGGTGGTCGAGCGGTTCCTGAGATGGTAATCGCAAAGCTATTGCAGATATGGGTGTGATTCCTGAACCTGGCGATATTTTTTTTTATTTTGATTTCCATTTTATTGTGGTATCAGATTTTGGGGGATGAGTTCTCCTTTAAGAGCTTAACTTTGTGCTATGCCACCAATAGCCAAACCTGTAGGGAGGGAGTTTCATTCGGGTTGGCGGGGAAAGTTCTCAAGTTTGGGTATTTTCGAGGTTCAGTGAGTGCTGTTTTGAACCAAAAGTACTTAATTTTGAGTTTAAAACAAGGAGCGTGCGACTGTCATGTTGACATTTTTCAAACCGCTTGAAATATTTCCTCATGCACGCTCTTTTTTTTTAACTCAAAATTAAGTATGACCGAGGTTCAAAACATAGTTCGATTCTATGAACTTAAAGTTAAGTACCCTTTTTCCTCCTTGCGATGGATCAAAACGGAGTTCGAACTGCGAACTCAAAATTGATCCCTTTTTTTCCTTCGGCGAGGGATCAAAGCTGAGTTCGACCTTATGAACTAAAAATTGAACTCTTTTTGTTGGACTGAAAACACTTAGCGAGTTCAGTTCGAACCGGAACAGCAACCAACAAACACGTCGCAAAATTTTGTCGCTCCGGAACAATTACCGGAAGACTATGAAGGAACTTTATAATGAAATGCATGTTCACCGTGTCAGCGTAAAATTCTGTCCGTCATTGTCATCATATGGTGAGCGGCTTGGAATGTCCGGAAACTTCCGGATGTTGTTTACGTGGGAAGTAACATCCGGAAGTTTTCTTTGACCGGGAGTGTAAAAACATTCCACTGCTCTGTACCGGAACAGCAACATCCGGGTACAACAAATTTTAATCATCCTTCAATTCCCTGAAAATAAGCTACCCTCGAAAAAAAAGGATAAATTACAGTTCGGCTGCCGAACTTAGTATTGAGTATGCCTATCAGAACTTAGTTTTGCTATTGCCCTGTTAAACTCAAAGTTGAGGGATGCCACCGAAGTGCTGTTTTGAACCAAAACTACTTAATTTTGAGTTTAAAAAAAAGAGCGTGTGTCAAATATCAGCAGGGGTGTCAGGTGTCCTGATCATTCAGGATCTGTCCTGATTTTCGAGAGGCCTGATATTGTGATATCAAAGTCATGACCTAGAAAAATTCCATAAACGATGGAGATTGTTTTACTTATTTTATTAATTGTATCAAATTATTTATTTTTGCTTATGATAAGTTACAATAAATGGTAATATTCTTATACACAAACCTTCCATTATTTTTTTGAACAGAAATTGTTTTTGTGGCTGTACAAAGCTAAAATTAATCCCTTTGAAACAAAGACAACTTCCTATGCTTTCGAATTAATCGTTAAATTAGAAAGATGGAAAATATTCCTCAATAAAACTTAACCATACCATGCATCAATGCTATTATAGATTGGGAAATGAAAATAAGTGTTTTTATTTAAAATTTCACAAGATTGTGTGCGTGTGTTTTACTGCTTTTTACAGGTTGTAGTAATAAAGTTGAGTTGTTCGGGAGATTATTAATTAATTACAGGCCAAACTCTGCTAGTACTCTCCCGGAAGGATTCAGTTGTTACGTTCTTTTCAAACCACACATTATTGGGAATATTATTTGGCTGCTGCTAGCACTCTCCCGGAAAGGTCCTGCTGTTGCGTGCTGCGTGCCCCACATTCGGGGTGCTGCTGCCAGCATTCTCCGATATAGGTTCTTGCCGAGGATCAGCTCTCGATTTCGATTATTTCAACCCCATCTGACCACTGCCCAGGGGTCTACAATAAATGAAATATGGAAATCGAACGAAAATCAAAACAAAAGACTAAAATTATTTACCATTAGCTAATTAAAGCATTTTGTCGAATTCGATGCAGCTCTCAGGAAACGGTACCGTGAAATCCACGAGGCATGCAGTTTTCTCAGTCAGTTCAATTTTGTTCATGCATTGGGAGACGACGTTCATTTTGCACATTTCATTTATTATGGATTTTTGCGAACGATTTCACCGAATAACTGAAAGTTTTAGAATTTGCGGTCTCTCGAAAATCAGGACAAATCCTGATAAATCAGGACACCTGGCACCTCTGCTGCAGGACCAGATCAAAACAAACTTGGCTCGCTTAATCGTGACAGCTGAGTCACGAACTTTCAAGCAGTCGACTCAGTCGAGCAACTCGACTGAAGTTTGACTCGATTCGACTACTATAATGCCAAAATGGGTCAATCGAGTAAAATGACTCGTGACTCGACTTATGTAATAAGGGTATATACGGACGATAGTATTGGCGAAAAATTGGCCTCAGCCATAACCTCAAACTTTGATGAGCTGACGGCCTCACCAGTGATGCTAGGTGCGTTACTAAAATTAGTATTTGCTTGTTTAAAACTAATTATAATATTTCTGAATTGATTAAATTTTATAACAATCAACAGCAAAACGTTTGAATTCATTACGGGGCGTCTCTAAGGGGCCGTTCAGATACCACGTGGACAGAAAAATGAGATTTTTGACACCCCTCTCCCGCTCCGTGGACAAGCGTGGACATTTGGCAAACCCCAACCCCCCTCCCCAGATGTCCACGTGGACAGATTTGATTTTTTTTTTCAAAAACTCATTTGACAGTTAGAAAACACTACTTTCTGCCTATTTGTTATTGGAATGGGTGATTAAAAAAAAAAGAAATAGCATTACTTGATATGAAATAATTTTCAAATTTTTGAATTTCTTAATTATCATATTTATTACTTGCTTTCAAGTTGTTTTTAATTGTTTAAACTTAAACTGGAAAGCTTTGTAATTTTAAGATTCATACAGTAAGTATGTCCACGTGGACATGACCTAAACCCCTACCCCCCTCTCCGTGGACAAGCGTGGATATTTCCATACACCCCCCCTCCCCCTAAGTTGTCCACGTGGTATGTGAACGGCCCCTAAATAGATGAAGATAAGCCATATTTCGCTAATGAATTTTCAAGGTGAATTTAAAACATCTGAAATATATTTTCATGTACTACTCGGTAAATTAAAAAGAGTTGTTTCTAACTTCTAAAGGAATGCAAAATCATTCACTGTTACAGAAAAAAAGGAAATTAATGAAAGCCACATCTATTTTGACTATGATAATAATAGCCTGCATGCTCTGATTATTTATAATATTTTCACATAATTCGCTACATCGTTTAAGTGTGCGATACAGACAGTTGTTATTCAGTTCAGATAAATGTTGCGTTTAATTTTATATTCTAATAAAAATCTACGGGAAATTTGCAAATTCTCAGTACTCATGAAAACGTTTTTCAATAAAAATGCAATTAAAAAAATATAATCATTTTCCAAATATCAATGCACTTGGCAGCCCTGAACACCCAAAAAATCAAAACACGAGCATCTGTGTGCAGCTTTTCCACACGGCGAATTTGTCGATATTAGTACCGCAAAATCGCGTTTATCGTGCGCCCTTCTCAAAAATCGATTTTGTTCTCCCATGGTTTGAGGTTAGGGCTGAGGCCTCCTGTTAAGGTGGTGTTCGTGTAAAACTGTCAATATATCCTAATAGGGCCCTATGTGTCCGTTTTACCCGTCCTATAATCTTTTTTCAGACTTTTGTTACTCAAGCCCGTCCACCAAAATTAGATGTTTTTACTTGGTCAATCCTAATAAAGATTCCGGCTGTCTATCAAAACGTGGTCAATCTGTGATTGCGTTTGGTACGGTGATCTCCAGGTGTACTTCTGTGAGAGGCGGTGCTGAAAAAAGGTATTACGTACGGCCATTTGTTTGGAGGCGGCTATTAGTCTGAGGCCGTTTTTTGATAGACAGCCGGCACTTCTCGGACATTATCGACGTCAGATCCTGTCGAGGCGCCAGCATCGAGTCAGACCATTATCTGGTGATGGTGAAGATGCGCCCAAAACACAAGCAAACAGATTCGTGGGAAGTCACCAGGCCGGCTTCATGAAGAGACTGTCTACGCCGGACCAGATCTTCACATTACGGGAAATCCTCCAAAAATACCAAGTCCCTATGCATCATCTATTCCAGGTTTCATTTTGCTCATCTTGCCCAAAAGGAGACAGTGAACTTTTTCGCTCCTAAGAATTGTGAGGAGATTTTAAATGAGCATTTTATCACCTGCTGCTGAGAGAGCCAAGAGAAATTTTTTCTCTAACGAATGATCACTCATCTAGTGTCAGAGCACTCAAAGCCGCATTGACCGTGACCAGCTATGGAAAATCATGGACGAGATCCGCTTTTCCGGAAAACTGACCAGACTGATCAAGGCGACGATGGATAAAACTTAGTGCTGTGTACGGATTTCGGGTGGCGGTAGAAGGTGTTATTCGACGAGCGGTGGATGAAATACGGGGCAAGATTTTCAACAGATCCAGTCAACCTATCTGCTTTGCCGATGACATTGATATACACGAAGCAGGAAGGATTGATAAAACAAGGTCACGATCGACGGCAACGAGCTGGATGTAGTCGAAGATCTTGTCTATCGCGGCTCACTGGTGACCACAGACAATTTCACCAGCCGTGAGATCCGACGGCAAGTTATCAGCGGAAGTCGTGCCTACTATGGACTCCACAAACAACTGCGGTCTAGAAGACTCAGCCCTCACACGAAGTGTAACCTATATATGACGCTTATTAGACCGGTTGTTCTCTACGCGCACGATACATGGATATTGCTCGAGGAGGACCCGCGTACCAATGTTCGGAAAATCGCTAAAAAAGCAATCAGGATTTGTTTCTAGCTAGAATACTGATACCCCCAAGTGCTGTGTGTGATACGCACGTGGTAAAAGTACCCTTTGAATATATGTTGAAAATCAACACTAACTTGGTACATGAAAATACACCATGCCCCATCGGAGGCTACCGTTGCTATTCGTCACGTGGCTAATCGACGGTGATCGACATACTTGGTGATACATTTTGAACGTCGCTCCCTCAATCATTCCCGAACGTTTATCCTTGCATCGTTGTTTATAATGTTTATTATTGAGAGACGATCACGAATGTTTCAAAAGGAAAAATCAGAAGAAATGCCAGGACTACATGATAGATGCTAGCACATGCTGGACATTTTATTGCGGTTACCTAGTCATAATTTCGTCCTTCTACGCATAGCTAAAAATAAAAAATCATCTGATAGCCTCCATAGATCGGGTTTAAAGTCATCTAGGAAGGAAATCATCATCGAGACCTTCGATAGCTGATAGTCTGCACCCTTCTTTACCACATCATGTTTCGCAAAAGTGTTTCAAATACAGAAGCTTCGTTGTCATGCATGATTGTTTATATGATTTAGTTGAAGAAGCAAAAATTGACTGACGGAGATTGTCGAGTGCAAAGGTTGGAAATAGAAAAACTAACATTTCAACATTGCTTTCTAGTGGTTGAAAAATTCCCCACTCTTGCGGTGGCTCTGATTGTTGATGATCTAATATTTTTTTATCTTTTTTCTTCACTGCCAATTGGATGCATAGAACGGAATTTGATTTCTCGGAAGAGAATATCAATTCTAAATCACAATAATACTGGCTTGTTGATATTGTTGTTGCACTGATAATGAAGTTGATTTCTTGGAATGCGCATTATTTTGTATGCGATTGCAATGAAAAGAATTTGCATCATACTTTTCTATTAAAAACAAAATACAAATCGATGGTATGCAAAACGAGTACTTTGCAGTATCATCCAAGAAGAAGACTATTGTTTTGTCTTACTTAGGCTGGAATACTATTCATTTTTTGTCGTGGCACTATTCCCATCACACGATTCGGGTCGCTTTTTTATTGGTTGGCTGGATGCTACTGGTAAATGTCATAGACATTTCACCCAACCACCCACCACCCACACGACGGATGTAAGATCAGACTAAATGCATCGTAGCCTGTTCCGCCTACACTATGTCCTGAGACTTATTGTACTTTTTACGAAATAATTGACGGATACAACTTCCAGCTTCTTGGCCACATTATGCGAGAAAAGTCCAAAGTATACATACACCTAACTGCATATGCTATTATTCCCTTCTCCTGCTGGCCACTTTCCACTTGTGCAAAGGAAAGATGGGACTGAGATTTTCGTTTCTCGCCTGCAAGATTATAGCGGAACGCTTATCAGTTGGAACAATTCCAGGAAAGAAAGTTCACCATCAACACTAGACAGAACTCATCAGCAATCCTTCAGCTATCCGGCGGAAATTCCGAGAAGCTGTAAAAACTTGGGAGAGTCCACGGTGGCAAACAAGAAAAACCCCGTATGGATAACATATTTCCAAAGCGTACTTACTCGATTGGGTAAATCCTCAGCCGGAATTGGACGCAAAACGTCGCCCCGTGGGTTTACTACACATAGTCACACGAATTCCGACGACCGGAACGAGCAGACCGATGGAATCTGTAAATTTTTCTATACCGTATTCCAGTGTTCCGAGGAGACAACGTTTCTCCACACAAAAAATGTTAATATGCAACGATGACACGAATACAAGATTAAAGAGTTTTGGGGAATTTTACGCTGCCACTTTTGCTGTCAAACTGAAAACGACCGACATTCAGCTAATGTCAAAAGATTCAGCGGAAAGCGTTGCCAGTTGTACTGATTTATCGACACAATCACACAATTTTTTAAATTAACATAGGCCGATGACATAGTGAAAGCGATGCGATGCAAATTGGCGAACGCTGCCAATGCGAACTCGAGCGGCGGGACCAACCCCCTGGCAACTTGACAGTTCTGGCGAGTTTCGTGTGCCTGATTAAAATTCGCAGATGTCGCATGTGTACCGCTTGTTTACATACTTTTCGAACCATGCGTATGGAAAGGGCACATCATCAAATGTGGTGCGAATCACAAAATTCGAATGAATGAAAAAAAGTTTCAACCGAAATTATTACTCTCATTCAATATTCTACCTATTTATTTATTGTATAGGAACAGTTTTCCATAAACCGAGGCATTTTCTGCTATAATTTGAAAGATTTGTTATACTAAAATTTTCATATGTATCGCAGTTTAGGAAAATCACTCGATGATGGTTGGGGTAATGTTTTGTTTTACATTTATTGTGTACGATCGTCAACAATAGTTTCGGTGGAAGGGGTTCTTTTCCCAAAAATCTGCCGTATATTAGTGAATTATTTTGCTCATTCCAGAAGTTTTAAACCTTATAAAGGACACACAGATTTACGTCTGAGTGCCGTTTGCTTCGACTGAACTTCTGAAAACAAATTCACTTTACGTATAACTAAGCTAATTTTCAATTCTTAACATTTTTTTCATTTGTTGAATCGATTAAAAGAAACCATATTTCCATATGCGCCCTTCCGACATGTTAAGTCGCTTGATTTTCGATTTGACAGAACCAGAGAACCAGAAAAAACTGGCACACGCGATTTGTATGGGAAACGTCAAGTTGCCAGGGGGTTGGGCGGGACAAATTGACATCTGCTTCGCCGCGTTGAGTATGTCAGGTTTAAGCGATTCACATACATTTTCATCAAATGTGGTTCACTGCATTGAATCGCATTTGCCGGTCGGTTCGCATCGCATCGCACTCACTATGTCATCGGCCTCATAAGTAAATTGCAAAATAAGAATCACAGACCAACAAATCAAGCTAAAACCTCCATTAAAAAATCGTCCATTTTTAATTTGATCGAAAATATGAAAATTCTATCGAGTCACATAAGTTTAATAAATTTTAGTTAATCAGAAAACATAAAAAAATCTCGAGACAAATAAGAAGAAATTACTCTTATTTTATTTGACTCTATCTTGATTTGAAGTGCTGCAATGATTTAGTCAATGCTTATAACTTTTTGTACTGCAAGCAAACTTTTCATGGAAGCTGGCAATCGTGTAATTCGCTGATTTTTTTTAGTGTCATATAGCCCAGCCACAAACTTTAAGGCATCTAATCGCAAAGCCGAAATAAAACTGAACGAATTCTAGGGGTGGAAATCGTGGAAAACAGAAAAAACTCTCAAATGTCAAATTGGTCTGATTAAATCACCGACCACCGGGCAAGTAACGAATTTTTTGTCATTAGAATTATTATTATTAAAACTTTTTTTTAAGACTTAATTTTGATATTTTTTTTCTATTCATTCGAACCAAATTCGTCAACTGTTCAAAAATTCATTATACACTTCAGAGAAGAAATTTTGCAAGATGTATAGTAGTATCCTGCAAACTTTGAATAGTTTGCAATTTGGTTTTGTTCTTTCAAAATAATCTCTTGATAATTGAGATTGAGAGTTTTAACGAACCATTCTAATACCTAACTATCAAAAAATCTGATCAATTCCAAAGCACGCAGCCATGACTGTCGGTTCTACTACTCACCGCTAGAGACCGCTTGTCGAGTGAAAATTGACTACAAACAAAATAAGGTGCTTTGCAAGGAATATTTGAATATTCCTTGTGTGCTTTGAGAATTGCGGAAGGCGCCGTTTATCGATATTTTAACTTTAAACGTTTGGCGAAAAATTATGAAGCAAAAACTGAATGTATTTTTTAAATTAGGTATTTAATACTAAAAAATGTACAAGTCTGTGTATAGGGATTAGGATTAATTGTAGAATATAAGTTCTAGAATGCAGTGTAAACGATAATGACTGATATTGAATCAGTGTGTAAATTGAATAGCTACCCACATGCCATTTTAAAACCTTGAGCAAGCAATTTCGCGCGTAGGGTTGCGTTCAAAGCCGTAAATTTGGGTTTCAAATCTAAACGTACATCAGTCAAGTCAGCTGATTGTACCGATAACACACATACGAATTGAATCCAGAGCAAACTATACACAAAACAAAAAGTCTTCCATCTGTAAATATCATTTCAACGACTTTTTGCTTGTGTGTATAAGTGACACAAGCGAAAAAAAATGACAACCATGTCGGTTAATTTTCTCAACGGTCGGGCAATCACGCGTCGAAGATTGTGCTTTTGGTAAAGTTTTAATTGAATTCAGCCTTTATATTTAGTAATTTTCCTTTGAATTCAGCAGGAAATAACCGAGGATCAGGAGGTTCGTGAATAAAAACGAGTGGCAGCAGAACGAGCGGCTTCAAATCGCTAAAAAGCGGTCTCCGGAAATTCGACTTCTGGTGTGGTGAAAATGGCGCTGCATGACAAAAAAAAATGCAATAAATACTCAAAACGAAAACCCCAGTTATGATGCCGGCTGCCGGACACAATGTAGCGTTTCCTGAGGCCTTCTAAATTGTCATCCGAAGCCAAAACACCAGCAGCAATCTGCTGTATTTGGGGGAGTAATTAGGAGAGTTTCTGATAAGGTAAAGTATTTTTATTTTAATCTGTGGAACTTAGGAATCTGATTGTGTATAATCTATTTTTTTTACAGAAAGACTATTGCCGAGACTACTGAATTCATAACTGGCATCTAGTGCATGTACACTGAACCAAATCAGGCAATAAAATTCACTAAATCGTTTTAATAGCTTTTACTTTAAGGAAGGTGGATATAAAGTACTAGAAAATCCAATAAATGTAATGCTAAAATCCTATAAATTGTACAATTAATTTTTGTCTACGATGTACATAGTATAGACTAATCAAAAATCCAATAAATTTTATACATTCGTTCTGTAATACTACACTATATTAATTGTATCTGAAAATCTAATAAATTTCATAAATATGATTCGATATAGTTTTTAGTAGGTGTGGTTTGAATTCAGAACAAATAATTTTCGGTTCAGGCTGTGAAATTATAAAGAAAAACCGATGTTCGTTAAAATTGTTCTATGTTTACAATCATTATTATGATGGATAGGAAAAACACGGAAAATGGCGAATATTGGATTGTAAAACAGGTAAGTAAGCTAAATGTCTCATTATTTTTCCAATTATCAAAATTAATCCTTCGTATCGCTTTCCCCACAGGAAAAAGAAATATTTCGATGGTGTAAAAGAAGCGCCCCATTCTGATGAACGAGGAGATGTTCTTCCGGAGAGAACTTCACCTGAACTGGATATTCAAATTATTTGAACAAGATTCTAGTAGACCCTCAGGTAAGAATATTGAAAATTTGTCTTTATAAATCATACTCAACAAATTTATTCAGTAAAAATATTTCTTTTATTTTTATTTAAGGTAATAAATTTCTGCCCTCGGAAGGCCCCTGAATCCCCAAATCTATTTCCCGGCAAGATTGACTTCTGGAACGATGCTAGTGTGCATCAAGTGGCAATTTTAATCGCAACGGTGGATTAGCAGCAGGAAAACGGAACATCGACCACTTCAGAAGTTTGAACCATACATGCGTCAGCCAGACCTACAGGTATATGTACATAATTTATCAATAAAAACAATCTAAACTTAAATCACGATGTATCATTTAAACGAAATCCGAAAAAAAAACGAAAACATTTATTTCACTGCATTGAACTGTAAATTAAATCAAATTGACAAACTATTACATCCATTGGAATTTCCGATAAAGATAATCAGAACAAAAATCTATACATTTCAAGTTGTGTATACATTCGTAAAAAGTATTGGATTTTCCTTTAGTGCAAAATCACTAAAAAATCTGATAAAGCTTATAGCCAGATTTCGGTCAGTGTACGCTCCAACAACTGCGCAATCGTGATGAATCGCTGAAAAATTTTAGGAAGTGACCCGACTGGATCCAAATTTGGGTGTTTTATTATGTTTTCGATATTTAGGTTGAAGGAACGTTGAATAAAATTTCAAAAATATTTTTAACCAATTCAATTTTTTCATTCCATTCTGAAAACATCCATTGAATGCAGGATTCACACGCACACATACGCACTAAAATTTGTGAACTCACCCACACAAAAGCACATACCCATCTCACCAATACTATCAAACCATGACAGATATCAACCAGGGCTGTCATTATGAACCGGGAAAACCATTTCAAGTAGAATCGGTTGGGCCATTTAATGCTTGAATTCAATGGGAGGAATGCTTGAAGAATGCTTGAAATCCAAGCATTCTTTCAAGCATTCCAAGCATTTATTTTGTTAAGCGGGTAGGGCCCGCTAGGGCGTAACGCTAAAGTAAAGAGTCTTTATAAACGTGCCCCATAAAATGCGTGCACCTACACACGATCGAAAAAAGAGATTCGACTTCGAGTTTGAGATTGCAAATGTGTTGGTGAAATCTCGAATGAAAAGAATATCTTGCACTTGCTATGCAAGTGTGAACGCAGGAAGGAAACCGTCAGTTGAGAAAATATATTTGATGAGGAAACACGCGTTGTTCAAGTTTTGAACTGTCTATCGATTGAGATTCAAGAAGTTTCGGAATATCAGTCATCCGGTCACTACAATGGCGCAGTTAACGCTCCCAGTGCTAGTTAATCGCGATCGAAATGAAGATTATTAATTGTTCTGGAGTGGAAATTTTATGAGAAAATTGAGTGAATAAGTTGATGAAAAAAAAACGAAAATTTTGTTCTGGAGTGATTTTTCCTCATTGTAGATTCTCGGTTATAAAGGTAAGAAAAAAAAATATTAAAGTAACATGAATTGGAATACACTGACACATAGGTGATAATGGTGTTTGAAGATGACAATGACAACAAAATTTGATTTGATATTATGACGAATGCATATTTTTTTATTTGGAACGGTCCGCTAGCGCGTATTTTGAAACTCTGCTAACAAGAGGGCACAGTAGTAACATAAATATATTATTGAATTTTTCTTTTGAAAATTAAAAACTTAATCAAGTTTTATTCTTACGGAACATTAAATGTTCATGAGAAGTGAAATTCAAAGAAACTCTACCGACGAAAGGTAGAAGAGAAAAAGTACACATTTTGAATTGATGTTTTTGGAAAACGTAAAGTTAATGAAACTCTGCCGATGAAAGGCCAGAGAGAATAAAAGATATATATAATTTTTTTGTGGATATTAATTAAAAAAAAACGAGAAATGAATGTACCTTTACCGACGGAAGGTTAAAGGTTACTAATAATTGAAAATAAAAGAAACTCTAACGACAAAAGGTTAGAAAGAAAAAAGTAACATTTTGAATGGTTGTTTTTGGGAAACGTAAAGTTTATGAAACTCTGCCGACGAAAAGCCGGAGAGAGTAAAACCAGGTATGAAATTATTTTGATGGATTAATTATTTAAAAAAAAAATCAAAACGAAAAATGAATAAATCTTTGCCGATGGAAGGTTAAAGGTTAAAGAAACTCTACCGACGAAAGGTTAGAGAGTAAAAAGTACACATTTTGAATGGTTGTTTTTGGAAAACTAAAGTTCACGAAACTCTGCCGACGAAAGGCTAGAGAGAGTAAAACCAGGAATAAAATTATTTTGATGGAATTATTATTCAAGAAAAAAAACGAAAAATGAACAAATTTTTGCCGATGGAAGGTAAAAGATTACTGATGATTTAAAATAAAAGAAACTCTACCGACGAAAGGTAAGAGAGTAAAAAGTACAAATTTTGAATGGTTGTTTTTGGAAAACGTAAAGTTTATGAAACTCTGCCGACGAAAGGCCAGAGAGAGTAAAACCAGGAATAAAATTATTTTGATGGAATTATTATTAAAAAAAAAACGAAAAATGAACAAATCTTTGCCGATGGAAGGTTAAAGGTTACTGATGATTGAAAATAAAAGAAACTCTACCGACGAAAGGTAAGAGAGTAAAAAGTACACATTTTGAATGGTTGGTTTTGGAAAACTAAAGTTTACAAAACTCTGCCGACGAAAGGCTAGAGAGAGTAAAACCAGGAATAAAATTATTTTGATGGAATTATTATTTAAAAGAAAAAGGAAAAATGAATAAATATTTGCCGATGTAAGGTTAAAGGTTACTGATGATTGAATATAAGAGCAACTCTGAGAGTAAAAAGTACACATTTTGAATGATTGTTTTTGGAATACGTAAAGTTTATGAAACTCTGCCGATAAAAAGCCAGAGAGATTTAAACCAGGTATAAAACTATTTTGATGGATTAATTATTTAAAAAAAAATCAAAACGAAAAATGAATAAATATTTGCCGATGGTTAAAGGTTACTGATGATTGAAAATAAGAGAAACTCTACCGACGAAAGGTTAGAGAGTAAAAAGTACACATTTTCAATTCTTGTTTTTGGAAAACTAAAGTTTACGAAACTCTGCCGACGAAAGGCTAGAGAGAGTAAAACCAGGAATAAAATTATTTTGAGGAAATTATTATTAAAAAAAAAAACGAAAAATGAATAAATCTTTGCCGATGGAAGTTTAAAGGTTACTGATGATTGAAAATAAGAGCAACTCTACCGACGAAAGGAAAGAGAGTAAAAAGTACACATTTTGAATGGTTGTTTTTGGAATACGTAAAGTTTATGAAACTCTGCCGATGAAAAGCCAGAGAGATTTAAACCAGGTATAAAATTATTTTGATGGATTAATTATTTAAAAAAAAATCAAAACGAAAAATGAATAAATATTTGCCGATGGAAGGTTAAAGGTTGAAAATGAAAGAAACTCTACCGACGAAAGGTGAGAGAGAAAAAAGTACACATTTTGAATGGTACTTTTTGGAAAACGTAAAGTCAATGAAACTCTATCGACGAAAGGCCAGAGAGAATTAAACCGGATAATAATTTTTTGGTGAATTATTACTTTGAAAAAAAAAAACGAAAAATGAATAAATTATTGCCCATGGATAAAGGTAAAAGGTTACTGAGAAGTGAAATTAAAAGGAACTCTGCCGACGAAAGTTTAGAGAGTAAAAAACACACATTTTGAATTGTTGGTTTTGAGAAACGTAACGTAAAGTCAATGAAACTCTGCCGACGAAAGGCCAGAGAGATTAGAAAAAAAATACAATTTTTTTTATGGATTATTAATATAAAACGAAAAATGAATAAATCCTTTACTGACTGAAGGTTAAAGGTGATTTGGGAAGCGAAAATAAAAGAAACTACCAAAGATAGATTAGAGAGTATAAAGTACACATTTGGAATGGTTGTTTTTGGAAATTGTAAAGTTATCAAAAATCTGCCGACGAAAGGCCAGAGAGAGTTAAAAAAAAACGAAGTATTTGTTTTCTTGTTGAAAATCAAAACTGAATAAAACTCTGGCCTCGAATGTTTGAATGACTTTATTTTGAATGGTATATAGGTTAGCTTATTTAGTTCCGTTTACCTTAAAAAAGTTATTTGTGTAGATTAAACTAAAATGATGATTTATTAGGAGGTAATGTTAAGGAAAGGTGAAGGATTAAAAAAAAGCTCATTATATAAGAAAAAATACCGTTTCGTAGCACTTTATTCAAATTTAGACGTTACGCTATCCCACATTTTATACAATAAATAGAAAATTGTGAAATGCTATAAGAGTAGGATCGTTATAAGTAAGAAAATCAGGTTAAGGATTCAGGAATGGATAGAACTTTGAAAATCGAAAAAGTAGCAAGAAGTTCCGTCTTTCAAAGATATGGGTGCATAAAATAAAAATGAACTTCTAAATCGAGGTAAAATTGAAATGTATTATTTTAATAGAGTTGTATAAATTTGCGAAAAGTTTGAAATAAATGAATAAGTAAATAAATAAAAAAGAAAAAATTCCAAGGTTTGTCCATCTAGTATACATTAATAAAGATGAAGGAGAGAACATTTCGAAAATAATATTTATAAACGATCATTATAAACCATCGAAATCAATTGATATCGTATCATGTTTTAAATAATAGCTGAGATAGATGTCATGTCGTTTTTTTACAAAAGCTTGTTGAAATATTTTTTAAATTAAATTAAAAATAAAATATTTATTTTATTTTCTGTTTAATTTAGAAAATTGATTGCTCGTTTCATTTTTGATTTTCAAAAATGTCACCTACCAAATATAAAACAATTTATTTTTTCAATGATAATGTATAGACACTTTAAGAGTAGGCAAGGAGGCGGATGTAGGGATTAGGATTAATTGTAGAATATAAGTTCTAGAATGCAGTGTAAACGATAATGACTGATATTGAATCAGTGTGTAAATTGAATAGCATAGGGCCCGCTAGGGCGTAACGCTAAAGTAAAGAGTCTTTATGAACGTGCCCCATAAAATGCGTGCACCTACACACGATCGAAAAAAGAGATTCGAGTTTGAGATTGCAAATGTGTTGGTGAAATCTCGAATGAAAAGAATATCTTGCACTTGCTATGCAAGTGTGAACGCAGGAAGGAAACCGTCAGTTGAGAAAATATATTTGATGAGGAAACACGCGTTGTTCAATTTTTGAACTGTCTATCGATTGAGATTCAAGAAGTTTCGGAATATCAGTCATCCGGTCACTACAGTCTGCAGGCTATTGATTAAAAAAAACTCGTTTAGAATATGGCCGGAACAAATTTAAAATCTTTCTTTTGTCGCTCTGGTTTTGAACATCGCGAGGGGGAGGGGGGGGATAATAAAAATGCAAAACCAAAATTTTGCATATATTTCACGAAAGCTTGCATGCAATTGCATACTATATTATTGCGAAAAACCTAATAATTTTTTATCGAAAAATTCAATAAAATCAAGAAAACAAATGATGATAAAACTCCTATCTTCCACAATCTGGTTTTGCTCTTGTAATCTTTCGAATGTTTGATAAATTTTTCAAACTTTTCATAAAATACATCAAACTTTATTTATTCCCCACTTCGGGGTCGACAAAACAAGAAATTGATATTTGTTCCGGCCTAACTCCTTATATCTAAACCATCCTGGAATCCTGGTATTCAGGACCCTGAATATGAAGAATTCCTGGATGCCAGATAATACCGTATTTGTTGTCACCACCCGAAAGTGTTGCACCTTCCACGCTGAAAACGAGCATGAATCGAGTTTTGCACCCACCTTTGTTGGTGTACGTGAAATCGGCAGTGTCAACAGAAAACATCAAGCTGTCAAAAATCCATTACAGCTGGTATTTGTTTTCGTTTGACTTCGAAAATTGAAATGAAATTTACTTTAGTTGATCATTGTCTTTTAAATAATATAAAAATTTTAGCATGAATTTATATATTATGTTGAATTGTGAAGATTTCAGATTTATTTTGCTTGGTAGATTCGCCTCTGGCTCTGATGATAACTGCAATACCGGCTGATTCTGGGCGGTCTATGCTTGCTGCTGCTGCTAGACTGCAGTTACCCCAGCTTGAAGGTTTTTGCCGGTATTTTGAACGTTTATTCCTCGCAAATCTCATCTTCGTTCGAGTACCTATTTTCGTTTTTAGATTTCAAAAAAAATTCTTGGGAGTCAAAATGGCGAACTCGGATCGCGGAAGTCGGGGGAGAAAGTTTTGCTAACAAACCGAAACGAACGAAATTCAAGCTCCCAGGGTGTAGTCTCGAACTACCGTTTTTGAAGGGCAACGCGTGGAAATCTGGGACTTGGCGCAACCGAGCATCGTCGCCCTAAGGCACAGCTCGAAGCTGGCTTGTAGCAGAGTAGCTTCGATGCAGCTGAACGCTTCTTGCTGTGGAGACCAACTTATAGGACCCTCCCGAACAAGAAAACTTTTCGGTTTGCTCGATTCCACCAAATCTTTGGATTGGCCTTTTTGCACTCGGATTTGCTGCTCTTTTCCGGCATCGCCTGGAACCGATTGCAGCAAGCCTTCTGGGCACATTACTTCTTGGGAGCGTTGTTTGCTTTGGAACGTGCCATCCAGGTGAAATTCTCCGCCTCTGTTGGAAACGGCACTGGTATTAAATCCGGAACAAGTTTCCGTTCTTCGGGATAATAAAGAGAAAAGCTCGAACGCAATTTTGCGGTATAGAAATAAACCAACCAGCTGATATTTGTTTACATCGGGAAGCACGTGCTGTCAAAATTCATGATAGTATTGGTGAGAGCGCAAGCAACACCGAATATTTTCAGAGTGTTCCACCGTCCACTTTATGGTGCACTACCAGTGGGCTACTCTTCGTGAAAACGAGCATGAAAACAGCAAAAAGTGCACTACCGGTAGTGCCCCGGTGCACCACCACTTGAAAACAAATTCTCTATAAGACTTTCATAGATGTTTGGCTCTATCGAGGACTATCGAAAAATCACTGTTTCTATAAGAAATGTTCCCAATCTTTCTCAGATGCTTACTCAGATGCAATAGTTTAAAATTGAACTCTTCCAGCTTGTCGGTGGTGCGTTTTAGTTATTTCTGATACTAAATACCGTTAATGTTGAAATAGTCTGGTTCATTGGAGTTTCCATTGATAAACAAAAATCAGAAAATTTCATCTTTCTTATCTTAAAAAAAAAAAAGGGAAACTGTTTATCTTATCTTGACCCCGCAGAGGAACCGTTTTCCATCAATCCGATCCAGTATCAGAGAAACATTCAAATCGTTAGCACCTTTTTCGGAAGCACAATAATGGCCCAATTACGTTCGATCGCTTTCATTGGTCTCGCTTTGCTGATGACCGGACTGTATCTGTTCGAGCTAACCGAGGCCGGAACGACCGAAGACATCTACGCCGAAATGGCAACGTGCGCCTGCCCATTGCTGTATCAACCGGTCTGCGGAAGTGATAATGTAACCTACTCGAACGATTGTGTCCTCAACTGTGCCATCGCCACTCCGACTGGGATCAAGATTAGGCTTCAAAAAGCGCGCGGAGGTTCCTGTGAAAATTCGGAATTCTAAACTGGACGCGAATGGAATAAAAATATGTTTTGATTATTTCGTTTTATACTCCTTCATTTTTGTGTTCAAGTGAAACATTCCTTATGGTTCGGTGAATTAAGTATTCATACTTCGTATTTGGAAAATATGGACGATCAGCCATATGTATGAAGTTGTGACTTAAGCTCATAGCGATGTGATGACGAACCTCTTCTAACTTTAACCGTCTACGTGTACCAACCAAACCTATGTCACACTTGAGATTAGAAATTTCCAGCGGGCCTCTTCTAGATTTGCTATGAATCGTGTGTGCCTTATCAATAAAACCCGATAACAGCCAAGCGCTTACGATCGATAAGTCATACATATTATTGTCGCTTCCATTCGATTCGTTCAGTACAGCAGGGGAACTTGTGCGAAAACAAAACCGGTAAAAAAGCATCATGAAATATTGGACAATTTTGATGGCCGTTTTGGTCCTTAGCGGAGGAGCTATAGCCAGCTGCCCCTGTCCCCGGAACTACATGCCCGTTTGTGGAACCGACATGGAGACCTACAGCAACGAATGCGTTTTGAAGTGCGCCGCAGCATCAACCAAGGGCAGATCAATCGGACTGGCGAAACTGAGCAACGGCGAATGCGACACCCTGGCAGTGAATTTACAATAATAAAAAAAACTTCTTGATTAATGAAATATGTTTAAACTTCATCAAAACTTGAAATAAAATTGAATTGCATAAATAAACGATTTACCACTAGTGCCAACATTCCTTATCTGGGCTGCGAAAAAAAAAAAATCGGGTGATTCATTTTGCGATGGAAAATCCGTAGAAAATTACTCTCACATCACGTTCACAATGAGAAATATAGTTTAATAATTATTTCATAAAGATTGTTATTTGCTATGATTAAGCCTGAAGTGATCTCATTTCTTAAGTACCTATCCGGTAATATTACACTTGAAACTATCCAGAGACAAAGGCGACATTTTTCTTTGAATTTTGGAATCAGAAGAATAAATATTTCAGAAAAGAATATTGATTCTTCTGATTCCAAAATTTAGGTTTAGCAGCAGAATTATGAAACGTTTAGAATTTAAACTCTGATTCTGGCGTAAGAAATTTTACTTCTAAAAGAGCTCATGTGTTCCTAATTAAGGAAAGCTGATAACAACCGACCGCATATAATCGATAACTCATATAAATTTGTTGTCGATTTTACTCGAATGCATATAGTGCAACAGGTGAGTTTGTGCAAAAACAATACCGCGGAAAAGCATCATGAAACATATGAAAGTTTTATTGGCCGTTTTGGTCCTATCGGGAGCTCTGGCCTTCCAAGAGGATGAGGGTCCGATCTGTGCGTGTCCTCGTGTTCTACGGTACGTTTGTGGAAGCGACGGGAAAAGCTACATCAACATTTGTGAGCTTGAGTGCATAGCCAACACGATAGAAGGCCAAGCTATCGGATTGAGGAAAGTCAAAAATGGACCATGCTAAAATCAAATCATCAAAATCCACGATAGGCTGAATATCGAATGCGTGAAGTTTCTTATTTCTTATGTAAAGAATATCGAATTAATATACAAATAACTTAGGATCATTCTTACTGGCTGTATTGAAGTTCTTTGAAAAATCTGATTAAGATAAGTTTTCAATAAAGCACAACCTCAATTATTTAGATTGTTTGTTTCTCGATGGTGTTGTATTTTTTTTATCTAGACTATTAACATTTTGAGAAAATTTCATTGAGATTTTTTGCTTTTCTATCATTTTCTGTTCTCTGTACATAGCGAATAATCTTTTATTCAATATATCTTACTATAAAATAATAAAGTCAGTGATTTTCAATTCCTTTTTTTTTTCAATACATTGGAAAATCACATCGCTTCTACACCTCTAAGTTTTTGTCACGCGCTTCTATCACTTCATAATGGCTCATAGCCTGTGCTTCATTCAAAATAAAGAAATTTCAGTAAGGCTTTACAAATTCTTTTGCATAACACAAAGTTGTTAGGAATGCCATTTCATGATAATATTTCGTTTATATGACATTTTTTATCACATCAGTATTAGCACTGTATTATATAGGTATCAGTGGCGGAATCTGTATGAAAATTATGAATCTAAGTGTTTATATATCTGAGTACGAAATACAAGCCAAATATCTAGCCCCAAAGTTTGGATACCAACTTTTAAAATACGTGTTAATTTGAAATTTGGGAATGTTGTTCGTGAAAAGCCTGGATTGAGAAAGCTCAATGTTGAAAATCGTATAGAAATGTACAAGCATTGAATTTTAGAAAATCTTTTTTTTTTTTTTCAAAAGTATGGAGAAGAAAAGAGTGGGAGATTGAGCCATTGTTTTGATGGAATTAGATGAAAATGTTGTAGAAGATATTGACACGTCTTTGATGAGCAGCTAAATTTTACGATAAAGCTTTTGCTGACAAAAATTGAGGCAACTTCCCTACAATTCAGAATAAAACATTTATAATCTAGAAAATTTTCATAACAAATATCAATAAGGGATCACGTTCCTGATGGGCTTTTTTAAAATTACGTTTTTCACAAATTTTGAAACAACATACGTATATCTAAAATGACAGCTAGTTAGTTTATACAGTGTATACAAAATGTAGGTATGTTTAGTGTTAAAGCAATATGAATTTGAATAAATTTCAGTTTTTTCTTACAGCAACATAATGCCAAAGGCACATGGTTTTTAAACGATTCCAATAATCGTTTTGTTTTTTTTTTATTTATTTTAAGTCACTCAAGGGGACGTTAAGCTCGAAAATTTCGAGGCGCTGTGAGTCAAAAAAGTTTGAAAACCACTGCTACCATAACTTTAACGACATTCACAGGTCTGTTCGAAATTATCTCGGATAACCCTATATCAAGAGGCCATCTTTGCAAATTTCCATCAAAACTCCGTTGAATTTATAGAAGTTTTATTTTATCCTGTTCAACTTCTGCCGCTATCACGTGGCTTCAAATAGTCATCCAAATTTATTTTTATCTTTTTCACGCTTGAAACTTTAAGTTTCCTAAAGGCCTTTTCAAGACCGCTTAAAATCGACAATTCATAACGGTTGTCGTATAAAAACATTGAAGATAACATCTGAGGCATTCAGTACCTGCTTCATCAACGGATGAAATTGTGCTAAAAAAAAGAAGTATTCATCAACAGGTTAAATTGTGCTTAAAAAAAGAAGTATCATGAAGCGTTTGGCCGTTTTAGTTGTCATTTTTATTCTTGGAGTAGCTCTTGCCACTGATACTGACCCCTGTGAATGCGATAGAGATCCGAATCCCGTTTGTGGAAGTGACGGTAATACTTACGACAACGAGTGCCTTTTGAACTGCCGTATCGCAACTTCAGGGGATTCCAGTTTGGTGAAAGTAAAGGACGGCTATTGCTGAATGTAGTTGCTGGGGTTCTGTATTGAATGAAGCTGTATGAATTGTTTCGTCATAGTAGAAATGCAATAGAAACAAACTAAAAACGGCTATTACTTCAAAATGAATTTTCCTGTAAATGCAAAATGCCTCTGATTCAATTTACAAGCAAAACGTGACATCCTCTATTGAAAGAAAAATCAATATATTTATGTATAAACAAATTGATGAAATTGGCATTGCACAGATGTCCCTAAAAATTCAAAAATGACAAAAATGACAAAAATGACAAAAATGCAGGGCTGGTAGCGAGTCACTTTTTAGTGACTTGGTCACTTTTTTTGGGTAAGTCACTAAAAAGTCACTTTTTTCATCAGCACAACTAAATGTGTTCGGCCGAATTTGACAAAATTTCTAGTTTAGGACACTATTTACCAAATCAATAATTTAAAAAAATGAGCACCAAAATGGTTATAGTGAAACATGCTTATTAAAAAAACTTCACCTGAAATGTTTGTAAAAACTAATCTTTTTTATTTCCATATTGTTATTTCAATTTTCAAATAAATTTACCGAATTTTATTGTACAGTTTTTTTTTCAATTTTCTAATCAACTTGTCGGATTTTTTTTAATCAAACTTTTTAAATTTTTATGACATATTTTTAACAATTGTTTCCTTGTTTTTAAATTCTGAATTTTCGTGTTCTTCAACCATAAGCCTTTGACTCCTTTAATAATTAAAAATAATTTCAACCTTCTGTTCTTTCAGGACCCAATATTTTAATCAAAAGAGACAAAATACTCAGAGCTTGTAATTTAAAGCTTAAAAACCTGCGATTGAAAATTTAAAAACTTTTTATTAATATTTTTTATAAGAAATCATGTTTTTTGGATCGATCATGATTTTTAAATTAATCTAAAAAGTTTGAAAAATTGTTCTAAGTAGCAACTTTAAAAATAAATTTTAATACGCAGTGTTAACTAACTTTGTATTTAATTTGCGCTTTCAATATTAATAACAAAAGTTTTGAAATCATTATTTTTAATTTTTCATCAGTTTTTATCATTCACGTTATTACTCATTTTCTAACATTTCTGTGTCAGTGTAGTTGAACATGAAGTTACCATTTAAGCTTCAAAAATGAAATTTTGATAACTGGAGGATTTTACTTTATTAAAGGTTTTATGTCTGGCTTATATAACTGGCACTTTTGAAATAATAATAAATATATTCTTCTTTTTATCAAATTAAATTAAACCATCGAACCTTGAATAAATTCTGTTCAAAATTCATTTCTTATTCAGTAATCGGTAATTCACATTTTAAATCGTGATTAAATATTTTTTGTTCAAATTAAAAAATTACAGCGGAATTTCTCACTAAACTTCCAGTTGAAAATGAGGAAAAGAAATCCAAATTTAGATGAATAAAAATGAACAATTATTATCATTTTTCTAACATCTATTCATGGTAAGTTTTGTACAAGATTGGACATTTATTTTCGAATTAAGATTTTTTTAATATTAAATTTGCTTAGAAATTCTTTTGAAACTAATTTATTTCTTATTTTCTTGATTTATCGAAAATTTGAAACATTGATTGTAATATGTTTCCAAAATTTTGTTTATCAGTCATTTTTTTAGTTTGTGTGTTGAACATGAGTGACAAACGGTGTAAGAAAACCTTTCCCTTTTCAATTTTTTATTTTTGCTATTGTTATTATTTTTATCTTAATTTGAATCTCGAAACCCCCTCCCCCCCTGGACGGGTTCTCCGCACGGGCCTGATTTGGTCACATTTTTTGTACATCAAAGTTACTTTTTTCGTTCTACATAGTCACAATTTGGTCACTTTTTTCGGTCCTCAAAGTCACTTTTTGGTCACTTTTTTTCAAATTTTGGTCACTAAAGTTACTACTTTTTCATTGTCAAACCGCTACCAGCCCCGAAAATGACAAAAATGACAAAAATGATAATAATGACAGAAATGACAAAAATGACAAAAATGACAAAAATAACTAAAATGACAAAAATGGCAAAAAAGACAACGATGACAAAGAAGATAAAAATGACAAAAATTACAAAAAAGGTTAAAATGTCACCACCTGGACTTTTCTAAAACCAAAAGCCATTGATACATTTATACAAGATTTTCGAAAATGTCAAGAAATCTTCTAATATGTCAACGTACAATGAGAGTACAGGGTCTAACGTAATGTTAACATTCTGCCAATTCAAATAAGAAGAATTAAACAAATTCAAAATCTGCTCAATATGTTTTTTTTTCATGATTTGATCAAATTGCAGCCACCCTATAGGCTGCAATTTGATCAAATCATGAAAAAAAAACTATAGTATGAAACAGGAGCGGTTAAACGGGTTAAACACCAAATAAACTTGTATGCAAGTGTGCATATGTGTGCGTTAAAACTTCGATGGAGAGAGAGAGAAGTCTTGTTTTGACTTTTGCCAGTTGGTTTGAATTTTCAGTTTCATTTCCACTTTCGTTGGAGTCAGTCGTTATCCGTGTTCTGTAGGCGTTGTTCGGTCGTGGCTCGTGAGAATAGTAACATTTCTTGAAAAAATCTTCAAACACCGCTCATTGTTTTAGAACCGTCCGGCCAGGTGTTGAGCCACCTTTTTTGTGTGTACGCAGTTTTTCCCCCTTGTGTTATAGATTTGTGCTTATCTCATTCATTGTTGATGTACATGTATCTACAGGTCTCAATGCTTGCTTGAGTGTTGTTAAATTACCGGGCTCAAAATTGAAACATCAGCAGGTGCATCTTTCGCACAGCATCCAACACGCGTGGTGCATAATAATCATACCATCGGAACCGATTATTTCTTTCCGAGACCCTCGTCGCTCTCCGAGTCTTGGTCTTGAAGTTTGAGAAGAACAAGTTCAATTTCAATAGCTCTATTATCGTTGCTGCTCAATTGTTTCGGGATTTCCGGTGTGGTATTTCTCGGTAAAAAGTGAAAAAAAAACAAAAGAAAGTGTATTGATCCATCCAAGGATTCAGTAACCTGCAAAATGTCAGCTGACGGAGAGCTTTCGTCGATCCTGAACCGCCGCCAGCAAATAAACGACGCCCTCGAGAATGGGCAGGAGGTGAAGCACTCGTATCGGCGGGTTAACATCTATACCGAATTCCACGAGTTTTCGAGATCTGAAATAAAGGACTACCAGGCGACCTTCAGCAAGTAAGTGTGGAAACTACCGTAGTTGGGGCTGGTTGGGTGGGGTATTACGGTGGAATTCTTGTTTTTTGGATGCTGGGGTATTGGCAACCATCAAAGGTCGACAACACTTGTACAAATTATCTAGTGGAGTGAAGGACTCAGATTTCATAATCAATAATCGTAGATTTTTATCCTCTTTGGGAATGATGCCTAGAAAAACAAAAACAAGCCCATCGCAACCAACACAAAGAATATGCTAAGGTCATTTACTTCCAACCATTTCGTGGAATAATCGATAATTTTGCTTGATATGTTGAAAGGTACTCTACTGTAGTCAGTGGTTGATAATTTTATGTTTCTCGATTAAAGTTGTGGGTTAGAAACTGTTTAAACAAATAATCTTTTAAAGACAGTTTAGAAAACTTGTTAAACACCAGTTTATTTGGAAATTGTAATTTTTATATGAAAAAAGCTTAGCTTTAATGATTTTCTCATAGGAAGAATATAATTAGAAGCACTTAATCTGTGGAAGCACTTAGCATTTCCTGTTTCCTCTACTCAAAGTAAGAGCAAAGGCGAACCTTCCCAGCTGTCAGGATACAGGACAGGCAAAAAAATGCATACATACACACGGGTGTACAGTATATAGAGAACGACTTTATCTAGAGGTCACGTTTCTGCGCCGTGAGGCAGTCTCAGTGCTTCGAAGTCCTGCTTGCTGTCTGTGTCTGTTCGCCCACCCGCCTTTATGTCGCCCATCATCGCTACCTTCAAAAACTCTACCGGTGACCGATCGATGAGAAGGTTCAGTCAGAATATACTCAAATATGTACAAAACTCAAACGCAATCCTAATTTGAGTGAGGCCTGCATTCTTTCAAGCGATTGTTGAATGAAGTTATTGGAACCTATACTGATGCAGTCCCTGTAGTAGCTGCAGTCAGTTGTTCGAATCGTTATAAACATGCATGAACCCCCAGATGTTTTTATTTATGCTTTCGGACTAGCCGAGGAAGGATCCTTGAAAAGGATGAACGGAAACGAGTTTCGTTTATTGTTGTTTTCGGAGCACTTACACAGCCATATTCACTTTGTTGTGGAATGTAGGCATAATTTTCCCGAATGTTTGGATAACGTGCCTTCCTGTGTAAGGTAATTATTCTACCTAAATTTATGGCATTCTTTTTAACAATATAAAGGGAAAACGGGTCTTCCTTTTTTGGCTTAAGACATTGGCAGAAAAAAGTTAATTTGTTGTCAAGGTTTTTATATTGATTTTATTGGAGCCCACCCTCTACAGATTTAATATCTCTCGGATGCTGGCTGACGTATTCGCAAATCTGTGTCCATGTGTCCGTGTGCTTGCGGGAAGGGGGAGAGACAATGGTGCAATCCTGATGGGTTTTTTTTATTCCCGGAGAACTGGTTTTGGTTGAGAGCTACCCATTCTCATGCTAAAATCGATAAATTATTGACACCTACCCTCTGGCAGAAAATTCTGGAATAACACACAATTAATGCAGTTGATGATCCCTGAAAATCTTAGTAATTCGTTTTGCGAAAAATCCACTCAAACTAGTTTGTAAACAGACAAACTGACATGATTGAACAGTTTTATTATATAGTCAATTATAAGGGGAAACACATCTTACCTGTCGGCAACTTATGGGAACCGAACCCAAAAGTTTTCTGGCAGATACCGGGAATCGCACCCAGTACACCTGGCAACCCAAAACCAGACTCGCGCCAACCTATCCGCTAGATTATCTCAGCGCTATAAGCTCAAAAGTCAAAGTACTTTAAAATAAGGATTAATCCCTATTATTCCGGTTGTGATAAGCAAAAAACGTAAAAATGCACATGCGAAATTTTAGGGTCCCCAAATTAATACCTTATGGACCTCCGAATACACGAATTGTTTATTTAGAAATTAAAATTTAGATTTCAAAACAATCGTTTATTGTGAATATATGAATTTATACGAAGGTGATTCTGGTGTCGATTCCTAAATGTTATTCAGTCACTAAACTGACTCATCGAAACTGGTTTCGATAGTAATACCTGACTTGACCGCTCCCATGTTTTCAAAAAATAAGAACCCACTTCCGTTTGAAATATAAAACCGAAATCCACCACCCGAGATGAGTCATACTTTTTTTGGGGTGACCACACGCACGCAACAACATCTCCCAGAAAGGTTATAATTTAAAATTTAAACAATCAACTCCCCATTCCTCGGCCGGACCAGGCGGAAATTTTATTCGGCATGAAACAAATGCGGTAGGAGCATATTGCTGAGCAGGACAAAGCGCAGAAACAAAGAACCTTGACACCGACACCATAATCGCCGTCATCTCTCCATCAACATCAAGTTCAACTACCGGCCACCGGCCGCAGCGATCCACAATTCTCCAATCCAATCCATAGTAATCACAACAATAAATCCAACCGCAACAGACACCAGCCAGGGAGGGGAAACAAACTGCAGTGGTTTCACGAGACCCCGGTAATTTTCAATTGTCGGCGCTTGTTCATTGAGATGATGTTGGGGTGAGTAAGGCACGCACATGTAACGTTGAGTATTTGTAAAACGTTCTTTTTTTTTACTGCGGAGCAATGCAATTATTTAGATTCTGTTATCAACCACACATTATGTGCCAACAAGAGGACATATTCATTAAAGGTCCCCCATTCTAAACTTGGTGTTGACGAAGTCGTTAAGCTTTGTATCAGACTTGTATGACTCATCTCAAGTTGCTTATGAACTTTGTGAAAGTGAATGACTAACCAGGCTATAGTAGGCTTGCCAGATACTTTCAGAAAAAAGCGGGACATTTCACGAAAAAAAGCGGGACACAGCCGAAAAAAGCGGGACATTTGAGAAAATCTTTAAAATAAATAATTGTGTAGGGAAACTTATACGTATATCATCAACCAAAGTTGTTCATATTAAGTACACTAAGGTTTTTATTGACGCGGATTGATTTTGCTAAATTTTTCTTAGATAACTTCTATATACGATATTTTGCCATATGGATCGTTATTTTCACGGTTCTCGCGAAATAACACGTTGTTTGGGAGAAAAGAAATCCAAATCGTACATGTCAACGGTGTATTTTATACCTTTGTGTAATTTGTATAAAAATAAGTTGGTTGGGTAATTTGTTTGAAAATTTGGAAACTAAAGGAAACTTCCATCTTTATATACTTTGGACAATTGAGTCAATGAAGGTGGTTTATAATAGAAGGTAATTTAATCAAGATTAATGTCTTCAACTCTGTAATGTATAATTAAAGCAATTTAAACAATATTTTCTTCATACATTATTGGTAGAACGTGCTTTAAAAACACTCAACTGAATAATAAAATTACTGTAACGCTAAGAGCATTAGAGTTATTCAGTATTATACCATGGCTGGAAGCTACCATGACTCATGAGGCAAAAAAATAGTGAAAAATAGTTACTTTTAAATCAAATTAGGCAAAATAAGTGACCACATCAAGTCAAAAATAATATCTATAGAGAGAGACTTCAAAAATAACAACCAGAGGATTGAAGAATCAATTTGTCCGTTCTGTTTAATCAAAAACAGTTTTTTTTATAAGGATTCATAAATTTGATTTTCGAGGTCATGAGGTTTTAATTATTTTTAGTTTAAGTTGAAAATTTATCCATATTTTTAGCAAATTTTTAAATAACATTTTCATGAGTAAATTTCATCATTTAGGTTATTACATTTTTTTTTAAATATCTTAAAAAAACATGATAGATCTTTCTATTCTGGAACCGAGCTATTTAAACTTATACTTAACTAAGTATCTTTTAGTTACGAAAACTAAAACAAAAAATGTTTTACCTGAGGACCTGAGAAATTCATGAAAAACAATCATGGAAAATTTTCAAAACATTGAAGATTTGAGTTGATTTTTTTTTATTAATTGAGAATAATAAATTTAAAACCTGTATTGAAACCCTCTTTGTGTGTGTGGTGAAACGACCAAGCTCGAGTGGAATTTACGAAGCAAAATGTATCAGGTCCTCAGAGTCAAAGGGGTAAAAGCGCAAATATGGTCGATTTTAAGTTAACAGTCCCAAACGATTCTTTATATTTTAATCTATATTTGGTGAATTTAAAATAAAAAAAAATATCTTAAAAATATTTTTGTTCCAATTCGTTGTCCTGAACATGAAATTTCACATTTCAATGTGTAAGCTCGCAATCTTTCATTTCAAATCCAAGAATAAGTTAATCATTTAAACACAAAGAAATTAAATAGGCTGAACTTCACTTTACTTTAGTTATTCTTTTTAAGATAATTTAAAAAACCAAAGCAAATTTTAATAAAGCATCACTGAATAAGACGAAAAATAAACGTTGATAAACGCGTTTTTTTGCAACAAATTGTGTCCTAAAAAATACGAATAACAAAATCAACGGATAATTAAGTCCGACCTGTAGAATAAAATTCAAAAATAAAAACCAAAACAAAGTTCGGAAAATTTAAGTACCTAATTTGTATGAAAATTATCAAAAATTGTAACGTTATTGAACAAATTTAAAAAAAAAAGTAACTGGTGAGTGATCAGCTTTAAAAAAGTGACAAATTTTCTAGAAAGTTACCAACTTCTAGCTATTGTTTTACATAAACTATGAAAAATGCTTCTTATTTTGAGAAAAAGATGTATATGAAAGATTTTCTGTTCATCGCAAAATTCTAATTGAGGCTAAAGTTTGATTTTCAGTGTTAGTCTGTTAACTCCGTAAAAGTTTTCCAAGAAAAAAAAAGCGGGCATTTTGAGGAAAAAGCGGGACAGCGGGACATTCAACAAAAAAGCGGGACATGTCCCGCTTTTGCGGGACGGATGGCAACCCTAGGCTATAGTAATAGGTGAATTATCTCGGAATACTTTGTCAACTTAAAGGTCGTGACTAGTCTGAGTATTAAATATTTCCTTAGAAGTTACATTAATATTTCCTAGGAATTTAAAGTGTAAGGACCATGAATTAGTCTAATAGCAAACATATTATAATCAACATTGGTAACTCTCAGCATGCTTCATACAGTCCAGCAAGGACATGAACTTCAACACCACCTTCAGGAGAAAGTTCTTACTAAATGAGTCAAGTTGGCGAGTTTCTCCGAGAAATTTCTTAGTTTGTTTTCAATCAGTCATTTTTTCGTCAACAAAGTTTTCGTTAAATAACAAATAACGATGAATAGTATGAATATACTTATGAATCTAATGTGTGGTATTGAAAAACTTCTGATTCTAACAGGTAAACATTAAAAATCAAGATATCCCGGATATTCATTATGAAAAATATGGTACAATTCCCCAGATATCTTCAAAACCATTAATCGGTACTTGCTTCCGTTGCATCCAATTGCACATAATCCTGTTCGGATGGATGCCTCATCCACCTCGGGCGATTTGAACTGGATATGTCTAGTTCTGAAATAGCCTGGTGATGTCTTCCCCGAGGAACAAAACTACTTTTTAACTTTTCGGATCTGGTTTGCCTTAAGGAATTCTATGGGGATTGCAAATAACATTTTCGATTCCCAGAGACTTTAAGATACCTCCAAACTACGGAAGTTCCGGACTTCGAATGTTTCGGGCAGTCGAAAAGTGGCCAACAGTTGGAAAAAAATTGTATTCTCTAGCTTAACGGACATTGATTTTTAAATTGTTAAATAAAATTAAACCTTCTAATTCCAAGGTTCCGCCAAGCCAGAAAATTTATCCGAAATCTCTAAGCATGGACCATATATTTCGTTTTTCAGGATATAAAAACTAGGCTAACGGATTTTGTTTGAAGTTCAAGTTTGGGGGTTTTAAGTTTTATTGGAGTACAAGATTCTTGGAGGTTATACGTTATTTCGTAGTAAAATTCTGTCATCTTTGAAGTAGTGCACACCAGCAGTAGCAACAGCACCTCATACCAGTTCATTGAAAGGAAGTTGGAATTCGTTCTGGGAATGTGAACGTTCACAGCCATCATCCAGGTTTTTTACGTTTGTTCTCGGGGGAGGCTTTCTTTAATTGGTTAGCTTCCTCTTTCAGGGGATCAAGCACAAGCAAATATAAGCTGAGTGCTCCAGAAAAATGGATTCCGCAATGATCGATGTTTAGAATACCTAAAAAATCAATCAGGTAATAATACGCAATTAAGGTATATTTAAATAAGTAATACGAAAACTTACCAGTATACTTATCTGAAAACCAAATTGTTGAACCCGAGCTGAACACAAACCTATAAATTCTTCAAAAAAAAGCCCTCAAACAAAAACGAAGAAAAATGTTTAACAACAACTGTTCGATTACTGTGATACCTAAATTTTGTTTTGTTTTGATAAATTTATGTCTGTGGCAACTTCGGTTATTTTTATTTGTTTTTCTACGATTAGTTAGAGCTTTTTCCACATGTAGGCGCGCATGGTGTGTCTCCCATTTTTTGGGGGAGTTGGGTATATTGATTATTATTATATTTGCTAATAGTATAAGTACCATCTCTGATAGACTCTGACCAATGCATGTATCTTCAGGAGGCGTGTTATTTTTGTTTTCATTTATTCCGGCGTAAAGCAGTAACGATTATGCGTGAGTTAAAACAAACCTTCCTTCTCTCATGCTGTTTACTCTATTGCGCTGGAGGAGGTAATTTATTTTTAGAACTGTTTTTCCGTCCATGTGTTGTTTTGCTATCGGCACGAATTTCGTTGAAGCACATTTTAGGACTTCGTTTGTTTATTATATCGTCTTCCGGATTGAATTGAAAATATGGCCTCAAAAGATCCAGTTTAAGCCAAACCTTGCTATTATTTAAGTATCAGTTGCCTGCTACTGGTTAGCAGGCACTCATAATGCCAGCAACTTGGTCAAAGGCATTAATTGACACCCAAATCGGGCCAGTTTGGAAGAGTTTTTATGTAACCCCAAGCACGACTGGCACACATGACTGATTAATTTAACTGGCTCACTGTGTGTCATGGCCTCCTATTTTGGAATAGGTTATGAGTATGCTACAGTTCATTTACTCACCCTAAAGAGCAGGGCACCCAAGCAACGAAGAACGCTGCCATACCCATTAAATCAACCCGCGGCGGCATTTCCGCCTCAGGTCACATTTCCGGACGGTCAGGTTCGATTGCTCTTTTATTTTGGTCCGCTGCCGTTCTGGTTGAGAGCCTTCGAGGATGTGCTGGAACCAGTTTAATTTGCAAAACGGTCGACTAAAAGCCACGGTGTAGTAGATAGAATATATTGTTTTCTTGCAAGACTGGTTGTCAGCAACACAATGTCGTCCATTCAGCCAGGGGAGCGCATCGATCGAAACTTCCTCATTGAATGAATAGTAATTCGGTTAACGGAGTTCCGTCCAGCAGAGCGCCCATTTCTGGGGCAATTTATTGGTGATTTATGGGTGGGTTACCATTTCTGGTGACTGTTTAGCTGGATATAGCATCAATGAAAAACAATCGCTCATAATGCATAAAGCTTAAAACAAAGTAGGCTTCACTGCTTGCTGATTGTCATGGACACAATCAACAGGAAATTTGGTGTCATGCAAGTGTGAAATAAAGCCTAAAAAATTTCGAGAAGCTAGTCTCCAAATCTGAATTGTTTAGTTTTGAGTTCTGATTCCTGCATTTTAATTCTAATCTCGAATTAAAAAGTTAAAATTTATTTTCTAATTTTGAATAGTTTATTTGAATTCTGAATAAGAATTCTGAGTTTGTACTCAGAATCTGAATTCTGAATCCGGATTCAGATCTTTAATTCTGAATGTGTAGCAATATTCTGAAATCTAAATAGGAAATTTGAATCTGAATTTTGTCAACTTGTACTGTCGGAATTTACATTTTCGATTAAGTCATGCTTCTAAAAGTGATTGCTCCACATACATTAGCAATAGTTTCATTTTACTTTCATTTTCAAGTTAAGAGATACAGCAATGAAAAAATATTTGCATAAGGTTCAGTGACTGACTTACGCAAAGCCACATCAAACACCTTCTAAATAGGTACCTGTAGTAGGTATCATCTTACAAACAAGATCGTTATCTTCAGCGACAGTCTTAGAGATGAAAGAGACGCACGAATCAAGTTTATTGAATTAATACCACCATAAGCTCCGATTTTGAATCAAGGAAGGTTGGTTTGAATTCTTAAGCCATGTGAGGCGAGGCGCAATGATTTCGCAACGGTTGTCTTTTGGTTTCGCAAATGAGTACCTTTTGAGGTGTAGAAATCTATGACATAAAACAGAAGAAATCGAATAAGTACGTGTCCCAATGCGAACCAGATGATAATTACTTAAGGTGAGCCTCAACTTGAACACTGTACCCCGGTAATACACTTTTTTGAAGTGATACACACTTGACGGTTTGGAACCATACATACAATCAAGTTTGAATTAGCGACCCTACATGTTTTGAAAAGCGCACCGCACAGTAGGCCACCGCACAACATTCCAGTTCACGCATTCCACCGACGACTAATCGCAGTAGGCACCGATTGAAATAGTAGGCCTGCTTTTGCAAATAGCACTCTTTACGAAATAAATCAAATGGTTGCTTGTTTGCAGTCATGTTTTCAACAGTACCAAAACAAATAAGCGGGTAGAACACAGAACAATACGGTGGGAGATTTCTTTTACGTTGTTGTTGCTCTTGTTGTTTATCAACAGACAAATCGCACGTGCAAAAGCGTTGAAGTCAACTTCGTCACGGTTGACTGATCACCCGGCATCACCTTCACCCCTTGCCATGATTGGGCCACTGAAATTAGACATAAAAATCAACCCGCAAGCAACTACCATTTATGGAATACCGATACGGAATTGAACGCGGGCAATCAAAATTCATTCATAGCCGCGACATGCAATCAACTAAGGGCCGTGACGAATAGAACATTTGTTCATCAGATTCGATCAATAAAAGTATGGACTTGATGACCTTTCTAGTCTGTTTTTCGATCTTATTTAGCAAGTGGGTGTATCCAAGTTCAATCTAATCAATATAATGCGTAAGGAAGATTCGTTATTGAGACTTACCATCATCGGGAATTAGTAAAGTACGTCAGTGTTTTTATTTTGATTGCTTTTAGTGAACAAGTCGGCTAACTGGTCTTGTCTTCGATATTCTTCTGCAGCATGGTCTCGTATAAAATGGGCTTCCCGCCCATGTCCTTGCTTCGTTTCGAGGTTTTTTGGCCATACCCTTACAACCTCGGTTGTCGGTGTAGACCGGCATCTCGAAATCCTTCACCTGCAGGTCTTCGAGGACCTGCTGCGCTCAGGGTTACACATTCTGCTTCGCTTGAAGACATCGCCACCGTCTCGCGTCGTCGTCTGCTTCTTACTGGACCAAGAAACCGTTGAACCGAAGACCTTGAACGTGAAACCGTTCACCGATTTCCGATCCTCCGAATCAGCGACCCAGTCTGCGTCCAGAAATCCAATCAGAGCTTACGAATTTTCGTCAGCTTGATTTCAGAGAAAATTAGGGCGTTCCTCGTAAATATCGGACAATCAGCTTCAGGGTATGTAAATGGCTCTCTGGAGAATTCTTCGGGAAACGTCCCATGTATCCCACCGAAAAGCAGATGTCCGGTCGTGTTATAACTTGAATGTAGTGTGCATTCGGCATTCGGTTAATTAAGATAAACCCTGTTTTAGTAATCGCACATTTTGGTAAAATTGAGGAATTACAAATATGTAAAAAATAGGGAGAGTCCTTTCCGATTTGTGCTGTCAATTAAACAACTATTATTTATTGCTCCTGCGACGAACCCTGAAAATCCAACTCTTAATAGGTCGTATACATAGCACTGATAAACTGATATAACTCTGAACCACATTTCCATCAACCAAAGGTTCGTGTCCTAACTGCTTAGTAAGTGAATAATACACTGGTTGTGATGGGGCGCTAGCATTCAAAAATTACTCCACGTGTACTAATGACACGTAGAAAAATATATAGAAATAAGATTATCTACCAAGCATTTTTAGCCTGCTTCAATTTTTCTGCGTGCAAAAGTATAAGTTGCTATGGTGTTCAATTTTTGTTATGTCTTTCACCCAATGAAAAAAGGTCTCGATGGTTGAAATGTACTAGATTCATTGAGCTTTGAAATTTGAGGAACAAAATTTGAAACGTGCCTACATATGAAAATCAATTCTTCATATTTAAAAAAAAAACAAATACAATTAATAGGATATTAAAACTTAAAAAATAATTTCACAATACAATTGAATTAAAGTGTAACAGTTTTTAAGAATCAATTTTAGCAAATGAAAAAAAGTTATAGATTTAATATCTTTCAAAGCGAAAATCTTCTTTATCTGACTGAGAAAAAAAATCGCAGTTTTTAAAAAAGGATCTTCTGGTTAACGATTTAGTCTGGGCATTTTATTAGAGAATATACATTTTAGATCATCTGGAATTTCTTCAAGTTTCCCCTGAGGATAAAATTTTTAAAAGATCATACACTCTTTTTCAACAAGAATAGAATTGATCCAATACATTAAAACTAAAATTTAAAGTAACTGAGTTACATAACTCTTCCTAAAAAATATTTTCGAATTGTCAAATAAAAATTGAAAGATTTACGAAAAAATCGAAATTTAGATATTGGTATCATTACATGACCGGGAAACGAAGCTTAGGGAATGATAAGCTAGTTGGCGCCAGGAGCTCTGGGCGATGAATATTTTTCTCCTACGCAGGGGAAGTTATATCAGCTTATCAGTGTACATAGCATGGTATACAAAATGCTGCCTAACAGCTCTTGATACGGCGTCACCGCAGTTCGTCATTTCGAACATTGCTTATAATTTTTTGGCGCAATCGTGTTCCGCGGAGCCACAACGCCATCTGGTACAGCCATGTAGATGTCCTCACGCAGATCTCCATGCAGGAACGCCGTTTTAATGTCCATTTGGTGGAATTCGAACCAGTAGCGCACTCTAACCGCCAAAACCGTTTGAATTGTCGGCAGATTGACTACTTCGTAGTCGGCTCCGGGCGTTGCAGGTTACCTTTTACCACGAGGCGTGTCTTGTATCGTAATGCTTGGCCGTTCACGTTCTCTTTCATTCGGAAGACTCACTTCGACCTCAGCAGTTACACATGCGGTGGACAATTTTCGAACCTCCACACACGGTTGGCATCCATGGTTTTCAGTTCGTCCTCCTCAGCATGCAGCCATTCCACAGTCGTATCTGGTCGCGACATCTTTGAAGGTTTCCGGAACGTTTGTAATGTGTGAGACGACAGAATTTGCACTTAACACAATACCTAAAAAAGTCGAGAAACGTACCGGAGAACTTGCGCTCGAGCTGTTCTAATAGCGAAAGGAGCGCTCCGGTATCGTCGATCTCGTCGGAAAGACCATCTTCGTCAGTCAGTTTGTGGAAATCAGGTTCATCTGACTCTTCCTCTTCATCAGACGCCGTTGCCGTTCTGCTGCATCAGAGACTTGGATGTCAACTTCCATCTCTTGCTCGTGAGGGAATACCACTATCAGCGGCTTGACTTTCTTATCTTCGGGAGACTTCTCGAACGGAAAGTTATTTTCGTCAAACCTCAAGTCACGAGCAATGTCGATTCTAACCATTCGGCGCGTAACCATCCATCCATGACAACTTCACGGCTTCTGGCATCTAGCTTTTAACGCTGCTGACTCGGGAACCACACAACGGCCTTGTACCCATACACACGGAGCCACTTTAGACATGGTTTGGTTTTGTACCAAAACTCAACAGGAGTAGCCTTGGTTAGTTAGGGCTGCTGTCGGACTTCGGTTGACCAAGTATACTGCAGTAAGGACTGCTTGGGAGCCTTTGCATCGATTAGCATCGCACGGACCTTCTCGACTATGGTTCTATTAAACCTATCCGCCACGCCGTTTTGTTGGGGAGTGTACGCTACCACCATCTCGAGTTGGATGCCTTTTCTGGAATAATAGTCTTTTGCGCATTGGGAAGATACGAACGGCCTTGGTCGGTAGTAAATCTTGAAATCTTGGTGCCAAGTTTTGCCGTGACCATCTCTTTATACTGCTGGAACTTTCCAAAAACTTCCGATTTTCTCCGCATTAAATACACCGTCGTGTAGTGCGTGTGGTCGTCGATCAGACTTGCACAGATTTGCAGTATAGGAACTCCGACTTTGACTTCCAGTTCATATAGCCGTGCCGATAGTGGACCGTAATGCCTGCTGCAGTCAATTTCTTCACCGACATTATGTTGGCGCGTAGCTCTGGAAGGGTTTGTAATATAGCTCAGTTGGCAAGTCAATTGCTTCCTGAGCCGATGTCCGTGAATTCGAGCCCAAGAGTAAACATCGATCACAGTTGTACCGGATAAGTTTTTCAATGACTGTTCGTCAACTGCATCGTTGAAGTCGCGAAAGACATAAAGATGTTAAAACGACTATAAACGAAACAAAAAAAAAACGTAGCTCTGGAACGTAAAGGACCTCCTTCATGTTGATGGAAAACTGCTTGTTCATTTCGCCGTTGGTCTCTCCAGCCTTACGAGCGACAATCGATTCTCCATCTTTCGCCAGTTGATGATGATCGGTTGAGTCAAGTTTGGGATCTTCGAAAAAAACGTTATTTGTATTCACTAAATAATTGCTTGACCCCGAATCCTTCTGAAGGCAATCCTTCTTGAGGAGACCTCGCCTTCCGCATCTATGACACTTGCCATGGAAGTTAGATGACTTTGGTTTTCTTAACCGAAAAAGGAGCTAGTTTCAGCTCTCCATGACCTTCGCTACGTCCCATCTGATTCATGTCTTCGGCCAGTAGGCGTTGCTTGACAACTTCAATGGATCGATTTAAGCGCCTTCTGCGTAGTTTTCCGCTAGAGAGATAAAATCTGCCATCTATCATTTTAATATAAAACCTTTTTATTTTTAACAGATGGCGGTGCTAAAGCAAAATCAGGTTAGGGGGCATCCATTAATTACGTAACGCTCCTAGGGGGGGGGGGGGTAAGGAGTAAGCTCGAGCGTTACGAATTGTGACATAGGGGAGGGGGGGAGGTATGATCATCGTTACGTAACGATTTTTTCCTTAAAAATTTCAGTTTAATCGCAGCTATTATGATGTCATGCAATTTTTGCTGAATGATAATCCCACCAGAATCAGCTTAAAATTTGTAAGCTTCAACATGATTAAACTGGTTTGTAACCTTCCCTTTTTTATGATTCTGAGATAGACTCCTTAAACTGTGTATTGGATATCCAAGAAATAATCGCTAGAAAACCGAATATTAGATATGTGCATTTACCCCCAAGAACTCTATTCAACCTTAAGACGGAAATTTTACTATTTGTTCTCAATTAAATTAAAAAATGCAAGTTTGGTTATTCCGACGAATATTACTTAGTGGAGTATATTTTACATAATTGTTGAATTTATTTTGCTCCCTGAACAAAAAAAATTAAACAAGGTAGATCATCAGTTAACAAGCGCAAAACAACTAGTAATAAGACAATCATTTTATTTTATCAGAGAGCATCAATGAGTACTAAGAAGCGATTTGAATAGATATTAATTCCGTTTCGAAGAACGTTAATAAATTTTATATCAAAATCTTTTCTTACCATCGAAAACCATTATTCAAAAACATGAAAAGAGGGGGGGGGGGGGGATAATTATCAGCGTTACGTAATTTTCATAGGAGGGTACGTCCAAGCGTGACGATTTGTGACATAGAAGGGGGGGGGGGAGGGGATCAAAAAAGTGCATTTTTTGCGTTACGTAATTTATGGATGGCGCCTTAGGGTGACATGAAATTATTCAGATTTTTGATAAATTAAACTGTAAATTAAATGCTAGTATAATCAACAAATAAATGGCCTGAAAATTTTATTCCACAACTGTTGAATAAAAAGAACGTTTGAATTACTGATTGGGATGGGATGAATAAGATTAGTTTTTTTTAATAGCGTCAACGGTTCTTAGAACTTTTAGAACAAGCATTCCAGATTTCCCGGTTTTATCCGGGCGTATCCAGATATTCAAGGAAAATATCGAGGCGAGTCCGAATCCGCCCGGATGCCCGGTTCATTTTGAAAAAGTACGGATGCTAAATTTACCAAAACAAATCAAATTCAGTAAAGATAAGTTTTGAATTTGGATCCAAAAACGATTTTTTATAATTATTTTCATCAAAATTGATAAAAATTTTTTTAGAATTATTAAACACAACTTGATGTGCTTCGACGATAAAATAAAGGTTCAATTTTTCCTATTTTTATTATCTTGTTCAAATATTGGATTACTTTGCTCAGATTTGTCCGAATATGGGTCGGTTTTTGAGTTAAAATGTACGGTTTTCTCCGGTTTAAAAAAAAAATGACTAGGGCCGAAAACGTGCTGGAAAATTGCAGGAATTCATACTATAGAATTCGATCGTTTTTTGCTCCGCTTACACCCAATCCACTTAGAGGAGCACGCACATAGAATCGCTCGATCACTATATGATATTTTTAATTTGTTGAGAAAAAAAACGAACAACATAAATTATAACTTTATAAAATCTGCCAGCCTATCTTTTCATGTTTACTTCATGCTTATCCTTTGCGTTCATTCTTGTCTATGAGAGATTGTCATACAAGCAAGCGGACAAAAATATATTCAAAATGTTTTCAACAATTGGACTGTCGTTTTTTTTGGTTATAAGTTAACATTTCAAAATATCAATTTGAATGTGTCTTATATTTTTATTTAAAAGGGTAAAAATCTTGCATGTATTTGTGCAGAACTCAGGCTCCTATCCTTTCGGTTGCTGCCTTTTTATTTCTTAAACACTCCTAGCCAGATCCGGGTTGGATAAAAAAAAAATATGTTTGAATAGTTAGGACAATATAGGTGACCCATTAAGGTGCCAAGTTTCAAAGTCAAAGACGGGTGACTTGAAAAACTGATCAGCTCGTTTTATAATTACTTTTTATAGAGTCTAGGTCCAAAAACTGACAACGGTGAAATTCTCAAAAAGCTCCAAATCTTCAGATCGTAACTGAACTCTTCAGAACTTTTTAGAATATCCACGCAAAACTTGAAAAAAATCAGCCGGATTTAAATGATCTCGCCTGAAAACTTTCTGATTTCCTCATTTTAATACGCTTTACCTTCTTATTAGTGATTCTGAAGCCACTTTATAGAGATTAACGTTTACAAAAATATTTCATTCGCAGAAGATCTTTGTTATCGGTGATCAAAATTTGCTTATTAGTTCTTTTTTTTAACATAGTGAAGTTTTTCTTCATTTTTCAATATCTTAAGAATGGGAGAGTTCTGAAATTTGAGCTTTTCCTTAACGAAGTATCTACTTACATGAAATATTTAGATGATTTTTTTTCGATTTTTGTCCACGTGATCTCTCATAGTGCAACACAGTGTCATGTTTACCTTGGAACTCCGGAATTCCGCAAACATTATTAGCAGGGGAACCCATAACCAGTCTTCCGAAAATCAATCAAAACAAACACTCAGGATGCGTTTCCTGTTGGAAACATTCAGATTGTATAATGGGATAGCGCCTCTCGCAACTGCTTCGCCTGGCTGGTATGCAATCTCGATCAGCGCTCCTATCAGCTATGCAAACCGAGTCGCATCATTCAGAATCATCGGTTTAGCAAACATCGCATATCGGAGATGAGTGAGATACAAACTGATCCATTCTGAATGTAGCTCACTTAGTATCTGCCTGAATTATATGAAATTCAAAATTATTTTTTGAAATTTGAAAAACATGGCGAAAGTGAACATCTTTCCCTCACAAACACAACTTCAATTTGATTTTGATCATACGGATGTTAAAAAACGTTATAACAACAAATAAATTTATTAATTTGCTATATATCAAATCAAACAAAATACGCTAATGATCGGCTTCATGTATCACTCACTCACTGCCTGATCCATTCACTCCTGATCGAAGACCAACAAGATTCGCCATATGCATTGCGCATTGGTGAGATTCCAATTTGATGAAGGTGCTGCACTGTTTTGACAGCAAGCATCGTACGAGGTGATCTGTATTTTAGCGATGAATTGAACGATCGATGATCGGGTAGGTCCAGTAGCAATCAATAACGAAACCCGACCGTTGTACGTTCAGGTGCGAAGTGCAATCAGAAACATTCATTGAAAATGAGTGATATTCGGAACACTGCCCATAACCTCTTTAATTATGAGGGACTCAGGATGGTCTTTATTGTAAGATGTTTGGTTTATTACTAATGTAAAGTAAAAAGTTTTCACTAACAACTAATGGTTGTTTACAATCTTTATTGCTTCGATTTCATTTTCCATGTCAAACTGGAGAAATCAGAAAATGAGATTTAGATTAAGGTTATCAGCACGAGTTTCTAACAATTGGGTAGTTCTAAAATCGAAACCAAATATTTCCCAGAAAATTCAATTGATTAAAGTCCAAATACTAACCATCCAAATTAATGGTAGGTACTACCGTCAATGTTGACATTAGTCTAGCTGGCGTCAGTCAAATGCAGCTGAACAAATTCGGCCTTACCGCGGGCCATTTCCAGCTGTGCTACTTAATTGCTTCCCTGACGGCTTCTCTTCACTCGGGTAACCGAAAGTGATCGTCTCTAAAGGAGGGGACTCACGGGACAGTACCGCATTTGAGCGATTAAGTACCTCAAAGTAATGACCTAACTTTGAGGGTTTTGGGCATTTACTTGTGCTGTGCTTTTCGGGCCGGTTTTTCTCCTGTCTTCATTAGTTTATACTAGGACTTTGTATGACTGGAGAACCACTTATGAAGGAAAAACCAAACCTAAATGTTGTCCAGTAAGTTGTCGTCATACAGCATCAGGGTAACTTCCCCATACCTCAATTTGGAGATTGGACTACTAACGCGTTCTGCCTTACAACGAATCCAGCTTACGCAACTCACTCAGCGGTCGTCCGTCAACCGGCTCCTGAAGCAGTCGCCTAAAAGCTTGTTTCTCGAAAAAAAGTGATTCGCCGGTTATCAGTCAGGGATGAGTATGTTGTGGTGCAACAACCGGTAAAAGTTAATCTTACTTCATGGATGAAGTATATAGTTGCTGGTACAGAATTAATACGAATAAGAATGATTAACCTACCTGATTCATTACTAATATTAAAAGATCTATCGGAATCGTTTTACGAAAAAAAAGTTGCTCAAAGATTAGTGCTAACACATGAAATGGATGACGATATGTGCTTACTTACCACAAAACTCATCAAAACATGGCGCTTGTCTCATCCATCAATAGACAGAAGAGAAGCCTGTCTCTCGAAGATCACTTGGAACCTACCAAGTGGCGCAAGCTAGATGCCTACGACTAATTATATTCTACTTATTATCGTTCCATAAATCTATAAGCCTGTGATCTAAACCTGTGTTGACTGGATCTTGTTGATTTGGAAGGTGCGGGAGATCACACCATACACACCGGATTGTTGTTCACATGAATCGTTTAGTAGCTTCAGTCGGACGATAAACGTTATGCTGCACACTATGAAATGTGGGGTGATTTTAGTAGATTATTAACAACCTTTCCGCGTGCCTTCGGCCGGTATCGGTCTGGGGGAATTTAGGTCTCCGACAGGGACAATTCCAAGGTGGTTGAGGTGAGTAGAAATTTTGTTCGACTAAACTTCTTCAGCACGAAACACCGAACACACACCGGCCGGTGTTGTGATTGATATTCATAGCACGGCTGCTAGCTGCAACTGGCTGCTGACTAAATACCGAGCTTATGAAATTTAAGAAATGTGGTCGCGTTGAACTTCGTCCCATTTCGAAATTTAAGTTTCGATTGAGGCTCCAGGCAGACAGTAGCAAAGAAATCGTAGTTCTATGCGTCATCAGCTTATTTTATATTCCAACCGTTGAATGTTAAACTTATTCTTATTTTTCTAGTGCCTAATCTGACGCACAGCTTGGACATTTAGATATATTATTCACTCAATCGACAAACAATGACGAATCATTCTAAAATTAATTTGGGTTTATGAATTAAAAATCAGTCTTTCAGATTGCATTTAATCAAATCGCATTTCTATTTATAAATTGAATTATTTGACTCAGTATTAACTTTTCCATAATTGACTAGTTAATCGTCGATTTCTCTCGGCTCGTTTGCTGTGAAGCCTTAGAAGCCGAGTGATATTTTATTTACGTCTTTCAGGCGGGAATTTTTTCACTGGTTACCGGCTACTGTTAGAAATTTTTCACTAACTGAAAACACTGTTACAACACTGTGTTGTTTTTAACCGTAGTTCAAGGTACATCTTGGAAGATTTCATATCGAGGATTTTCTAAATTTCAAACACTTTTTTAAACCATCTTAGTTTTTAAGCAGTACCTGAAAAGACGAAGCAATTTCAATATTGTGACGAAAACCATTAGACTAAATTTTACAAATTTGGTATTTTTGAATAAGACGAACCGCGTACCTATTTGATTTTTTAGAATATGCTCCAGGGTTAGTGTTGTAATTTTAACTAAGCTGAAAATGATCAATAACGGCGCTGGCTACGTCCTAGTAGTCGACGAGAGATGAAGGTAGGATACTCTCTAAGATCAATCAGCAATCATTCATTGCTGAATTTAGCAAAAGTTAGTTTTGAAAAATTCTGAAAAAAATATGAGCCAGTATCACCAGCTATAAAAACCGTCTAACCTAGGGTTGCCATCCGTCCCGCAAAAGCGGGACATGTCCCGCTTTTTTGAAAATCTTGAAAATAGTTACTCCGAGCTTGATGAAAAAGCTTCTTATATAGCTCTCCTCGATCATTTTCAACTCCTGCCATTTAATCTTCTTTTATCTATTTATGATTTTGAAAACAAGAAATATTCTTGCTTAAAGAAAATTACATTTACCGATAAGTCTGTAAAAATTAAAAAGGTAACATTTCTATGAAGTTTCGCTGACTTACACTGGAAAAACCAAAATTTAGTCTCAATTTTAATTCATTGGTTCAACACAGCAAACCATTCAAATATTATGTTCATTTGTGTTATTTTTCTCAGAATTACCAGCATTTTTCAAAGTTTATCTAAGACAAAATTAAAAAAAAAACTCGTTTAGCTCTTAGCATTTAAGGTTGCCAGGCTATTTACAAGACATATCCATACCGGGCGAACCCGGGCAACTTTATCTAAAAATCTTTCAAAACTTGGGCATCTGTTTTCAAAATTTTCAACCCAAATCCGGTAAATTTTGTCAGAACCACGGAGTTATTCTATTGGAAATCAAAAAGAATACATTTGAAAATATATTTTCTCATCAAAACACAACAGATTTTAAATCATATTTTAGGCATCCTAAAAACTGTTCATGATTACTAAGATTAAACTTGCTAAAAAAAGTAATTTTTGGACGCAAAAATAGAAAAATATATAATAATTGAATTTAAGTTTTTGTTCAGTTTTGGAATAAAGTAAATAAATCTGTGCAAATTCTAGGCTTTTTTCTACGAAATCAGGGCAACCGAGCCGGATAGAACTTTTCCTTAATTCTGTGTCAAATATCCGGGCAAGTCCAGGTGAAACCGGGAAAAGCTTATCTTAGCACATAGCTTTTTGTGGCCCGCCAAGCTCTTTTTGGAAATGTTTTGGTCTAAGAATTTGACATTTTTCTTGGTCTGCGTATATCATTTGGATAAATATATCTGAATCTAAACTAACAATATTCAGAAATCTGAAAATCTCCTTGAAGTGATATAAGCCAAAGAGTCAAAGTGTTTAAAAACTAATTTCGAGTAAACATGCTTTTAAATTATTGTGTTTTACCATTTTCCATTTATTTTTCTAACAGTTGTAATTTTCATTCGAGCGTACAAGTATGAGGATATAATTATAAAATCTGAAAAATTCATCAAATTTAATTTGAATCATCGACAATCGTTTGGCATTATTTACTCAAAATCGATTATTTTCGCACTTACATATACGTCTTTGGCTCTGAGGATCTCATATAATTATACCAAAAAGTTACTGAAATTACGGTTTTCAAGTTATCAAAATTTTACGGTATTTGACACATTATCTGTGAATCCCATAACAATTTTTTCAATATTTTCCGATTGGGATTTGGTGACTACATATCATTGGTTTAAAGAGCATTCAAGCGGACTCTAGTCTTAAAATTGAGGAGTTTGAATAGCCTTAGAAAGATAGTAAAATCGTTTCAAAATCATTTGAAACTCGTAAAAAAACACCGAAATTTATCAACATCATAATTAAAACAATAATTTTACATCAACTTCAATCATTCGTAACTTGAATCCTATTTCAACAACTTCGTTCATCTTTCCAAATTTTAAAACTTTTTTAAATATTGTAAAATATCGAATGTTTGCTGTGAACATTTTTCATAGCAGTTATTTTTTGCTAAGCTTTATGAAAATTAAACCAACTCCATATACATTTTAATTGGCATCTTGCTTTGTATTTATGTACAAGTACATCAATAATGAAAAACTAAACAGAATTTACAGTTCGGTAGTAGAATTCAACTAGAATCGGTTTTGTACTGAGAAATCTCTCTGAAGAACGGATTTTTCCCCAAATTTTAAACTTACAAAAAGTGCAATGATTATCAAAGAATCAAATTCGTATTTATCCTGTTTATAAAAGGCTTTTCCAATACACTTGTCATGCTGGAGAATTTAAAAAAAAATAGTTGGATTGAAGAGATGTTGAGTTCCGTACGAAATATCAATATTATTTATGATTTAACTAGAGGTCGTTGAAAAAGTATTCTTCTCAATGTCAAAAGCATGTGACGTTACTTTATTTCAACAATTACAATCTGCGAGTTTTTTAAATTTGCCTATAAAACTTTTCTAAAAAGAACGGTAAACTTGAAAACTTTCAAAAATGGGCGGTCATTTTTTAATACTTAGATACCATGAAATTCACTTAATATTCATTGTAGTCACACTATTTGGCATGTTTGGGGTGAATAAACCAAAAAAGTTTTAATTGCCTTAAAAGGTTGATCTACATAAGTTGGAAGGAATAAATCATTTCGTATTGAATAATATTCCTACTGTTTTTAAAATGGAGCAAAATTTGTAAAAATATGCTTGTAACAAAAATGACTCATTAAGATGAAACTATACTAAGGTTTCCAGAGTTTTTCCAGTCCGTACCCAGGCCAGACAGATCCAGGCTATTTTATCTAAAAACCTGGCATAATCCGGGCAATTGATTACAAAATTGTCTATAAAAAATCCGGGCAAATTTGGTAAATACCCAAGAACTACTAAAAAAAAAAGTTGAAAAAAAAAAATCCCGTAAAACGTAAGAACAGATTTTAAATTGTATTTTAGGCTTCCACAAAACCTTTCATGATTATTTTTATAAAACTTGCTAAAAAATTCAAAAAACGTGAGAAAATCCGGGCAAAATTCGAGCATTTTTTAATGAAATCTGGGAAAACCCGGATAAAATCGGGTAATCTGGCAAGCTTTATCTATACTTGATGTGACCCAGGCAAATGTTGTTTATAGTATTTTAAAATTAGTTTATTATTCGTTTTCTTCGAATATTTCAGAACAATTTGTTTTTTTTTTGGCCCGCCAGCCAATCTCATTTTTGAAATTTGGCCCGTCTGTTGAAAATGTTGGCCACCCTTAGCATAATCACAACAATTTGGTTCAGTGGAGTGTACTTTGAGCACGTTTTAACGATGTTAATATTTTTCGATTGAAGAAAAGTTGCTACCAAAGGATGATGGCTCCAGATGTTTCTCCGGAATCCTAGCAGAATCCCTGAAATGTAAAGCTTAAAAAATAATGTCAAATTCCGGATAAAATAGAACAGAACTACCGAGCGAAGCAAAACTATTTTTAATCAAACAATGAATGAATGAACGGGTTAAATTAAATAAATTTGGTAGATGATGTAGAACGGCTGTAATTTCAGACTTTAAATTACTCTGAGTTACAACATTTTCACCTTAAATATTCAGTATACAAAGATGGAAGTTTTCTTGAGAATTCAGTTTTTACAATTTTCGTTTTTCTATATTTAATTACTTTCTATGAACTAATTTAGCTGAAGGAACATATGCATATGTATAGGAATGGTCATAAAAAAATAGGTTTGAAAGTGTTTCCAAAAATATCCCGCTTTTTTCGACGATGTCCCGCTTTTTTCTGTAAGTATCTGGTAAGCCTAGTCTAACCGTCAACACGTCTCCTAATTTACATATGTATATTTAAGTTTTTAACCCTCATCCGCATTAGAGTGTCATTTTGACACTATTGCAAGTTTGAAGGCTGGTAACTTTTTTCAGAAGCTTCAAAAAACAAAAATTTCAAATGATTTTGATGCAGAAATTCAGGAATGACGTTTATAATTTTCATATTTTAGTGAAATCTCACAGCGTGAATTGTTGCACCTCACTAGAATGTAGATTTAATTTGCTTTCCAATGAATATACTTTTGATTGGCCCGAACTTTCATTAAAAAAATTTAAAATAATATTTCTTGGCTTCACGATGTAGACATTAACTTCAGCTTTCATATGCATAAGGCAAATATTTTTTTTGGACGTGTATACATGAACTACAGCAATTTTCCTGAGGCATGTATTTTCGATTTTTTTCTTTCATGCTGAATAATACGAAAACTAGTGGCTTAAGGTATATATAATGTTCTGAACAATTTTAAATAATAACTTTTGTGACTGCAAGGCATGAAATAATACCTCAAGCAACCAAAAGCTCCATATCTACTAAAACTCGTGCCTCCAAGGTTCAAATTTCGCTGAACAAAGGTTCCAAAGGGAATTGATACCGAATTTTCTCGAATGTGAGCATGAAAGTTACAAAAGTTTCCTCAAATAGCCTTTTTGTGACACGACAATCGTATCACTCAGTATTAAAGTTTCAAATAGGGCCTCAAATAGCTTTCTATCGACTCAAATAGCCTTTTTTTGTGACATGTCAATCTCATCCACACAGTATAAAAGTTAATTACATATATTCAAATAAGGTCTCAAATAGCCTTCTGTGAACTTCAAGTTCCAATTTTTTAAAACCGATATTATTTTAACGGATGTTTGATTTATATGCCGATTCGTAATGTCACAAGAAAGTTTCCAAAGCGTTACTTTTAGAACAACTTTTAGGAAAGTTGATATATCTACGGTTGTATCCAGTCTTAGAAAATAAAATTTCATCGTGTCAACATAGATTTTCAAGAGGAGATCGGTGGCAACAAACCTTTGCGAGTTTACTACCCGTGTGGATGGTAAAAGGATTTCAAGTAGACTGCTTTTATACGGACATATAGAAAGCTTTCGATGTTGAAGGAATAAAAGAAATTCTGGAAGCATCATCGAATGTTGGTATAGGAGGAATATCCTATTTAGAGGGTAGGCTTCAATATGTTTCCGTAAATTCGGTTATATCTGCATCCTATGAAGCGTCCTCTGGAGTGCCTCAAGTTAGTCACTTCGATCCACTTCTCTTTATTTTGTTAATGAACAACTTACCTGACTTTCTAAATAATTCTTTCGTTTTGATCTACGACGATGATGTGAAGTTATTTTTACCCATAAAAAAGATGGAAGATTGTAAGAAACTTCAAAAATAATTGGACGCGTTTTCTACTTTTGTGAACGGATGCGAGCTTGAAGTGAACATCTCTAGATGCTCAATGGTTTCGTGTACCAGAAGCAATATTGTCGTTCATCAGGTAGTGGCATCAGGCAATACTTTTAGCCTCCCAGAGACGAGTTCGCAGCACAGTTCAGCGGTCCAGCATTAACTTTTCTGAGGATCTTCAATCGTATGCTCACTTAAGTGATCATGTGTTCTACTCTGACCCTTTGTTTGAACTACGCGGACATTCTTGTAAATCTCCTTATACTTTTTAATCACTCGCGCCGAAATAATTGCTGAAAAATATAACAAGTTTATTATGGTGCTTTTAAGATAATTATGTCCCGGAAACACGTTAGTGTTTAATTCTGAAAAAATGCAGTTGGCAACAGAACAGTGGAAAAAAGGTCAACCTGGTCACGTTGCCGCATGGCTTTGCTTACAGCACTCACCGCAAAATCTCACTTCTTGAATTTGAACAAACCGTTTTGCTGCATTCAATGATCCACGTGTACTAATTTTTGTCACAGTTCCAATCTAAAATTTTCCATGGTTTTTTTGAAGATTTACTGTGACTTGTATGCCTTTTAAATAAAGTCAGATAACAGTCAAACCGCTCTTAATTGACGTTGTATATAAGCATTGCAGGTACCACTCGATGTATCCAGTACAGCATCAACAGGTGAACTTGTGTGAAAACAGAACCGGAAAAGCATAATGAAACATTTCGCAGTTTTACTGGTCGTTTTATTCCTTGGCGGTACTCTAGCCATGAGACTGAAACGTCAAGCAGACTCAGCAGAAGCCCCCGATGCAGGTTGCGTTAGAGAACCTGCGCCGGTTTGTGGAAGCGACGGGAAAACCTACGACAATGAGTGTTCTTTGAAGGTGGCGGACTATATTACTCCGGGAATAACGAAAGAAAAGGACGGCCCTTGCTGATGTGGCCGTTTCGTTGGCGTCTTCTATTGATCATGTTATTATTAAATAGAAATCAAGTGAAATAAAACATGTTTTTGATGGCATTCACTTAAAAATGATTTTTTTCTCTTATGGTATTTGTTAGGGGTTGCGGAAGAGTAATCAAACGCCGATCTTTTCAGCAGCTCTAAGCTGTAATTTTATTTAGGAATTAGTTTAGGGATATGGTATAAGAAAAACTGTGACTTACATAATTCGCTGCAATCCTTATTGTAATAATCCCGCCTATCTGAACTCGATAAATGGGACTTGCCAAATGCTGTGAACGGATAAAGAAAGGTTGAGCGCATCCGTTTTTGCATGCAGCATGGCCTTAGCAAACCTGAGTGCCGCAAAGGCGATGTTTTTAGGCGGCACTGTACACTTAAGAATTTTCTAGTTCACCTGATAATTCCGTTAACCGGAACTCGCTTAATTGGACTGGCCAAATGCTGGGGACGGGATAGAAATAGTTCAACACCCGCCTATGCATGCGACGTGGATTTCTTCAAACCTGAGTGCCTCGATGGCGACATTTTAAGCGGCACTGTTCACAATAGAACTTTATAACACTAGTTTTAAGTAGGTCACTACGTAGGTATCAAATTAGTAGGCTAATATTCAATTTTTTTGGTATGGTAAATAATTAATGATTTAGCATGATAAAATGGTCTGGAGTCTACAAACTTTTCACCGGATGGATGGTCTTGTCATCCGTCGTGGATCAAGAAAAATCAACCAGCTCACGTTAATACCCTTGCTTGGAAAGAACTTCGTCAAATACCTTATTTATTTATTTATTTATTCATTGAACATATTGTGTAAGGTAAATAAATTCCTTTGTAAATACTATATTTAGTGCTGCTAAGTTTGTATTCAAAAGATTCCTTATGACTATAACTATTCTAACTATTCTCTTAGTATACATTCGGTGCAAGAACTTACTGATTCCCCCTATTGAAAAAGCTATGACACTCTCTCCGAAATGAAGTTAAAGTGTTACTTGTTTTTATACTGTTTGGAAGATCATACCAAAAAGCTATGCCCATGACAAAAATTGTTTTATTGTAGCTTTCAGTGTAATGACGCGGTATTGAAAAAATTAATAAGCGATTACTTCTAAGACGAATAAACTTGCTTAATAAATAAGTTGAACTTCTTGAATTCATGATTTTATAGATTAAAATATAAGATCTCAATTTATAAAAATTATCAAAAGATGTACCTAAAACATGTGATTGATGGTGACTTACTCTATGGTAACGAGATAAATTTATATAAGCAAAGGCGCGCCGACTAGAAATTCGGCTCCAAATATCCGATCACGTGGTGGGAATTTTCGAGATATTGCACCCGTAAAAAACGGAGTACACGCACTGTGAAACGTCAACCTTGGTCGAATCCTGAACTTCGCAATCTGCGCAACCGCCTTCGAAAAGCTAGGAAAAGGTTTTACAACGACGATGGCATGGATCGCTTGAACGAACTACGTGACTTAGAGAGCGCATACAACTCTTTGCATGTATCTAGTTTTTGCGATTACATGAATCGTATTCAGAACAACGCCCGGACTGATCCTGCATCCTTTTGGTCGTATGTAAGAAAACGGAAAGGTGCTCAAGAAGTACCTCAAGTCATCAGATTCAACAACGCAACTGCCGAGACGCCGTATGATGCTGCAAATCTATCTCTCGTCATTCTTTCAAAGCGTGCTAAGTAATAACTCAACACCTTTGTCTGAATCATACCTGAGTAGCTTGCAGAGTAGAGATTTCAATCTGAGCCTGCTGAGTTTTTCCCCGAATGACGTTCTTCGTAAGATAGCTGCTTTAGATGAAACGAAAGGACCTGGCCCTGATGGCATTCCGCAATTCCTGGTCAAAAAATGCGCTGATTTCTTATCGATACCTCTCCCATATGAAGAAAATGTAATTTTTTAAAAATAATTGCTTTTTGTCTCACTTAGAAGTTGATTTATTTTAACATACTGAATAATAATTTAAATCCTAAGAATGCAACGACCAAAGCTTCAAATCATTCGACTGATTTATGCCTAAGATATGCAGTATAAGAAAAATTTAATTGATTAAAATATTGTTTACGTGAAAATGGGATAATTTGTAATGAATTTCATTAATCTTCATGGAACATTCACATCACATTAAATGTTTCCCAATGACATTTCAGCTGAAAAACTGTTTTTAACAAATTCAGTTTCACGAAGCTATGACTGTGTTTGTTGAGTAGTAAGCCTAACCCGACCACAGATTTGAACTTCTGAGATAAGAACTTCTCATGAGATAAAAAGTATTTCAGATCTTCCAATCTGCGTAGTAGATGCAGCAGATCATCTCGAAGTGTCGGAAAAATTGGTTAGGTATGCAATCTTTTAATTATTTTCATAAAATTTTGAATGGTCGGGAAGAAGGGCTTCAAAATAAATCTGATATAAAAGTAGTCCCTCAAAACCAAGGCAGTTTAGGTGCGTTCAGGCTACTTTTAAAATTTTCTAGTAATTTAATGAACTCATTCTTCCATTTGAAGATTTGACGATAAGAAAAATATATTTTGGGAACTATGAATAAAATTTTCATTATAATTAATTTTAAAACAATAGAATTTGTATAAAAAGGAAAACACTAAAGGCAAAAATATCATTTTTTTTAAAATCATATTCAAAACGTCTCTAAATTAAAGTTAAGTTATTGAAGATTTCATATTGAAAACAATATGAAAATTCTAAAGGAAAACATTTGACCAGAGCACAAAAATTACTAAAATCACTTTTCAAACGCAGTTTCCAATTATTTAGCAGAAACAGAAACGCAATTCTCGAGAATTTTCGATCCCCTCCTACCTACGTAACCAATTCGTATGAGATTTTATAACCCAAATCAACAAATAGTTACAAGCTTTCATTCATACTTCCCATCCATCCCCCCTTGACGTGTTACGTTCGATATGGATCCCTAAAAGACAATTCGAGTTTTATCAGTTGCTTTAATTTATTTTTAACAAGTTTTAACAAGTTAATAACTTGTATCTTATCAAGCGTATTAGTAATGCAGCCAGCTAGAGAATTAATTGATGTACAATAATTGGGTAAGAGAAGATTGAGCGGACTAATTGTTACACAATTCGATATTTTCTCTAGATCTATGGGGATCGTGATTTTTTTTTAGAAATCATGGTTTCAAAATAGTCCAACAAACGATTCATAGAGAAAACCGATACGAAAAATGTTTTGTTCTGGCGTGAAACCTTATTTGCCTTTGAAGGAATCTTAAGGTTTTGGTTAACATTTTGCACAAAAACCGCGCGAAAAAAACAAGAAAAAGTAAAACTGTCGTTATATGCCTAATTCACAGCAGAAAATATCGTTAAAAGCCTCATATTATCAGTAAACAATCCAAAAAACATGATTTGGTATTATTTTTGAAAAAAAATTTGAAAGACGGCGGTAATATCGACAATTTTAGTCATCCTGTGCAACGATGGGGCAGAGGACAACGATTGGCAAATCACCCTACGATATCGTTGGAGTCAATTGAAGTGAAATGGAATCCATTTTCATTCAGTGGTAGAACAGGAAGATAAATTCATCGTCAGTAGTAAAATTAGAAGCAAAATACTCATTGATCTGATCACTTGAATGATCGAACAGTCCATATTTAGTTGGCTTAGAATTCTGGATTAATTTTAATTTTCTCCACAGCCCCTGGTTTGAATTAGCTTTTAGAAATCGATTAGAAACAGAATCAATTTTGGCTCACTTGATCTTGTTTGTCTCTAAATTTCGTAATCTTTTATATCGTGCAAAGTCATCCTGCAGTTTGGATCTAATCCAGCAACGATAAGGAGACGTTTTCTTCAACGGAACGGAAGCTTTAAATAGTTCTAAAATTCGCCTGTTCAGAATTTCAAGTACGAGATCGGGATCATCAATCCGGTTGCAAAAAGTCCAATCATAGGAATTGAATGAAGTGTGTAGAAGGTCTAGGTTTATATTTGAGTAATCTCTAAAGTATGAAAAATTGGTTTCGTGATTCTGACTTATGTTAAGTGATGCATAAAGAATATCTTGTTTCGAAAAACACTTGATCGTGATACAAAATAAAGTTGTTATTATTCGTAATCAAAAGGTCGATTAAAGAACTTCCATTTGAATGGAAATGAGCTGGATTACTATTAACACAACTAAAGCCAAGATTGTCTAACGTGTCTCTGAGGTTATAAGTTGAATCACAAGGGTTCAGCATATTAGTATTGAAATCTCCAATTAGTACTATGTTGTCACCTTAAGTTATGGTCCTTAACTTATTACATATTGTAATCTTACTAAGCAAATATTTTATAAAAGTTGAATGGAGGTATGTCTTTGGATGTACTACTTATTAAACTCACAAAACTGCTGACTGCTGTCCCCCATGGCCAACAGATTTACTTGTCAATATGTTTTTTTGTTCAAATTTTAGCGTTCAAGATTTTTGGGAGCGATAGGCAGTTTAGATCAGAATTTTCACTATTCATATGTTCATTTTTTCTTCTTTCTATTTTATCATATGAGAAGTTTGACTCTTTTGAACTGATGATTGTTTTGCAACTTTTTTAAAATTCCAACTTCACCTAAGATTTTGTAATTTTTTTCCGGTTCAAAAGCCTACGATGCGACCCCATGGAAATTAACGGCAGAGAGTAGATGGATAATCCATGTAAAATGCTCCAACTCGAATGATTTGTGAGCGGCGTGAACAGACAAAAAATATGATTTCCCACTTACCCATCGTTTACCGATGTTATGGGCATTTTCCGATCCATCAGCCATCAGCCGATGGGTGGCTCAGGTTCACTGGCTATCGGTTGCAATCATCGGTTCAGTTGGTATAAGATGGAAATGATTTGATTATTGTTTTTTGTTAGAGCTATGAGAGATTTTTTTTTACGTAATCAGTGCTGAAGCAGCAAGATACATTTCGGAAGACTTCTGTTGTTTAGACAGTGATTAAGAGAATTTCGCCCTTGTTAATGTCCCTCTGAATAAAATATCACCAAAATATAAAGAGGTTATTGCTGGTTGCCTGTTGACATGCAATGTAATTTAAAAACATCTCACCTGTCGAATTTGTTCAATAAAACTAAACAATGTTATCGAAAATTGAATCAGTTAGAATCGCCATTTGTCATTGCAGTACCATAAGGGAGCAATTCGGGTCCACTGCTATTCGTTATGCTATTTTTGTTTATGAACTTACCATAAGAAAGCACATCGTATCAATATGCGTACACACGCCTCGTTAAGGAAACCAGATAAGTGTCGACCGATTATAATCAATGTTTTATAAAATCAATGTCGCATTCAATGGATTTATCCAGTACAAAATCATCAGGAGGACTTGTGCTTGAACTAGAACCTGCAAACGCATCATGAAAGCCTGGACAGTTTTGCTGATCGTTATGGTAATTTTTGGAGCTGTGGCAATGGAAGACGAAGAAGATGAAGCAGACGAAGAGGAGGAAATTAAACTTACCTATGACCAAATCTGTGGTTGTCCACACCTCTATTTGCCCGTTTGTGCAAACACTGGGGTAACATACGAGAACAATTGTTTTTTGAACTGCGCTATCAAAGCGCACCTGGAAACCGACTCGGAGGAGGACTTGTACAGAGAAAAGTATGGCCCCTGCAGAAAACGATTTAAGAATGCGAAACGTGTGTAATAATTTGAATAAAGTTCGAAATGCGAGCAATCGTAGAAGACAAAATTTTTAATTATTGAATGTAATCGACTTCCTTACTGAGGTTCCGTTGGCTGAGGTTTTAATTATCCCGATGCAATCTCACGCCATACAGAGAAAACCAATTCTACAACCGAAAAATTACGAAACGTTCAAGCTATTCTGATAATGTATATCGAAGCTTTCGGGAAAGATTTTCCTATACTTTGTAATGTCGGATGTTTTCTAAGAAGTTCCTTTTCATTCATAAGCTAAATCGAACAGAAGTTTACCTAATTCTAACAAACCGTATTCGTTTGGATGTTATTAAATGCCGCCGTTCGGATAACTCCCTCCAACCCAACACAAGGTTCTCTTAGAAAACTAGTAATATGAACTAAGATATAAATAAATATTTGCTGATTCAAAATAAATGTTTCGGAAAACAGGAACTTATAGTTACACAAGTGTTCGCTTTGAGCCGCTCTGGATCTTCAAGCTGAACCAGTTATATCAGCCCTAGTATTTTTTGAATTTTACTTTTTTAAATTTCACTGAGTGTACTATTTAAAGATACCTGCAGTATAATCGGTAATTCGTTGGCCTAGAAAGCCGGAGATTTCGGGTTGAAACCCTGCACAGTGTAGTCGGTTTTTTTTTCAAAATTTTCCAAATAAAAAGTTTTTTGGTTTTCTTTAACTTCTCTGACAATCATACCTCTTTTGATCGACTCATTTTTTAATAATACTAACTCTAAATTATGAATTCAGTGAATTGTGAGTCTCGAATAGTGAATTTTGAATTCGGATATAAGAATTCTGAAAAGAAAGTGGTGCTTAGCGGCCAAAACCTTCATAAAACCCTCAGATATTTTTACATGCAAACGAAGGTTGATTCTTAAAAAAAATTGAAAATTATACCATACGCCAAAGAATTAATTAATGGTTCGTGTGTTACACGTGTACTAATCTTTATCACAGATGCAATCTGAAATTTTCGATGGACCAGATTGGCTGTGACTTGTATGCCCATTAACCCTATTAATGCATGACTTTTTCTAAATGAGAATTGCAATTATAGATTCAGTGAAATAATAACATTTTAATTCGATTTACAAAACTCAACATGTTTGAAGTCGTTATTTTGAATATTTTAAAAGTTATAGCCTATCAAAGTTGAAAAATATTTTTTGAAATTCTTTTTTAATTTCAATACGATTTTGTTAATTTCTTCAAAACCTTGAATCAAAGCAATCGAAAGATTCCTTTTAATTCAACCACGGTAAATGAAAAGTTCATATACCAGTATTTCGATAGCAACTTACTACCTAGGTAGTACCTTACTACCTAGGTAGTAAGTTGCTATCGAAATACTAGTATATGAACTTTTCATTTACCGTGGTTGAATTAAAAGGAATCTTTCGATTGCTTTGATTCAGTTGAATCATTCAACCAAGTAGGCTCATACCACAACAGAGTTCAAAACCTTGTTATTTCGGTGCAGGATGATGTTTGTGATTAATTGAGATTAAAAACTGTGTTAGAATTTGCAAATATGAAGAAATAACAACGATATTCCAAAAACTACTTTAAAAAAAAAAATTGATAAATTTGATTTTTGCCATTTTTCTGCATACTTTGTTCGATATCTACATGAAAATATCGTAATAAAGTGCAATTCTAATATTTTTTAATCTCTAGAATATTTTTTGTTAATATATCACGCAAAAATATTCACGCGTTTTCGATATATTTGGATTTTGATTAGTGTTGTTTTAGAACAACACTATACATTCAAGGGTTAAACAAAGTCAGATAACAACAAACCGCTCTTAATTGACGTTGTATATAAGCATTGACGGTCCCATTAATCTATCCAGTACAGCATCAACAGGTGAACTTGTGTGAAAACAGGACCGGAAAAGCATAATGAAAAATTTCGCAGTATTGCTGGTCATTTTTTTCCTTGGCGGAGCTTTTACCATGAGACTGAAACGTGAAGAAGGCGCCGCAGCTTGCGTTAGAGAAGATGCACCAGTTTGTGGAAGCGACGGGGAAACCTACGACAATGAGTGTTCGTTGAATGTTGCGAACTTTCTATATTCGGGAATAACGAAAGAAAAGGACGGCCCTTGCTGATGTGGCTTTTTCGTTGACGTCTTCTATTGATCAACACAAAATTAATTACAAATTCAATTAAATAAAACACGTTATGAATGGTAAATAATCAAAAAATATTCTTTTTTAAAGTTTTGATTGCACACACTGACTACACCTTTATTTGTACTATTGACCCAGATAAGATTGAGATGACTCCTTTTCAGATAAAGCTCCTGTACCCTATATCGGGTTCAAAGTATGCATCTTTGACTGTCTTTTTGCTCTTCCGAAGATCCCTCTTCATTATTGAACAGTACTGCTCCACCGGGCAGTACTGGGCAATAATGTCCAGTTCCTTGGAATAAAATAGACAGAATTGGCCTCATTTTACTCCAAGAAACTTTTAGAATAGTGAATAGTGGCATGATGCCAAATCTGGCCAAAATAGCGAAGCTTTGTCGTGCTGCTGCAAGAACGGCAAAGGCGCTTCTCAAGGCACTCAGATTTGTAGTTCTCGCCATTTACTATGCCCTTTGTCACGAAAGGCTCACTCCTCAGTCCGCCAGAGCAGATGGCCTGTCAAACGGGATATTTGGAAGCGAACTTCGACATTTTCTTCTTCTTAAATTTGTCGTCAGTATTTGCTTAAAATCGGCTATTATAAACGTTTCGTCGTCCATCTCATAGTAGCCATATTTTGTCAGCATCTTCTCGTAGAGCATCCGTGCCCGAGTTTTAGCCGTCGATTGTTGAAGTTCTCTACCTTGTATGTATGTAGTCCAGCTCTCTTCTTTGCATTCTGGACGTAGCTCTGCGACATGCCGATCTTTTTAGCCAAATCACGGCTTGGGACATTGGGATTTGCTTTAATTGTCCGCTTCACCTTCCCCTCCCCCTTTTTGTTCTCCGGTCCCGGTTGTCTTCCGGCTCCTTTGCCGTGGTCCAACGACAACCGCTTCTGGAAACGCTTCAGCACTCTGTAGACGGTTGAACGGTGAATGTTCAACATTTTTCCCAACTGCCGATGCGACAGGTTAGGAAATTACAGGTGTTTTGAAAGAATTTGTTCTCTCGACTCGCGTTGGTTCACCTCCATTTTCATGGAATCGAAAAACACGACTTCGAGTTTGACAGCATGCGAGGAAGTGTGACAGCATGCGAGAAAGTGAGGAAGTGTGTAAAATTTGGTTAATTTTTAACTAACACGGTTAAAAAGTTATGGCCTGTTTACTACTTGCTTACTTAATGTTCCCGTGTCGATCCTCCGGTGCTTAGGGCCGTGGTAAAAGACCTCCACTGTTGACGATCCGGAGCCAGCGTCTTCACTCGGTCCCAGCCAAGATTCTCGTCGACAGTTCGGTTTCGGCGGCTCGGTTTCGCTGCCACGAGTTCCTGGGTCTGCCTCTTCTTCGATGTCCCTCTGGATTCCATTCTAGCGCCTCTCAGCAAATCTCGTTCTCATCTCTTCGCAGCGTGTGCCCAATCCATCTCCACTTACGTTTCCGAATCTCGATTTCTAGCGTTTTTTGATTAAAGCCCTAAAATAAAAGTGCGGCAGACTATTACCGCGGAGTTCCAATCGAACTGTCAAAAGTCGTTCCAATCGAGCATAACCATTTTACTGTAGGGCTTTACACAATACGAGAAGGCAGAAAATGCTAGAAAATGACTACTGTAAAATGGTTATGCTCGATTGGAACAACTTTTGACAGTTCGATTGGAACTCCGCGGTGACAGTCTGCCGCACTTTTATTTTAGGGCTTTACCTTTGATGACACCTGCGATGTAGTTCCTCATTTGAGATCCAGTTGCCAGGACACCAAGCGCGGATGATATTCCGCAGGCAGCGGTTTACAAATACTTGCAGTTTTCTTGTCGTTACCGCATATGTGCACCAAGTTTCGCACCCGTACAGCAATACGGATTTGAAGTTTGAGTTGAAGATTCGGATTTTCGTTCGTAGAGAGATCTGACGTCACTGCCGGATGTTTCGGAGACTCGCAAACGCAAATCGGGCCTTTCCGATCCGGGTTTCGATGTCTTTCTTGGCACCACCATCAGGCGTTATCTGGCAACCAAGATACTGGAAGCACTCCACTTTCTCAAGCTGTTGCCCAGCTACCATCAAACTGGCGGGATTTCCTGTGTTGATCTCCATCGACTTGGTCTTTCCGACATTGACTTTGAGACTAGCTGCCTTGGAACTTTCGGTAAGGTGCTCTGCATATCCGGTTGTGTTTGGGCGAACAAAACAATATCGTCAGTCAGGTCAAGGTCGTTCAGTTGCTCCATTGTTGAAGGATTCCACAGCAATCCTCGGTTCGGTGCACAGTCGATCGATCCAGTCAGAAAAGTGGGACTCTGCTGGATTAATTCTGTTTGCAATATTTTTATTACTCTGCTGACACGGCGAAAACATGCCCCAAAGCCATTTCTTCTTGTGAACTTTTCCTCCTTGAAAATAGTTGTCTTCGTTCCACAGCTTGCCAAATCATCAACTTCCGGGAAAATTTATCCGCAAAAACAAATTTCAATCTAACAGCATTCCCCTTACGGTTCGCAAAGGTAAAATGTTCGACCCGGGATTTGTCCAAAGTTCGTATGACGTATGTTTCATCGTCCAATAAAATACAGCCGTTTTCCGGATTTCAACTCCCGAACGTCTAACATCTGCGATACAAGATTAAATGGAAAAATAGTTCTCAATTTGATAAATTTTCTTTTGGACGTCTCGGGTGGATCTAATATTATTGACATAGCTTCCTGATCTAAGCTAACTAGATCCCTGAAATTCCAACTTCTATCTTATAGCGGACGATGCATAAAGACTATATGCATCGTCCCGTGTTAGGATTTTGTTTGTTTATAAAGAAAAAGTGTTCCCCGTGCGGAAGTAGGCGTTGAGCAACGTCAAACAAACGCGTTTTGTTTTCGCTCGTGGTAAAAAAAAACTTTGGAAATTTGTGTTTTTTGGTGATTAACACGAAAATGTTTTCAGTATCATCATGAGCAGCTAGAAAGAGAATAGTGTTACACGTGCCCTTATCTTTGTCACAGTAGCAATTTGAAATTTTCTTTAGACCTCTTCTAGATTTGCTGTGACTTGTAGGGGAGGAGCGGGCTATATGCGCCTATTAAGCAGAACACTGATTTAATCAAATATCACATCGAATATGTGTACAAAAACTATATACACGTGTGCAGGCATCTGTTTTCTATACAATGGAGTAATTTTTATGTTAAAATTTTATTCTGTTTCCGAGAAAACGATTTTATTGTAAGTGTTGTCTAAAATGCTGAACCTCAAACCGTGCGGGCTAAATGCGCCTATTTGTGTTTTGAACAAAATTTCTGTTTTTTGGGCAATATTTCCGTATAATTTCATTGAAACTGCTAGAAAGTAATAATTTCCGTACAACAAAGCTGAAGTTTCATAAAAATCTATGTATATAATAATTTAATGGAATAAAACAAAAGTTAGGGTTGCCATACTATGGAGGCAGTTCATCCATGAGAAAAACATTACCAAATCTGTTTTTAGATCTTCAATTCTCTCTTAAGATGTTAGTCAGAGCTTAAATTTAAAGGTTCAGTGATAAGAATAATTTATTTATTCTATTTAACCTGTTATTTTAGGATGGAGGCATTTTACAAACATGATGGGGGCATACAAAAACATTCTATTATTCTATTATATTATCATTTTTAAACGTCCACAAAAGCTGAAATATGTTTAATTTCTAAGGTTCATTTGAGTAAGAAACAGAAACCATCCTAGTTTTTGTTTTAAGCTTCTTTACGTATAATTTTTAAAAGTCGAAATATTACATCAAAATGTATCAAAAACTTGTATGATTTTTTTAAATTTTTTTGAGTTTGTAAATTCATAAAATTCTTTCTTGCCTTATGTTCTAAGCATATCACCCTCAAAATGCATTGGTCATATAAGCTGTCTAGTCAGCCATTTCATCAAACAGCAGTAGGGTCATTTAACCCGATAGGCCCATTTAGGAAACCTTTCCCCTACTGTACGCCTTTTAGATAACAGTGGACCGCTCATAATCGACGTTGTATATAAGCTTAGCACATGATGTATCCAGTACAACATTAACAGGTGAACTTGTGTGAACACAGAACCGAAAAAGTACAATGAAACGATTGGTAGCTTTGCTCGTCATTTTCGTCCTTTGTGAAGCTTTCAAGCACAAGAAACAGGAACCCGAAACCATAATTGAAGGCAAAGAAGATGATTGCATCAGAGAAGATGCACCCGTTTGTGGAAGTGACGGGATAACCTACGACAATGATTGTTCTTTGAACGATAAGGCCTTATTTAATCCGGGTTTGACGAAAGTAAAAGATGGCTATTGCTGCATGTTGACGTCCTGTAATGATCATACAAGAGTTAAGTTCAATTGCATGGAAATAAAACTTGGGCAGTATGTATCCGAATATTTCTAAAATGTAACACAATATCTTAAATTCACAGTAAATAAACAAAGCAGAATTCTTACCAAAAACAAAAATTTTGAACACAGAAAATATGAATCTGAAATGACACAACCTGATTTCAGTTGAGAAATGGTCCTAAAGGAGGCTTCCTAACAATCTTTTTCGCTTCAATGTCACCAGTATCGACGTCTCCGACGATTAGTTCAAGAAACGATATGCCGGCTCATCTTGATACATGTATATTAAGCTTAGTCCATACTAGGCAACTTGAACTGCGATTTTTGTTATGAGACCGTCTCGAGACGAACCGTCTCCTAGTGTAAACTTGGCTGGTGGCAGTTCATGAAAAGGGTCATGTCGAGACAAGAAAACCTACCAGAAAAATTTGTAGAATGGATTAACGACCTGTGCAAAATTTCACCTCATTCAGGCTTGATGCCTCAAAGAGCTCAAAGTTACGATTTTTTGCTCCTCAAACATAATTTAAGAAGGAAAGAAAATCGGGAAAAACGAAATTTTGATTCTGATGCTGATGTTATATCGGATCTGGTCTTAAATCGAAAGAAATCGACTGAGTTGAAAATCGACTTATACTTCTGACAAATTACTGTGTGGCAGTGTGGCAGCGGCCTAAAGAATACTGCCACTGGGATACTGGTCAATGTCGTACGAGGCGACTTATTTAGTACTTCCCAGATACGTTTATCTCATATTTCTGTCTATTGGAAATCATTGAGGCTGTATCTGGGAGGGGGAGAAAATAGGTCAAGGTCAATTATTGCATGCAGAGTTTAGAAGTTTTTCAAGTTCAAAACATTGGAAGAAAATGTTTTGAATCTGAATCAGTTTTAAATTCCTGCTAGTATTTTTGAAATTGTGTACGTATTTCCTCTCGAGAAGGGTATGTTAATAGTGCACATGTAGAACATGCATTTGCACAAGCTGTATTCTTCCATATTTTCTTGTTTGCCAATTTGGAATATGATTTTTCATTTAACTAATCCTTTTGCTCTCCTAGTAACTCCGTTTAATAAAATATCTTCACAAGTGTTCAAATGCGAATCGCAAACGCATCGCTTACGGTCCCATTGCTTTTGGCTATCTGTTAATATTAATCGATTTGAAATCATAGAAGAATATGATCTAAATTACATCAGTTATATCTGCTACATCAAGCACAAAATTAGTGTATTTTTCTTATAATGTACAAGTGTTCAGTCCCTTCTATCTTTGGATTGGTAACAACATTTTGTGGAGGTAAATGTCCTTTCATATAAAGATTTTTCATTTTTAAAATTCCGTCATGGTTATTCAATCATTCGAGCCGTACAAATATCGTTTCCATGGAAAAAATGTTTAAAAAAAAATATTTTCTTTTAGTTTGCCAAAAGGCTTTAAAACTCCCTATTAAATCAAGCTTTTGATCAAAACTTTATAAAATCGTTTATTTTCCCTCGTTTCTGCATCCTGGTTAGAACATTTTCTGATCATTGTCTTAAATCTCCTGAATTTTGTAGTTGTAAATCAATAATGTATAATTCATTTGAGATCATATATGCCTGTTTTTCATTTGCTAGGAGCTTTTAGGTACTCTCGCCTATCCTGTTATAAGTGTATCTAATTCTAAGAATTTAAACTAAAATAACAATCTGTCATTTTTCACCCAATATGCCTATAAGCTATTCAATGCTTCAAAATCTCTACGTGGATCGGCTTTATGCCCTAAATATTTATTTATTTTCTAATCCTTTTATGGTTTTCAGGTTTCTCATATGATGAAATCTGTGAAAAAAAGGCTAGGCACAATTTTCCCGTTTGTTTGGATAACGTGCCGCTTTAAGTCTACCCCTTTTCTGATACCAAACTAAAAACAAAAAAAAATGACTCTTATGATAAAAATTTCAAAAATGACAAATTTGAAAAAAATGCTTAAAGGGTGATACGGTCAAAATTTGGTCAAGGGAAAAAGCGTGTAAATTGGTGAAGTCGTTTATTTAAAAAATTAAAATAAATTTCTTTTTCAAGTTTAATTAGTATAAAATTCAGAAAAAATATTCAGTTAGGCTTCCGCTTTTCCAAATCCGAATAGCCGGGCCTTACGCTTAACCCCTGCCATCAGATTTTGTACAGCCACCTTGTCCATCTTTTCGCCGCAGAAAGCCAGTTTGCCTTGAACTGCTGCTCGTCCTTAGCAGTTTTTCTGGTCTTCTTTAGGTTCCGCTTGACAATAGCCCAGTATTTCTCAATTAGGCGGAGCTCTGGCGTGTTGGGAGGGTTCTTGTCCTTGGGAACCACCTGCACGTTGTTGGCGGCGTACCACTCCATGGCCTTTTTACCGTAATGGCAAGATGCCAAATCCGGCCAAAACAGTACGGAACAACCGCGTTTCTTCAGGAAAGGCAGCAGACGTTTATTCAAACACTCTTTCACGTAAATTTCTTGATTGACAGTCCCGGAAGCTATGAAAATGCTGCTTTTCAAGCCACAGGTACAGATGGCTTGCCAAACCAGATATTTCTTCGCGAACTTTGACAGTTTCATGTGCTTGAAAATATCTGCTACTTTTCCCCTTCTTTTTGCCGTATAAAACTCCTGCACCGGAAGCTGCTTGTAGTCGGCTTTGACGTAGGTTTCGTCGTCCATTACCACGCAGTCAAACTTCGTCAGCATCGTCCTGTACAGTCTCCGGGATCGCGCTTTGGCCGTCGTATTTTGTTTATCATCGCGGTTTGGAGTCACTACCTTCTTGTAAGTCGATAGTCCGGCTCGTTTTTGGCTCGATGCACGGTTATAGACGATACATCCAGCTTATTTGCGGCATCTCGGAGAGAGAGGTTAGGGTTTCGCTTGAAACTACCGGCAACTCTCTTCGTTGTCTCAGCGGCTTCCGGTTTTCGATTCCCCCCGATCCAGACTTCCTGGCTGTTGACAAACGTTCCCCAAACACTTTAATTACATTTGTAACGGTTGATTTGGCAACTTTTAGCGATTTTGCCAGCTTTGCGTGCGAGTAGCTCGGATTTTCGCGACGCGCGCAGAATTTTGATACGCTGCTCTTCTTCCTTGGACGGCATTTTGACAACTGAAGAGTGAATTCCAAAATCAAAATAGTAGCAACATTCTACACACACACACACCTTCAAAATGAGGGGTGTTCAGATTGATTATCCCAATGCAATCTCACTTGTTTTCCAAAGAATATATCGAAAGCCATTAAGAGAAAATCAATTCAGGAATCCAAAAAATACGCAACGCTAAAGCTTTCCTGATTATTTATATCAGAACTTTCGGGCAAGGTTTCCCTATATATTGTAATACCGATTGTTCTCTAAGAAGTTCCTCTTTATTCATAAGCTAAATCAAACAGATGTTTAGTCATTTGGATGTCATTAAATGCCGGATAATTCGGAAAACTGGAACATATAGTTACGCAAGTGTTCGCTTTGAGCCGCTCTGGATCTTCAAGCTATATCGAATTTCTTAGGCCCTAGTATTTTTTTAATTTTATTTTTTTAAATTTCACTGGGTGTACTATTTAAAGACACCTGCAGTATAGTCGGTAATACGTTGGCCGTTCTCTGACAATCATACCTCTTTTGATCGACACATTTTTTAATAATACTAACTTTCTAAATTATGAATTGAGTGAATTGTGAGTCACGAATAGTGAATTTTGAATTCAGATATTAGAATTCTGAAATGAAAGTGACACTAAGCGGCCAAAACCTTCATAAGACCCTCAGATATTTGTACATGCAAACGAAGGTTGATTCTTAAAAAAATTGAAAATTATACCATACGCCAAAAAATTAATTGAGGCGCTTAGGATCAGAGGGGTGCAAGTGCCGAAATGATGATTTCGAGAAAACGGGCCTCAAAGTTTTTTTTTCTAAATCAAAATTATCGAATCGCTTTTTCTACTCAATTTTCGATGGAGTGTGTCTCAAGAGATCTAAAATGAATGATTCTAAAAAAAAAACCAAAAATTTTTGCGATATTTATGTTGAAACGGCGAAATACTTTTTTTGATATTTTTCACTTGCACCCTTCTGATCCCAAGAATGACACTTGCACCCCTCTGACTCCAAACAATATGATCGCATCCTTTTGGAACATGTATGTAACGAGTATTTTTAGTATGACACTAGCTGTTTTGTTTTTGTTCACATATTTGATTTTCTGCGTTTTTGGGCTACAAATTTCCATGCTACTCAGAATGAACAAGATTCGCAAGTTCCATTGGAATCAACTGTTTAGCTGGTCGCTTTTTCCGATAGAATCAACGTATTTTTCCCCTTAGTTTCGTAGCTTTTTCCGCAAGTTGAAATTCCAGACTGTCTGATTTCGTTGGCATTTTCGGAGCCTTGATGAATGACCAGTTGACTATCCAGAAGTGGACTCATTCTCGTTAGCAACTGCAGCAGCAGCAACTTCTAATTCTCCAAAAGAACCGTGGATGTTTAATTTTTCATTTTTTGGTCCAATTCTACCACGCCTTTTCCAAAAATGTTATGTAAATATTCCTTAAAAGACTTAATGTTATTTTTTGTAAAATACCTTCCAACAACGACTCATCTGGATCTAATATTATTGACATAGCTTCCTGAACTAAGCTAACTAGATCCCTGAAATTCCAACTTCTATCTTATAGCGGACGATGCATAAAGACTATATGCGGAAGTAGGCGTTGAGCAACGTCAAACAAACGCGTTTTTTTTCGCTCGTGGTAAAGAAATTTCGGAAATTTGTGTTTTTTGGTGATAAACACGAAAATGTTTTCAAGGAACAGTAGGAACAGTGACTAAAAAAAGCAAGAATTCAGTATCATCATGAGCAGTTAGAAAGAGAATTGTGTTACACGTGCCCTTATCTTTGTCACAGTAGCAATTTGAAATTTTCTTTGGACCTCTTCTAGTACGCTTTTTAAACAAAGTTAGATAACCGCGGACCGCTCGTAATCGCTCGTTGTATATAAGCTTAGCACATGATGTATCCAGTACAACATTAACAGGTGAACTTGTGTGAACACAGAACCGAAAAAGTACAATGAAACGATTGATAGCTTTGCTCGTCGTTTTCGTCCTTTGTGAAGCTTTCAAGCACAAGAAACAGGAACCCGAAACCATAATTGAAGGCGAAGAAGATGATTGCATCAGAGAAGATGCACCAGTTTGTGGAAGTGACGGAATTACCTACGACAATGATTGTTCTTTGAACGATAAGGCCTTATTTAATCCGGGTTTGACGAAAGTAAAAGATGGGTATTGCTGAATGTTGACGTCCTCTATTGATCAAACAAGAACTAAGTTCAATTGCATAGAAATAAAACTTGGGCAGTATGTATTCGAAATCCGAATATATCGAAAATATCACAATATCCTAAATTCACAGTAAAAAAACATAGCAGAATTCTTACCAAAAATCACGATTTTTGAACACAGAAAATATGAATCTGAAATGACACAACCATCCATATTTTAAATTTTAATTCAAATTTTAAACCTTTCCACTGGAGAAAGAATTATAAATCAAAAAGAAAACACCTGGAATCAGCATCTTAAGTTCCTGATCAACGATCATTGATGGACCAAAATGTACAAGCGGAGATTTTAGGTTCTAGTCCCGTCGCGTCGTTTAAACCATTGTATCGTTTTCGAGAAACTTATGAATATTAAAAAAAATATAGTAGTTACATCCTTTTGGCATAACCGTTTGAAATACCTTCATTTGAATTGGCCTACTTTGTGTAAAGTAAGGCTCCTTGCGACTATGCCATAAGCTTGGACTATTGTGAACGACTTAATGCTTGCAGGCTTATAATTTATGCAATAATCCAAGGAATGGAGCCATCTAATCCTAACCTCCAGTACAGAATAGGCACATCTTCACAAATCGTTTAGCTCATAAATACGTTTGGTTGCGTAGAGCGGGCTTGAAAAAAAAACAAACAAACAAAAAATTATAGCCCCTGGCAAGAAGCTCACCCGGTCACATGGAAAACGAGCACTAATCGCATAATCTGCGGTCAACTCTTCGCGAAAAGCCTCCAGCCAGCAGAAGAAACCCTACAAAACTTTTGGCTACGGTCAGCAAAGCCGCTGCCGCAAGGAGGTATGTCTGTGTACCTAAATATACTGGTCACCACAACCGATCAATCGAACGCATGGGATACCTATGTCGTTTTGCCTGTTTCGGCGTAGCTAAATGCAACACATCCGACATGTGTACGTATTGTTTCGTAATTAGCATGGTTTTTTTTTCGTATCGACCCATAATTCGAGCTTGACGACCCGCATGGGTCGTTTCCTAAATTGACGATTAAATAAGACCACGAGGAGCTCAGCCTCAAAGTTCGTTGGGTTACGAACTCGCGTGTGCCGTGTGCCGTATTTCTGTTTATAAGAGAAAGGAGAACTCAAAAATGCATATGGATTGGAAACATAGTAGTCCGTGAATGTGATTAGAATATAGAAGGAACTTTCGCCTTACAGTGCCTGACCACGTGCATACTGCGATGGTTGTAAAGAATGTTTGTTGAAATGAGGACGAAAAAAAAACCAGTAACCACCGAATATAACGATAATGCTGGAATTTGGGGTCGTGTGGTCGGTATCGCCTACTTTGATGTGCACTTCCTAATGTGCAGAAACTTGGAATAGAAAGTTTAACACGCAGTCAGTTCTACATATAAAGAGTAAAGGAGGGATGAATGACTTCAAGAAGTTAAAATCCATCAAAATAAAAGAAAAAAAATAGACACTATGAGATTCCGATATCACTTGAAACACAGAGTCAAAATATGAAACTAGAACTGAACATTAAAATGAGTTTTTTTCAAATGGTCATGTTTCAATCAAGGGGCTGAAGAAAACAAAAATTCCCGTACCAAGTTTTCAGTCAAGAAACCCGCAGGAAGAAGAAAAATGAAACGAGTGAAACACGTATAGGGGCAACATGGCTTCCTCATTGCAAAAATTTCAACCAGAGGCAATTTTTAAATAATTCTTAAAATGATATCGGCGGCTCGGGAATGTCAATCAAAGGGATCTTTGGTAACATAAATAAATTATGGTTGGACACAAAATGCAGAGTTTTCAGCATAATCCTTGTTAAAATTGATTCTAAATCTGCAGTATGACAACAACAGATACGTTTGGCAACCAAAATGTTACCCTATTTCGAGTCTGTTATGGGGTGAAGTGTTTAATTTCGGGAACCACACTGACGTTCTGGTACCAAAAATTTGGTACGGTGCGTTTGTATGCGATTTGACAGCTGGTTCAGTTCTCTGGTTTCAATAGCATATCTCACATGAAAAAAAAAATGTGAATAAGCAAACTCAAGAGGCAGCGATTTCTACCCTCTGTGCGATCCCTTTTTAAGTCAGACTGTATGACTCATCCCAACTGATCAATGCACGGCTGTCGTGCCGCCGTCGAGATATCTCGAATGAATCAACTATACGAATGAAAACATACTTGGAGACACATGACACAATCCTGTGATGCTAATCCGGTATTCATCGTTATTCTTTTTTCTTCTCTTCTCTTCCCTCAAAGGTACGATGTCGGCGCTGATGGTTTCCTGGATTTAGCCGAGCTCAAGTTCATGATGGAAAAACTCGGCGCCCCCCAGACTCACCTGGGCCTGAAAGCGATGATCGCGGAAGTTGACGAAGACAAGGATGGCAAGATTTCGTTCCGCGAGTTTATGCTGATTTATAGGTACAGAATTGCAGTTTTTTTTTCGAAGCTTCAGAACAAGTATAAGTGTAACCGACCGTAAAAAAAATCTTACAGAAAAGCACGTGCTGGTGAGCTGGAGTCCGATTCAGGTCTGGATCAATTGGCACGTCTTACCGAGATCAATGTGGACGAGGTCGGCGTTAATGGGGCTAAAAACTTTTTCGAAGCAAAAATCGAACAGCAACTGCGGACGAACAAATTCCATGATGAGATCAGGTAGGAATTTTCAATAAATAGGTAGGGATCATAGCAAAAAAGGGAGAGACTTTTGGTTGAAGCGACCTGATCTGGACGATTTTTTTTTTAAACCTGGCAATCCTGCATAGGAAAGTGAAGAAAAGCACTTGAATTTTTTTTATTAAAGCATACCATACTTGAACGCTCGTTGATAAAAAAAAAGTAAAATATGTCGTTGGAATCATAAAATACGAAGAATACAAGAACAGCAAGTATAAAAGCATGAAGCATAGTTGAAAATAATAGTGTGCTATCATCACCTTATAATTGATTCATATAACTATTGTATTATATCCTATTGTCCGTTTTTTTCAAAATCTTACGAAAGCTAGAATTCGTATTGGCTAATAGGTTATAAAATCTGCTCTTTCTCATAAAACATGTAGAAGAAACGTATGCTAACAGTTGCTATGTTAGGAGGACGAATGAGCTAGCTGACTATGAACAATCAAAATAAAATAGAATAGAATAATAATTATTATTATTGATTGATTGATATTTATTGATATTGAATTTCTCAACCCCTGAAGTCTAAAAAGCTTCGTTTTGGTTCAAAACTCATCCATGATTTTTTGCAGAATTTTTATATAACGTTTACATGAGTAAATTTGAACTTTTATGTTTGTATGGGAAAATTTAATATGTTGTACTGAAAAATCAACATCTTTTATGGTTTTTTTCTTTGAAGCCGAGCCTTAAATTTTCCAAAGGAAATTTCCCTCTGAACAATTAGCTGTTTAACAGGGGTATGTCTTTCGGAATTGATAAACAATAAATTCCATTGACATCACTGCTTGTGCTCCACAAAGCATTGTATGAAAAGTAGTCATGCAATACCTCGTTACACACAAAAAAAAAGCATAGTAAAATTACTAAATCCGTGGTTTAAACGAACAACAGGCGACCATATTTTTGAGTCAAATATGTTTTGTTGTTTATAATACCTTACGCATAGCTATTTTACCATGTGCTCAATTTGGCTGCGCATAGTAAATTCGACTGCGTTTTAGTAAAATTGTCAATGAAATGATGCATTGTTTTACTTTGTCCCTAGTAAAATTAATATGTTTCATGATGAAACTAGTATGTATTATGATAAAGATTAGGAGGAGCGAGGAGCTTGATTTAAATAGTAAAATTACTATGTATGTTTGTTTGTTTATTTGCATGCATGCATTATGACATTATTTGAAACATGAAAATTCACACTTCCGACACACGTCGGTCAATGTTAGTGTGTTCTCCCGTTGCTCTGGAATGATTTTCAAAGTTATGTAACTATAAAGCAGCTCAAAATTAGTTTTTTTACAAACGGGTTTGATGATTAATGATCCTGAATTAGTGTAAACAACAAGAATGTTTACCATAGTAAAATTATCATACGCACTTATGTTTTTGAGTCAAATATGTTTTGTTCTCAAAAGTACGATGTGCGTAATATTTTGTTGATATGAATTGGTGCCGCAATGTCAAAATTACTATGCGGACGGTAGTTGTGATAGAAATTATGATGAAATTATCATGATCATAGTATTTTAGACAACAAACATTGAGAGTTATCGAAAATTACCAGGTACATAGTAATTTCAATATTGTTTCATGCGCACTTTCACAAAATCGATGTTAAACTTTTCGTGGTTGAAAATACTATAGCGCTGAAATGGTAAAATTATCATGACAGCGTCTTTGGGATGACCACTCAATTTTTTTCCGTGTAGGCACCCAGCAGTGATGTCAATTGAATTTATTGTTTATCAATTTCAAATGACATACCCCTGTTAAACAGCTAATAACTTTTATTCCTAGTACCCGAGCAGACTTTGATGCCCAAATTGATAGTAAACTAAGACCTTAATAAGGTGTCAACAGCAAACTGATAGCATATATGATACAAAGTTAAGGTCTTCGACAAAGTTGTTCAGCGAAAAATTTTCTTTGGAGAATTTATAAATTGGCACAAAACCCATAAGCAGGCTCGGCTGCACAGAAAAAAACAAAAAAGATGTTGATTTTTCAGTACAAAATATTCATTTTCCCTGCCCATACAAACCTAAAAGTTCAAATTTACTCATGTAAACGTTGCCTAAAAATTCAGTAAAAAATCATGGATGAGTTTTGAACCAAAACAAAGCTTTTTAGACCCCAGCGTTTGAGAAATTCAAAAATGACCCCAAATCGACTCAGTACATGACCACGTTCAGCAGGTCTGAACGTTTTAAATTGAAATAGTAAAGCTTTATTTTACCTTAATGCGTATTTGGAAGGCTTACGCAAACTTTATGCCGATATTTCGTTCACATATTCAAAAAAAAATATTACCATTGTTTCATTTTTGTCTTTCCAGGCAAGAACAGGAGGAGAAACGCCGCCAAGAAGAGGAACGAATAATGCGAAGACAACAGTTCCAGCAGCGCGCAGCCGTTTTCCAGTGAATTCCAGCTACCGGAGTCGATATTTGAGCGATGTGGTGGTATCCGAAACGATGGACGAACTTTTGAAAACCGACAACATTTGAAAAAAAAATCAAGTAGCCCCACAACAGTTGCTAATCAGGAATTCTCGTCTCGTGTATTTCATCATCATCGTTACGCTCAACGCGCTACAAGTAGTTTTGAAACAGAAGGTTTGACAACGGCTCACTCATAAGGTGTGAATTGAACCGACCAAGTTTGTAAATGTGTAAATGTTTTTCCCCTTTAGTTCTAAACTGTGAAACTAGTTTTTCACTTTAAGTTAGTGTTTCAATCATAAGTTAGTTGAAAAAAGTGTCATTTTAATCTGCGAAAAAGTTATCAGATAAAGTTTTATTTTGTCATTGCAAGTATATGGAATGTAATTCAAGGAATCTGAGTACCATGTGATAAAAGCGTATCAAAGGAATTTAAGAGAGAAAGTAGTAAGCCTTAAAAGTAGTTAGTGTTGGTAACCAAAAAAAAGCGAGTCAAGAATTCAACACATGGCCATATTTCAGTTACTTTTTTTTCGATTACTAAGAGGCATCAGTAGTAAAAGTTGCCAACATTTTATTTTAATTTCTTTTAAACGTTTTAACAAAAATCTAATATAACCAACATTGTTCCCTCGTTGCTATAGCATAAAAAGCAGAACCTAGCGTCCATGTGCAACCAAAACAAATTTGAACGGCAGATAGATTGTATCTCAGAAAAAATAGGCATATCCAGGACATGAGACTAAATGTCAACGAACGAGTTGTCTCATGATGTTTCAGTCAGAGGGTAAGGTTGACGAGTATGGTAGTTCAAAAAGATGAGACATATTTTTGATATCAAGGATACACTGTATAATTTGGTTTGAAAAGGAGAACAGTTTGAGTAGAACAAATAATATGGTTTAAGCTTATATGAGACAGAACTTGAATCTCATGAATCAATTCTTTACACCTATATAACAACACCATGTGAGCAAGTATCCTGTTCTATTGATCTATGTCAAAAAGTTGATAAACAATATACCAAATGTATCTGAAGCTGTTCATAAGTTTATCAGTCCGAAATTTCCTTGATTTTTCGTGCCATGAGTAAAGCTAACTATCTAAATCAAAGTATTTGATTGTTTTCGACATCTTAATTTTTTTTATATATAAATAAATAAAAAAGAAATATAAATCTACAATGAAAAAAAAAAAACAAATAATAGAAATATTCATACCTAAAATCCTTAAACTAATTCTTTCCAATAAGCAATCCGCCAAGTTTTGTTTAGTGAAAATTCAATCTTTTATCAACAATCAAAGACAATCTCTATTGACATCCTTCAGCCGCGAATGCCTACATCTGGTCATGTCCGCTTTGAGAGCATAGTCCCTCCCACAAACGGTACACCGGTATGGTTTTATCTGCATGTGGAATGCCTTAATATGCTGAGTGAGACCACCGTTCCGTTTGAAAACCTTCAAAATCAAATTGTGATTTAAAACGTATTTCAACCTTCAAATAGAATCGCTTACCTTGGGACAAAGTTTACAGGAAAAACTTTTTACGTCCACATGGCATAACATGTGCTGTGTTAAATTCAACTGGCCGCCAAATCGTTTTCCGCAGGTTTCACAAACAAATGCTTTCAACCTAGTGTGCTCATTTTCGTGCACCTTGAGCCCGTTGTATGTTTTGTACTGTTTGTTGCAGCTCGTACAAACGTACAGCAAACGTCCTCCATCACCTGAAGGAATCGCCATGTTATCAACGCTTCCACCAGCACATTTTGACAGCCGAAAGTGCCGTTTAAGATCGAACAATTTGTCGAATATTTTCAGACAAATGCCACATTTATGATTCCATTGTTCCAAAGGTCGATGACTAGCAGTGTGCTTGTTCAAATTGGACATTCGGGAATAGGTACGATCGCACATTGTGCATTTTAAAGTTTTTACCGGTTTTGGTTTCCTTATTTTCAATTTAGATAGAACTTTCTTAGCATTAGTAAATCGAATTTTCCGTTGAGAGATTTTCTTATAGCACACCATTTTGTGAATTTTGGATCGCGAAAGACTATGAATAGTTTTTTGGCAATAAACACATTTGGAAGCGAAGGGCGCTGTGTAAGGACATTTGAAAACGCGGTGCTTTAGGAGTTTTAGCCGAGACGAAAACTTTTGGTTACAAGTTTGGCAAGGGAAATTCAAAACTAACGGCTGCTCGATCAGATGCTGTTGTGGCGGCAATTCTACATGTATAACACGAATTGTACCATTTTCTCCCAGGTTTATCGATTCTGTTGAGTGCTGTGAATTAGGAAATATTTCGTCCTTGTTGTCATCTGTTGCCTGTATAGGTGATTTCGAGTAGCTATGTTCTTCTAAACTGTCCAGGCCAGCCACATGATCTGGATAGTAGCCGGAACATTCATCGTATTCTTCCTCTTCCTCTTCGGCGGTATTTTCTGTTTTCAAATTTACGATTTGTGGGTTCGATTGCTGAAATGTGACCATGGTGCCAGCCATTGAGGGCAGTGTTATTTCGTACGGTTGAACTTCTCTGATTGTTGCACTTGTTATATCCACAATCGGTGGATAAAGGTTTACTATTTCCAAGATCTCACAACTTTTCGAATCTTTGTATTGTTTAGAACCTTGAATATCATTGTTTTGATTATTGAATAGTAGAATCTTATTCTTATCATTTGTGACGCTGGGATTCTTTATAATTAAGGAACTATCAACCGGTTCGGGAATCAATTCTTTTGTTTTTATTCCAGAGTCTACGGTTTCTTCCTTTATTTTGATGAAAGGCTCTTGCTTGATCCTTATTTTAGCGGGTTCAACGGTCTCTACCTGGTACCTGGTATCAGCCTGACACGATCTGATGTATTTGTCTTCTAAATCTTGCTGTGCCTTTGACACATTATCATAAAAAGCCGAAAATCCATGAATAACTTTCATACAGTGACTGCACACTTTCTGCGGAAATTGCGTTACCTCGAGATTGATAAATGGCAAACACTTACAAATATCAGTAGCATGTTGCCGAATTTCAACAAGGAGTCCTTGACACCATTTGCTGAAAACAATTCCACACAAACGACAAGTGATGTCCAATAGCTGTGATTCGTCCGGACAAGACAACTCTTCATGATCCGTTTCTGTTTCAGACGACTCCAAACCCGATTGAATAAATTGGGGATTGTGTTTTAATGCAGAAGATTCATGCTGATCTTCTGCTTGTTTGATTATTTTGTATTCAATGCAGGGCACAGCAGAAGGTTTTAAATTTTTCCTAAAAAATATTTTGAATAATAAGTATACATAATTTTAACAAGGTCCACGGTAATAGTTAATAAATTATAAAATTACAAATTACAAGTTAAACTAACCTGTAGATGCAATCCTTGAAGTCATCCGATCTGAAATGACGGCTACAAATTGAGGTCCACTTGGTTGGAATCCAATCCGGACCACGACCCGTAAATTCAATCCACTTAGCCAGCAGTTCAGTATTTCGAAAGGGAAATCTGAAAGCACAAAGTGGGAAATAAAAACAAATTTTGTCATAAAGCGGACAATACGGATAAACTAATGTGTATGGCTTACTTGTGATAGGAAACATCCTCACTATGTGCGTATTTCATTTTGCAATCCGGAACAACACACGAAGCCGGCATTCTTGGTTATTTTCTTCGTAATAAATTAATAGTTTAAAAATCACTAGATTTGCAGATTACGCAAATTTTTATGGAAGTAAATATTTTTCAAAACAAAAACATTTTGATTGCATGCAAACAAAAAAAAAAAAAAAAGGGCATGGCCGATAAGGCAATGCACGCCAAATTGGAAAAGACATTGGGGCTTATTCTGCGACGCGAATGACGTGACTCACGAAATTTTACTTCTTCGTCCTGACTCCATAAAATACTTCAGAAAAGAAATTTGGGTATCGATGAGTTCTGAAGACTAATATCAACTCATCCGAACGAAAATTTCGAGACTAGAGAGGCTATTTAAGCCAGCAAAACGATATAAAATTTCGTGAGTCACGTCATTCGCGTCGCAGAATAAGCCCCATTATTGTGTAAAGCACTCATTTTTTGTTTAGTTTAATACCGTATTTGTTTATGCCGAGTGTTGCACTAGTGTTGCACTGGTGCACCACTAGGTGCTGTCAAACTGTTTGTTTATTCGGAAGGTGTTGCACTGGTTTTGACCTGGTGTTGCACTGCCATCGGGCGGTGTTGCCCCGAAAATTGTGTCAGTGTTGCGAGAGAGCGTGTGAGTGAGCGAGGTAGCAATACACTGGTGACGATTTGTGTTTGTTTTTATCGGGTACGGTGGTACACTCCACGAGTGGAGAAAACAAATACAGTATAAATCATTTGATTAAAACTTTCGAAGCCATGCATCCAACGTTTTTCAGCTACAGATTCACGGAATATTCTAATTTATTTATCTTTAATGTAATGCATGTGTTTTTAGTTACAATGTCCTTGTTGTACATTTTTTTGATCAAACATTTATTAAAATTTAATGAATTTTCTTTTTTTTTAATTTCATCAGATTCGTAAAACATTAAAAAAAAATCTATAGAAAAATAACGGATTGATCAAAATTGTCTTCGCACTTAATTTTGAAATCTTCAACTGGCAGCTCTGACTATAAAATTTGAAATTGAACATTGAACAAACCTATTTATTCTCCTCCGCATGTTTGGCGTGGAAAAAGTTGTATTTTGGAAATTTACCGAAGTTTTTTTCTGAGAAAATTTAAAATTTCAACAGTTATTATTGAGTTTGTGTAACTTTAAGTTAAAATGTTTTCGTTTTCCTTCAATGTTTCGGAAAATAGTCAAGATGGTTCCGAGGATGCAACAGGTTAGTCTTAAACATTAATCAAAACAAATTGAGCTTCAATGTAAAAATCAACCGTTTAAAGCTCTTGCAGCACAAGATTCATCAATCGATGAATTCGAATGCATCGAACTAAAAATTCCGGAAGGACTACGCAAGGGCTTTGCCATCGATCCGGATAACTTGCATGTTTTCCTGGCCAGTGTTAACATGCAGGTGGAATACATCAACTGCCTGACGATCCCGAAAGAGGACCTTAGCCAGGAAATTTTAAATGCCGAAATTGACCACTCGGATTTGATTCCGGGCCGCTACGAGGGTGGACTTAAGGTGTGGGAGTGTACGTTCGATCTAGGTGAACTGATGGCGGAGAACGAAGAATACCAAAAATTCTTCGCCGATCGTGCTGTTTTGGATTTGGGATGTGGATCTGGCATTTTGGGGATTTTGGCGGTTAAGTTGGGTGCCAAGAATGTGGATTTTCAAGATTATGTAAATATTTGAAATTATTGATTTTTAACAGCAAAAAGTAATAGTATTCGATTTTCAGAACAACGATGTTATAGAAAATGTGACGATGAAGAATTATTCGATTAATTGCTGCGGTGATGACACGGAAGCCGGCGAGTACCAATCGAAAACTGATGTTCGCTTCTTTGCCGGAAGTTGGAGTAGTTTTACAGATCATGTGGATGTTTTGCAATACGATGTGATCGTAACTTCGGAGACGATCTACAGTAACAAAAGCTACGATCAACTGATTCGCCTGTTCAATACCAAGCTGAAACCGGACGGAGTTGTGTATCCTTTTTAAATATCAATTTTGACCATCTTTTTTCATCCTAGTAAGTACCACCATTTGGAAGATGTGTTTGATGTAAATTATCTTGGTAAGTATCATAAGAAGTAATTTTATTCAAAGTGTAGTATTTGCGCGGTCTATAAAAAAAAGATTTTATACCATTTTACCTAAAAGCATAAACCATAAGTGTGTGCATTGTACTTTTTTCCTTTAAGCTATAAAACTCAAATATCAACCAGTAAACCTATCTCGGTTTAACGAAAATAGTCTTAATAATTTGGTAAAAGACTGACCTTTTTCATTTATCGCAAAAAAGTCAGCTATGAAACGTAGCTTCAGTTAGTTAAACTGTTTGTTGAACACGAATCAAACTAATTTGAAATAAGACACAGTCTGTAATCATATGGAGAAATCCAAAGTTTTTAATACCTACTATTCATTATAGAAAGTTGTTGAGATGTTCTTATTAAAAGAATATTAACTTTTAAGAAGATAAATTTGTCTCACTACACTAGGCAGAGTTATACTGCCCAAGCAGGATCAATGCTATAACAACTTATGCTAGCGACAAGTAGATGGCACTGGGGAGCCCTTGTGCTTGAACTGCCATAGATAGGCTAACTTACAGAAGGGACATGACATTGTTATGTTTAGGATGTTATTATTTTAGAAATAATATTTCTAGAACTGAGAATTCTAGAGAAAACAAGTTTAAATGAATAGAACAAAATTAAGAGTAATTTATTTACATATGTTAAAATATTTAACCGTATTGAACCGTACACGGAAAAACGCGTGGCTATTTCAAAAACCTTATCATGATAATTTTACCATTTGTGCGTTTTACTTTTTTCAATCACGGCATAGTATTGCATTATTTAGTTAAAGTGCAATAACTATGCACCTGGTAATTTTTGACAACCCGAAATTTGTGTTGTCAAAAATATTACGGTCATTTCAGGGAATTTCATCATGGCGGAAGAATCGGTACAAAAACAGTTCTAGGATGTTTTGAACAACAAGTCCAGATGGATTTTTATCTTTAAACTATTCTCCATCGATTCCACTATGTTACAAAACCTTTACGTCGCGTTGTTGAGTTAAAGACGATATAAGATTTTGCACGTTTATTTACACACTTCAATCGATAAAACGATGTTCTCGGTAATTTTGTGACTGTGAACCTCCTATTAAAAACTCTTTCAGAACACTTCAGCGTAAAAATTCCTTAATCAAAACTCACATTTAGCTTACTGGCGGCCAAAACGTACTACTTCGGAGTCGGCGGCGGCCTTCGGCAGTTCGAGCAGGCGCTCATAGATTGTCGCACGTTAAGCTATCGCGTGATTTGGGCCAACGTGAGTGGAGTAGCAAGAGAAATATTGGAGATCAGACGCATCATTCCGCAACAGGCCGAAGAAGCAGACGCGGGTGATCAGACAGTGTTGCTCCCACCAGCAATGACCAATGGAAAAGCCGAAGGAACCGAAGAAGCAGGAGCAGAACTTGACGCAGTAGGACAAGAAGCAGCAGGACAGGAAGCTGTAGGACAGGAAGCCGTAGGACTAGAAGAAGCAGAACAGGAAGCGAAAGTCCAGGATTCCGTACATCAAGAGGAAGCACATGGAGATGCAACAGAGCAAGTATTAGCAGGACAAGAGGCAGCAGGACAAGAGGCAGCAGGACAAGAAGAAGTTGGTGATTGAGACCTCACTCAATTGGACATTTCTTTTCTTTTGTTTTTGTTATTTTTAATACAAGGTTTTTTTTTTCTAATACACGTTTAAAATATATTATCTATGTGTTTGATTTTCTTCCAATGATCCAAATAAGATTACGAATTCTTGTTGTTCCGTTTCAACAGATAAAGCTTAGTTCTTTTAGAAATGGGACACTTTCATTTGCTAATAGCTCGTTAACTAGTTATTGGATATTAAAAATTTTAACAGCATTTTGTTGCCTGTAAAAAGTACTATTCGACCTATTTTTTTCAAAATTTAAAATTTACGCGTTTTTGAGATATGTACGATGCGAGAGAAAAAGAAAAAAATAATTTTGCACAGTTTCCTTGAAAATACGTCATTGTCAAATTGATAGCTGACAAAACCGTTGATTATTCAAAGAATTACTGAGTTTTTGTGGTGGATAAGTATGCAAACACTGTCAATAATGTCCACAAAGTTCAAATCAAGCATTGGAGTGAAGCAGATGATCGGCAACAACGGTTAAGGATCATCAAGGAATGCAAGTCTCATACCAGCATTTTTAATTTTCAATAAACGAAAAACTAAGGGTAGATCGCTGAAATGTCCAAAACAATTTTCTCCGATAAGCTGAAAGTGTTGCCTAATGATGACTCATTGAAATCCAACCTCAAACAACCATTTTTTGATAGTTCCAAAGCTCTTAAGCTGTAAAACCGGTACCGAAAAAAAAAACGTTTAAAAATGTGGTCAAAAATAATCAAATTTGTTCATTTCGAAACAACTGTATCCACTAGAATGCTTCCAGTTTCCAGTTTCCAGGGAAGTATTGGACCAAAAAGTATCAGAAATTGAAGAAGGAAGGTGAAGCCACCTAAAATATAGATTTTAAGAAGTATAAGTTGGAGAAACTGATCAATACCATGACTGAAAAAAGTGTGCGCCGGCCAATGGGAGATACCAAGAATAAAGTAGAAATTTCTTTAACAAAAAACGGTAAATATTTTTTTTCAAATTTTTTCATGAAAGATCATAACATTGCCTTCTTTTTCTTCATAGAAAGTATTTCGTTCAAACGAATGGTTTTTGAGATACAGGCATTCGAAACTGTCCCATTTCTAAAAGAACTAAGCTTTAGTTGCTTGTTGCCTCAAGATTGGTTCCCGTAGGGTTCTTCCTTTTCACACTTTTCCGTTTAGTTCGGTTTTGGTTTAATTCCTTCATATATGTATATGTGTGGGTATAGATTAATGATCTTCTTACTTGTTTTATTTGGTTTTTTGCAGATTTAAACACACTGGACACAATGGCTGTTGCTACTGATACAATTTTAGGTCGGTTCTTTGTCTTATTTTTTTGACACCAATTCGAGAGAGGACTGTTGTTGCGTGTTGAAGAGCGCAAAATTCTGTTGCTTGGTCTATTTACTTTGTAAAATTTCCGTTAAATTGTTACGCTCAAAATGTGTATGCTTCCGTAGTTTTTTTTTAGATTTAGCGGTCTAATTAGACGCGTGCCTGTGCTTGTTGTGTGTGTTTGTGACTTGGGAATGTTGTTAACTTTGGTATCAATTCATTAAAATTTATTTCAGCTCCTGCGTTTTTTTTTTAAATTTTATTTGAGACAGTGGTGCTTTTTAAGGAAATAAACATTTCCATTTTTCTTGAAATATTTTGAATTTTACCGTTTGTCTATAATTTTTTTGGAAATAGCTCTATATATTCTTTCTAAAAAAGAATTAACAGTAGAAGGCAGTTTTTCGTACATACAGTTTAGTTTTTCATAATGTGGTTTTTGAGTTTTTTGTTGTTGAAATTTTCATCTAAACAAGGATAGTGTGGTGTTGACAAAAGGTGAAATAAGTAGCGTTATCTTTTGAGTAAGGCCTGAAAGATTCCTTTGGGAAGAGCTTTATTTAGTTTCCAATTCCAAAATTTTCGTTTGTCATATCTTTCAATGTCATTTCACGCACTGGTGTATTGCACATAAAGATTCAACTATGCTGTATGATTTCGTTTAAAGTTATTTGGGTGTGTACATTGATCAGCTTTTGTTGCTTTAAAACTAATTTCATCTAAAACCTAGGAAATAACAAGCGGGTAGTCCATTTAATTCGTTTGATTCTGCCACACTTTCAACTTAAGTTTTTGGTTTTCTCTTGGTTAGCAATCCATTGCAAAACAAATCATACATACAGACAGTTTTCTTCCCATCTCAATGTGGTTTTCTACGAGTTTCAACAGTCGAAGGAATTTTTAAACCACATCTTCTAAGCGTTTATTAAAATGAACAGGGAAACTGGACAACATTCGTTGTTCCGATGTTTTAAAATACTAGATTCTCTTCTTCGTCATCTACAAATATGCAGTTCTTTGTCCATCTTTAGAAAGGACTTCTTTTCTATCAAGGGGGTTCGTAAAAATAGCTCATACGATGGATGGTTAATTGACATCTACAGTATTTTATCCAGTATTTTTTTTCGATTTCAAAACGAGTTCCCAAAAACCATCCCGTAGGATGTCTGTCACATTTATTGATTAGGTGTTTTAAAACTTTTATTTACATTTACATAGCACACGTAATTCTATTCTGATTCTAGAGGCGTTGTGCTTTACAAAAACATTTTCAATATTTCAAATGAAAATCTGTAACGAATTTTCCCGCACCACTAACTGATTGGTGAAACAAATAAGAAAAATACAAACGAGGATAGGCGCAAAAACAATCGATGGGTTTGGAAATAATGATATACTAAAAATAGCATCTTATTCAACTATCATACACAAGCTCGGAGGATGTTTTGCTCCTCGCAAAAAAGGTAGATTGCCAAAGTAGCGAAAATATATATATCGTTTTTTGTTTTAGGTTTAAATAAATAATAGTTCGAATAAAGACTTCTCTCTTTATGTACATGGTAAAAGTATAACATTCTAAGGTTAAAGAAAAAAAAAAGTTGTGGTTTCCATGGAACGCACGGATGACCGACCCACCCACTACTCTGTTGGGTTGTGGTTCTTCGTTCTTAAAAGTGCTAGGATTTTTCGAGACTGGCTCGTATTAGTACAGACAAAAACGATACTGAGACGACGTTCTATTCTGGTAACAACCGGCAAAAAAAAAATCATCCTGGGCTGGACACACTCAACGCATACGCTGAATACGCTTCGCGACTCGTTTATAGTGGTTCACTACTGGCCGTTGGCATGTATTCCTTCAGAAGGTCCCGAAGCCGTAGGATTTCCTTACCGGCCGCCGCCAGATCCCCCTGGAGTGAGAGTTCGCGTTCCCTCAACCGTTTGATGTCACGCTGGCAGGTCTGGAAGAAGAGAAAGAGAACAGAAACACATTAGTTCGTGGATTGTCGATATTGTTGGAAAGACTGTGGTTACATTAGTCCCAAGATAAGGTTTTTTCAAATAGTGAAATGATCTTTTCTTCTAAGTGATTACTCAACTTAGCCGTTTCTAACACAAATATCACACGATAAGGTAATTTATACAGAAAACTCACTGCACTCTATCCTGCTGGCGTCAAACAAAGCGATTGAGCGCATGGGTATGTATCTGTGGCAGTACTACTCGTATTAAGTTCTCCTGCTGTTTGACGCGCTCTTCTAAAAACAAATCTTGGGGGTGGGGACTACAGAGACTTGCATAGTGAGTTAGTTTTATATTCGGCAATAACTTCTCGAGACCAATCAATTCTAACCCTTCGGATATCGTATGTTACTCTATTTACGAATCCATTCCTTTGAATGTCTCATCCAGCAGTTATTAACTGGATATATGGTAACTCACGTTGACTTGTTGATGAAGCCTTAGCCACAACTGCGGAACGACCGTGCACCTAAAATGGCTACCATACATACATACATACAAGACTCAATGCACTCTATTCTGCTTTCCTTTTTTAAACATTTTTACAACGGTCGTCCTAATATACACTTAAACTTTCCATGAGCAGATATCTATTCAGTATATTTTAATTTATACGTATGTATCTATTCCTAAGCAGATGTCTAAGTCTCTGCATGTCTAAGCAGAACTCTCAATTCGGTATGTCATAAGCGGCAATCTCAATCCGCTTTGAAATTAACTATCACTCGAAGAAGCAAAATTTGATACCTCCCATTTTCTGATGCAATCATTGTTCAATATTTTTGACTACTCACCACATTCTGCCTGAGGAGATCCAGTTTATCGCACTTCAGCCGGGTGATTTCCTGCTTGTACCCTTCCGCCTGTTGCATCATTTCCTGGGTTAGCAGCAATCCAGCGGCCATGGCGTTGCTTCCGGTTCCGTTGCTGTTGCTGCCCGTGGTACCCGAACTACCGGTACTACTCCGCAGATCCCGCCCGCTATCACCGCCGGTACTGCTTCCGGTTCCGATGTTGACACTGATCACGCTACCCGCACCACTCGTTGTCGATCGCTGCTCCGCCCGATCCACCACGCCATCCAGACACAACGAACAGGCCTTGGTGGTGGCATCGGCCGAGGACATCGATTCCAGTCCGGTGTCGCTGTCGATATAGGTCGCTCCAGCATCTACATTAGGAAAAACTTTTTCGATGAATATCAAACATAATTTGGTAACAAAAAAATCATTTCAAAGGTGAACGCAAATAAGGCAATCGCGCATGTACGAATCCAAAGCAGGGAAAAGCAAGAAGTTTGGAGAAAAAAAACGTATCGTTAGTTTTGAGGTGGTCTACTCCAGTCTGGTGCGGTTTTAAAGATTCTACTGTTACCAATTCAAGCATAACGAAACTCACCCATCGGATCGAGATCGACGCTGTTCAGGCTGGAGTCGTCGCTGGTTTCGGACATCGCCACTGGACCGTTGTTGTTGTTATTGTTGTTACTGCCACCACTGTTTCCCTTCTGGCCGACGCCGTGACCATGGCCGTGACCAGAATGGTGGTTGTTATTGTTGTTGTGGTTGGCGCCGGCCATATTGTTGTTGTTCATGCTGTTTGGATTCAGCGAACAGCGGGATGTGATGTCCGGCGACGAGGCCACCGAATCGTTGGGCGATTTACGGGAACCCGTAGTACTGCTCTTGGACAGCGATCGACCGATCTGCGGGAGAAGGGCATGTTTAAGATCAATGTCAAATCGTTTCAGTGCTTATACTTACATTTACAGTTTGTCCCGGTCCACAGGGAACGTCGGACACGTCCTTTGACTTTTTCATGGAGTTGTGATGCTTGGTATTGGTTCCGCTGTCGCCCCCGTTGTTGGTGGGATCGGAGTTCTGTGATCGGAGGCGGGCGTTCAGCGCTTTCTTGACGGTGTCGATAAAGCGAGATCCGGTGAAACCGCCTTCGGATTTAGGTGTTTCCGGTGTGGGTGATGTTGGGGCGCCAAGCAGATCGGCTCCCAAAAAGTCTCGCGTCTTTTCCTTCAGTTCGTCGACCAGATTCTGCAGCAGGGAGGTTCGTGTTCGTAGTTCGAGTTGGGCAAATTTGTCGGCCTTGTAGCACGCATTTTCGGCATTGATAAGTTTAGTGAGGAGAAATTCTTTCAGTTCAGGTCCCTTCTTGAATACTGATGGTTGTGGCAGGGTTGGTCCGAAGAACGGCACATCATCTCGGGCAGTTACCGAAATTTTGTACCGACAGTTGGGTGTATTGGGTTCGATTGGTTGTACGACGATGAACGCGTGCAGGAAGTGGCTAGCGATCATTGCCGGTGAGAAGGGGGTGTTTTCTTCTTGGAACACAATGGCGACTATGTCGTTACCAATGTGCCGTTTCCGTTGTAGCTGCTGCGGATCACCTTCGGTGTAGGGTAAAAGGGTTGACACGTGGAACATAATTTCCCGCTCTTTGAATACTTCGTAGACGGCGGTGTCACCAGTGTGTCCGTTCTGGATATCCAGGCCACCTCGATAGCCTTTGTGATCTCGCAGACGTATTCGTTGACCGAGAAGATCTAGGAACTCTTCGAGCGCTGGGGTCGTATCGCTATTGCAGAACAGCTCTTCTTCCGTCGTTTGGCCGTACCTTTGGTATAAAACACCGAATTTGAAATTGGTGACTAACACGTGCTCGTCGTAACTGGCGATCAACGAGGATGCCTTGGGACATAGTACGGGCATGAAGTTGTCGACATTGATCTGCTCATTCAGTAGACGAGCCATTTTGATTGGGGATGGATTGGATCCGAGACAGGAAGCTGGGATGATTTCGTGCATGGTTCCGGTTCGTAGACGAAGCAATATCCGAATGTGTTCCTGATTGGCCACGTTTTCGGACTTGATGGATAGCAGGACCGGTCCCATTTGGTCGTCGTGTCCAACGAGATTCGAATGTTCCCGAGAAATGAAAAACCTTCGGTAGCACTTGGCTGTGTCGTCCGATTCGATCTTGCCCACTCGCCACGTCGTGTGTGAGGGCACTTCGTAGCCGGCATCGTGATCGGTACCGTCGATCCAGTAGCCGCCACTATTTGGTATCACAATCATCTGATAGGGAGCAGGTTTACTGAGGTGATCCTCGAGTAGCCGCTGCAGTGGCGGAACTGCCGAAATGATGGACGAACTTTGCGAACTCACTGACGACTGGCTCTGGTACTGGGGATGGTGATGTAGCGAGCTGCCATTGGACAGCGTGTGATGCAGGTGACCGCTGGAGCTGTTCGAGAGCAGATGGGGCGAGGCAGGCGTCGAGCTCGAGTTGGAGTGCGAATTCGAGGACATACTGTTCGAATGCCGCAACAGAGATCGCGTCGTCTGCGAAGGAATCTGTACGGTGAGATTGTTGGCCGACGAGTCATTGTTGTTGCCGTGCGGGTTTGAGATTCGTTCTTCCCGGGTGCTCTGGAAGGAGAAAGAGGGGAAACAAAATTAAAATTTATTTTTTCAAATTTTTAAAATTTTAAAGAAAAGATATCTGATTAAAATTCACTGTTGGCCCATTGCGAATATTGGCATGTAAATGATTAGCGACAAACGCGACCATTCACGTGGTAGTAGGCATTGCCATGCTTTATTTAACACGTGCTTGTATCCACGTCACTTAAAAGTTTTTCTGAATAGCATACATAAATAATGTCTGTTTTTTGCGTGAAACCTAAAACTGTTGTCAAACGAATGACTGGAATTCTCCTTACATGTAAGTAGGAACAATCTACAACAACCGATTTCGATTCGCTGGGGCACTGTTTTTTCCAACGGCGATGATCATGCGAGGCGACATTTTTATGACATCTTTTTCAACAAGCAAATTATGACAGTGATCGTAATTATTCACCGGTTGAAACGTTTGCTGCTTAAATTGTTTTCATTATCAATTTAAGCAGCAAACGCCTTTTGTTCCAAGATAACGATAACCATTGTTCTATCGATTCAAATGATCAACAGCAATGTAGGCACATGTAAAAACGTGCCACGATTAGACGGCCAAGGAGAGGAAACAATCCCGTTCATTCAGCTGACAGACACATCTCATTCCGATGTGTTTTGCTGAATATTTCAAATGGTTAGGTAAACAGAACCATACAAATAACCAATTATTATGTCATCCTCTAACTGGTTTCGATTCTATTTTCGCAGAAAATTCTCCACGAGATGGTGACCTGCCTAAGTTTGTGGATGCTTAAGTTTTAGTACCTACTGAATTCAGAGTTTTTACAGCATATTGTAAATCGTCAATGTCCTAAACTTGATATCGTCTCAATACATGTGTTATGAAGAAACGGATTTGAATCGCATCTGAATGAAGGAAACTGAACCGAAGCAAATTCAAAACAAAAAATGGCAAACGTTTAGTTTGGACGTGTTGTTTTTGCTGTAGTTATGTTGCCGTGAGATAACAACAACAATAACAACGCAACGAACGACGGCTGTGCGAACCTGACTTGAGAAATTAAAGGCGTAATACGCCCGCGCGATCGAGGGTCACGTTCACGATCGACCGATCAGCCAACCGGCGTTGATGGTCGAACGTGCAAATCGTTAGATTTGAGAACTCAAATAGTCAAAGGATCGAATTTTGACCAGTTCTGACATAAGATTAATCTTCCTTTTATCGCACGTTGTTCCTTGGGATGGTCTTGAAATTTTTTTTCAAGTCAACTTCATCCACATGATCACAGTTTTATCAAGATTATGGACGCAGTTTTTGCGCCTACGGTTGCTTTCAAACGTGTGCATGTGATCGTCGCTGCCTGATTGGTATTGCGAATGAAAACTCCATCGGTGCGTGGACGTGGTTTCTCGTCCATACACCTCGATCTAACTAACAGAATGTTCTACCGATGGAATATGTAACAGTTGAGAAATATTTTCTGATCCATGCTTACTCGGTTGCTCTTTGCCTAGATCATTAATCTAGCTAATGACACACGATTTACCTTATTCGGATTCGGGGCTACCGACCAGATTCTCACCAGAAGATTGAGTGGCATTACTCATCGAATCCGCAATCCATTCCGTTACAGATTTCTTTGCCGCCTTACTCCCGGAGTTTTGTAGGTGTTTTACGCCGCGACCACGGACACGATTCAGCAAGATTTAGTTCGACCACACCACCTCGATGAGGGATCTGCCGTTCCAAAAATGAACGTTCACGAGCACGACACGCTAATGACCAAACGGCGGAATGATTATCGTTCTTTGTGTCTACTAACTGAGGTGCTTTTTTTCTTGTCGGATTGTGGTCCCAGATTCTACGGTACCGGGGCCAACACTATGCGGCGGTGTCATTCATTTGGAAACAGGTGAGTACGAGGGTGGGAGTAGGGGAAAAGTTCATATAACGCCCCATGTGGCTAATACGCGCCACCTTTGTTTTGAAGAATCTGAAACATTTGAAGCCTGCAAAATATTACCAATTTTTTCTAAATGCTGTGATTGGTCATGGCAAGTATGAATTTTTCCTTAAAATGCCCCTGTGTCGTGATAATTTCACAATTTAGGTTTTTCGTCATTTTGATCTAAATTTTAAAACACTTTCAATAAGGTGTCACCAAGCAGAGAAAAACGAATAAGACAATATTTTCTGACACATCGATAGAGGAGAATCTAAACTATGATTTTATGCTTAAAAATCATACTGAACTCGCAAAGGTATGCTTTTTATGGGTATGTTCTATCACGGCCCATGCAGGGTTGCCAACATTTATTTTCAAAAATCAGGGAACTTGCGAAATAAAAATCAGGCAAAATCAGGCTACGTAAAAGTAACGGATATTTCGCTCAAAGTGATGACCTTTTTTTTTTTGGTCATCGCTCCACATTTTTACTCCAATATGTATGTTCTGAGCCTACTTAATTGAATAATTCTGCTGCATCAAAGCAATCCCTTCAATTCTCTTTTTCAATAAGAATTAACGGGAATCTTTCGATTGCTTTATTTCAGCCACATTTTCACTTTTTCACTTCTGCTATGGTACCTACTCCAGTTCCTTACTACCCATTTTTCATGACATTCGCAAAAATCAGGCAAAATCAGGCATATTTTCAAAATTCAGGGAAAATCAATGGCTTATCAGGTTGTCAGGCAGAGCCTCGAAAAATCAGGCAACGCCTGAAAAATCAGGCACATTGGCATCTCTGGGCCCATGCGCTCGTTATAACGCGCCAATCGTAGTAGGCTGAAAATAGCATTAATTTTTCAAAAAGGCCAATTTTCATTGAAAATGAACAAAAAGTCTAAAACCATATTTTGAGCGTTAATTCAGCCCAAAAAATCTACTTTTCATTTTTTTCAAAATTTTGATTAGTCCATTTTGATTTTCTTTTCAGTCAAAGTGTCTGTAAGTATTGGTGTGTTTTTGGTCTTCGGCTGCTTTCGGGTGTGTTCGGCTGCTAGGCGCATATTGAATACACAGCGGCGCGTATTTGCAACACAGTTTTGTTCTGTGGCTTTGAATATGGTTTTTAAAAATCAAGTTTTTGAAGCAGCTATAGCAATTTGAGTAATAAAATATCATAGGCATTTGTAGAAAACACTTTTCTTCGACGATTGCACCCATTTTCAACACAATTTGTACGTGGAATGCATAGAAAACCAGCGATTCGCTTAGGTGGCGCATAATAGGGCATGTTCCCCTAATTATGGCGTCCACGGTGTGGTGTGGTCAAGATTAGGAGCACTTCCATTTCCGATAGAGCCACTTTGCTATAGGTAATTGGAGCAATTTCGAACAAAAGAAGAGGAACAGCTCCAAAAGTCATGGCAAAATGCATGCTTTATTTTTCAAGTTCACTCAACCGGATGAACTCGAATGGAAGTAATCTTGGGAGCGGGAAGGAAGGGAACAATTATATTTAGATTACCCGAACCTAGCTGTCGTCACACGCTGGGATTTCGGTAACATCGGAGACACGAACAATATGCTAATATGTTAACTGATTTGGGCGGCCTGAACTTGAATTACGCAACCAACCCATCACTCAACGCGCTACTACTGGTCTGTTGGATTTCTGTAGTTTGACGGATAACTTTTCGGATGAGAAGATAGGCAAAAATATCATAGAGAAATACGGAAACCTCGTTCAGTTTATCACACGTAAACATGTTTTAAAAGTAAGATGATTCAATACAATTTATCCATATCTTTATTCAAAATCTGCAAAGTACTTAAATAGTACTCTAAGTACTTTAGGTTGCGCATCAGGTGCTTGCTTAGATAAGACCGTGTTAAACCATTAACAAATAAGTGTGAAAAGCTAACAATCGAGCTCTTCTTCAAAGTTGCACTCAAGTGTAGGTAGTTAGTTCAAATTGTAAAGAAAATAAACCACTCATTTCTGAGGGATGCTTTTTTTCAAAATCCCAATCAACAATCGATACCGTACAGTAGTTTAGTTCCATTAAAAAAAATCTTCAGGTACTGCTATGGCGACCGTCAAAAACGGGTTTATTATTTAGTTATTATTAGTTAAACTGTTTTATTATAAGATCTCTGGAGCCACAAGTTCAGCTATAAGTTGTTGAGAGATGGTTCAATTTTGATTCTTGTTGAAGGGTAATGCAATGTATTTTAAACCTTTATTATCATAGGCAGCTTAAAACAAGAAAGTTTTTTGGGAATAAAAATTTCGTGTTAGAAAATTGTAGAGCTTTAAAACGCTGTACGCAGAACATTTCATCAAAACTCAACACTTTCAGAGAAGCACCATCAATCTGCTCGGTAGATTGAAAGAAGTCTGGTTTCGCTCAACGATAAACTAACATAAACACCGTTGCTTGAAAACTAACAGAAATATAATTTGAAAAAATGCACACAGAGATGCCGGTAAATATACATAAGTGAGCCCTAGAAGCGGATCCGAGAGTATGTCGTCACTCAACCTGTCAGCACGAATGGGTGGAAATGAAGAGCAGGTACAACAACAGGCAGCAGCACTACAAAATCCCGGACATCACCGCAGAATGATGGATTACCCGGTGGCGCTTTGAAGATCTATGAGGGTGGAACAAGGAAAAAAAAAAAACCCATTCGGGAAGGTTAGCCCAAGGACGATTCTTCCGTACGGAATTCTGTCTTCATTAAACCAGCGACCATTAGAATGCAGATGAAAAATGATCAAACTAATGTGTTGGTGTATCTGTGTTTGGCGACATATTTGTCCGTCTGGCTGGAATTTCGTCATCAACGGGAGAATGCGGCCATCTATCATTTCATATCGATGAATGTAGGTATAGAAGTTTAACGATTTTTTTACGAGCAAGCAAGCGGTCAAACCCTCATGGGGATTCGAGCTAAAGGTCAGACACTTTGTGAATCGATTGCAAGGAAAGAAAGACCCAACCCAACCAAAACGAGCAAACAAAAAACAAAAGGAAAACATAAACGGCACCTGATTTCGCAATGAAACAAATGAGAAAGAAACTGACGGCTATCGTAACGGACAATCAATCAGGACTTTTGGGACTGTTGGAGTGGATTATAATACACTTATAATGCAAGCCGAGTCAAGAAACAGAAGGTAACACTCGAGGCAGGAAATGAATTATTCAACAACATAAACTGGACTGGAAGTGCTTTTTTTTTCGTTGCTGTAGTGCTGTAACGAAATTTGACCGTTTTATGGTTATGACGCGTTTTAGGAAATATTTTGGACTAAAACAAGGGGTTACAACTTGCTCCTTTGTGTTTATTTTATACGAAAGGAGTTATTTGTCCAGAGCGTGAACTATTTATATGGTTTCTTCAACGATTTCATTAGCATTTTGATGGTTAACATATGACGTATTATGAATTTATGCAAGAGAGATAAAATTATTCGAGATTCAATCGAATGGGCAACCTTCGTTAAATTTAAGCAGTCGAATGATGTCACGATTTTGTAATAAAACTAATAGGTGAACGCTTCAATGTTAGATCAGCGTCGATTTTATAGCGCCGTCTTACACTAAATCAATAGATTTTTAAAGATGATCAGTTCTACTTTCCATGGCCTGGAATTGCAGCGTGTGATGCACTCCGGCGTTGAAATTGCTCCGACCTAATTTGCCGGCCTCGAACGCGAGACGAGACATGCTGGCCCACATCGGGAACGACGATTTTATCGATTTTTCTCTATTGAATATTGCACACAGGCAGGCTAATGGCATCGACAAATGCGTGTCGTCAGAAACAACCACCCGCACATGTATTTCGTGTTTTCTCTTCGTGTCATCAAAGTCACACGAAAGCCCTCCTCGGATCTCATCCGCAGGCATCCACCTCCAAGAATAAAAGTGACAAATTATGACCACGGAAACCACAATCGTGTGAACACACGCTGATCTTGAAACTTTCAACCGGATCACGTACCATCGGCATATTTTTTGTTGGTACTCTCACGTTCTGACTGCCAGCCAACATACCCCACCAGCAGCAAAAACACCGACCGGGTCTTGAGGACATATCACATCGGGGCCAATTCCAAGAAGTGCGATGAATAAAAAAAGGAAATTAATTCTACATTCTGCAAACATACTGGCGGGCGGGCGCGATAGAACAACCTGATACCCTCCTGGCCTGGCTCGGGGGTGCAATTCATTATGCTGAAAAGCCACCGCCTTCGAGTAGTTAGGTAGGTACCGGAAGTTGCAAAACCTCCTTCCTGCTCCCTGCTGCCGTTTCCGTCGAAACCTCCTTCGGCTAGATGGGGAAAAGCCACACCGAATGGTGGCAACCGCAACGGCCAAATTATTATGCCAATGCATACCAAACGGTTGACGTTGAATAGGTTTAGTAGGTACATCGATGGAGGAGGAAGCACATTGTCTTTACGTGTCTACCTCATCTCAACCCCCCACCTTTAAAACAAAAATCGGGCTACCCGTCGCACGTAAACTCCTACAACCAGCAGCCTGTTTTTTTTTGGAAGAACAGAGCAGCCGAACCGCGTTGTAGCTGCAAGGGAAATTTATTCATCAACATAACCCCGCAGTCCTCCTTCCAGCTGGTAATCTGTCTCGGGTCGTTCTCGGGCCGGGAAAAAAGGATGCCAGTCGTACGTTTAACGGATGCAAAGGGAACCGGAAAACGACCGAAACGGTTAATTTCTGATCCTTGTGGCGTTTAAAGTCGTTTAATGAACATTTAATTTGTTTTAAGAATTAGAATAGTTCGACTGGTTCCTAATTTTATATTGATTGAAATCATTAGGCTCAAAGTAGTTTGGGTTAAAATTATTGAAAGAAAACGAGATGGTGTAAAAAAAAATGTAAGATTTTCATTGCCAATTCTTTCAATTTACTCTTGTGGGCTAAACAACTGATTCCAACAATCTTTTTCACATGGTAAAATTTTCAAAATGTGCTACTATTATCAAAATTTGTACCTTTTTCTAAGAACGAGTGAACTTGCTCTAATCAACAGCAAAGTGCCACTTGGTGCCAGAGATCGATCGAAGCAACCCGTAGGACTGTCAAAACGTGAAAAATTTTGCTCTTCCAAAAATTGTTGAAGTTTTCGAACAAATTCAAATGTTCAAATCGGTTATGTTGGTTTTGTGCAACGGGGAATGAAGCCGGATTTGTTGTGGCAGAGGGATTTATGCTGCTCAGGTTCCGTAACCTATTAGCGAAGCATCAAATCAGGCGCATTGGACCTTCGGAATTAAATATGAAGAAAGTTGGATGCAGGGATTTAATAGTTCTTGGACCGGTATTCAAAGATAAGTATCTTTTTTATCATTACATTGTCATCACATGTATTGCATTCTAACGGAACGCCCTTTTTTGTTTCGATTATAGTCGTTTTACCATCTTTATGGCATTCGCGACTTTATCAACGTTGCAGTTGGCGGATCGTTATTGAAAAACTTATCCGGTACAACTGTGTTCGATGTTTACTCTTGGGCTCGAACTCGCGGACATCGGCTCAGGAGGCAACATACTTGTCAACTTAGTCATATCACAAACCAAGAAAACGGGACGCCCGTAAATTGGTTTTTATATCGAAACTTTCCTCAATCGTTTATTTTTAAGTGGATGTTAAATCATTTGAAAAAATATAGTATTCGATAAGAACAGTTTTATTTGAAAATACCGCATTTATAATTTTACCTTTCTTTTTAAAATATGCAAACGAATTTATTGAAAAGTTAACGAGCTTTAATATGTCTCGTTTTTCTCACTATTTTTGTGAGTTTAGAAACAGCAATGTTTCTAAATTAAATTAATTAAAAACAACATACATACAACAATATTTCCTACGATGGGCTTAGAATAAGTTTTTCAATAACTGTCCGCCAGCTGCAACGTTGATAAAAAGTCACCAATGCCACAAAGACGGTAAAACAACCATAAACAAAAAAAATCCTACAACAATTTATAAAAACTGAAGTGCAAAAAGTTCAGTTATTATCAAATATATATATTTTCAAAAAATCAAGTTCTCAGTGTTTTTTATTTACATAAATTATAAAATTTTAATTGTAATGTATTCGATTGAAAATTCTAACGAACTAGTTTTTTTTAATTATCTAAGATTGATTTTTTTCATTAAAATATCATAAAATTCAATTGAATACAACATGATTTTGAAATACTTATTGAAAATCTCAATATATTTAAACATCATTCAACGTGAAATGTTAGAAACGACAGGAAAAGAGATAGGAGGACCAATTTCATTTATTTGTTTTTAACGTATTATGGGATGAAGTTATGTTTCACTGCGAAAATAATTAAAAATTATTTACAATAGCTACATTCCAGCAGGATTATTAAATTTTGTTCCCCACTTGAATTTCATACTCTTTATAGAAAAATGACATAATGGATTTTCGAAAAAATAATCTATAGGAAGTCAGGCTTAGAAAAGTACAGTCAGTGTAAAATAGAAAATTTTAATGACTACCAAATCTTATCTTCAGTATGAACCTACATCACAACTAATTTTTAAATTGAATTTACTTAAAAATCAGCATTAATTTTAATTTTTTTTTAAATTCAGCATTTTTTTCAATGTTGACCATTTGGAGAAAATATTAGTTATTCATACAAGGAAACTTATCAGTTTTATGACTAAGAAGCGCAGGATCTAAGTGCCTGTGGCTAAGTGGCAGGTTCTAAGTGTGCTGCACTTCCCTTCTCCTTATCGACTACACGGACTTGGCCGGCGTCGTGGTTGGTTCATATTGAATGTTGAAATTCTCAAAACTGTACAGTGAGATTGTGTAGCTTAATCCCAGCAACCTTTCATTTGGTTCATTGTTCAATGTTGACTATTGCGAACCAATCACAGAGGGCAACCATTATTTATCAATAGCAAAGTGCCACTTGATGCGATATTTGCTAAAAAAGGTCAGAAAACACAGCGAAACCAAGTGCACTTGTCTCTAAAAAGTGCGTGCATTGTGCTCTCAAAATGCATTATGGGACGGTGAATAAACAAGGAATCAATAAGCTTTCAATGAAACCTACATTTGGCATGACAATTTTCGAATACCTACATGCGGTATTCGTAAATTGAGATTGATACCCACATTCCGGCCCACCGTGATTCGGGCAACATGATTTTTTATTTATGATAGCAGAATTAGATATTACTTGGTCGTTAAAGTTTTCTAAATGGTAAACAAACGGAATGTACTCAATGACCGATCGTAGTGGCACTCAATATTAATATCAGCATTGAAAATTAGATTTGTTTTGTTCTAATTTTTCTTGGTTTACATTTTGGATGCCATCATTAAAATTTTATGAAATGGCTTTCAAAACCATTAAAAAAAGTGAGGGAAGGTTAAAATCAGGCCACAAAACCAGCAGCTCTTTAAAACGACCGACTATACATAGTTTTCTGGTTTCATAGTCTTGTTCTCCTGCTTCAGCTTAACCACCGGGGAAAGACAAATTTAACCGATTACCGGTTCCATAACCCGAGCATCGATTGAAAGCAATCGAACCGACATCCGGTGGTCCCGCTTGAACTTTCTCGTGTGGCAAATTTGTATTTGATAGACCTGGTAAAAACATCTTTTTTTTTTTATTTTTAGGCTGGCATTTTTCCTGTTCGGGACAGCTCGCGGAAATTGGGTCGCTCGATTTGGTTGGTGGTTTCGGTCCTTTTGTCAACGGCTCCCGGGAAGAGTCCCTAACTATGCAGAAAACTGCAAGTGAACAATTTTTCCCAAACCACACCGGCGTTCGTCCGTTTGCTTCGGGGTGGCGAAGGAGGGGTAGAATGAAAGTTATCGCTTTTTTCCGCCCCGCCTAGCTTGGCTCGGTCCTGGGTCTGAGGGCCTCTTGAGGTGTGCCGAGGAGTTGATCGGAATAAACAAACTGCTAAACGAGTTTGGGCCAACCCTCGCTAGAGTTCGATTTTTATTTGATCGCCGTTTATGCCTATGTAACAATAAAAAAAAACGGAAAAAGGGACACGTCGCGGTGTGGTGGAAGTTTGTCACGATAAGAAGCAGGTCAGAACCATCTGTTCCGTGTCATATGTATTATCCTGGAAAGTGCATTTGGTAGCAGGAGTACCTTTTTTGGTTTCGAGAAATTGGTCTGTTTGCCGGGAAAAATGTCTATTTTATTGATTTGTTTGTAACAAGGGAAGTTGATTGGGAATTTTTATTCAAGGATTTTCCACCCTCTTGGTTCGAAGCTGGAATAAATGTTAATCACAAAAAAAAAAATTGCTGAGAATGTTCTCGATGCGGAGGGAAAAGACCTTGAATAAACTTGAGCATGATAATTATGAGCAGAGATCTCGAGCGAAGGAGAACAGTAAAATGCAGAAAACAACCTGCTGGAAATAAACGAACCCAAATGAAAGGTAATTAGCGAATACGTTAACTTTAAAGGGGGGGTCCATGTAGTTAGAATGAAAACTTTGATGGGGAAACTTTTGAGCTCGAAAGAAAATAAAATCATTTTCGGTGTTTGCGTGTACACACAAACAAAAGCCGATGATTAACGACGGAGGAAGCACGCTCCGGTGGTTACAAAGTCCAGGGAATCGCCATCAGGTCGTTGTCGGCGTCCATCAATCCATTGTAAGAAATTGGTGCTGGTGGGCACTCCAGCATATCTGATGATGGTAGGTAGTTGGTACAGAAGATTCTACAATTGTGCCTCTGAGGGCCAAGTCATAACTTAATTACACGAGTCACCGGCTTTGCTGGAGCTCAGAAACAGAACCATGTTTTCTTACGAGGGATGCAGCCGGGCGGAACAACATTCACCTACAACACCGACCCTCCCCAATCGGTTGCTTACATCATTTCTTTGACCTTATCCTTTGCAGCTATATGACTCAGGTCCCAGGCCCAACCCATCATCCCATCTAGAGTCTAGATAGATAGATAGATAGATGGACTTGTGCTTTGCAATTTGATGCACATCGGTTATGTGGATTTGCAAGTCACGGTCGAAGTCGTTAGACTTTGCCACTCAACTCACATGCATCTCGTCGGTCCCACTCGGATAGATAATATGCCAATTGACCTCCACCTTCTTGTTCACAGCGGCACGGAAAAAGTATCATCATGTGCGCCATTTTTGTTCTTTCCTTTCCATGCATCGGTACACACCAGAGACGTAGTTGCTCTTGTAGGGGGGTTTCCGGCTTGCAGTTCCCTTGAAAGACGTCACTCTTAGGTGCGCCAATGGCGTATTCTCCAACGAATGGTCCAGCAGCGCAAGAAAATCTCATACTTCCTTACGCGAGTCAAGAGCTGATGATACCATACCTTCCTACGTTATATTTAAGCTTTTGAAAATTGATTCCAAACGATGTAGGGGAAAAGTTCATATAACGCCCCATGTGGCTAATACGCGCCACCCTTGTTTTGAAGAATCTGAAGCATTTTAAGCCTGCAAAATATTACAAATTTGTTCTAAATGCTGTGATTGGTGATGGCAAGTATGAATTTTTCCTTAAAATGCTCCTGTGTCGTGAAAATTTCACAATTTTGGTTTTTCTTAATTTCGATCTAAATTTTAAAACACTTTCAATAACGTGTCACCAAGCAGAGAAAAACGAATAAGACAATATTTTCTGACACATCGATAGAGGAGAATCTAAACTACGATTTAATGCTAAAAAATTATACCGAACTCGCTATGGTATGCTTTTTATGGGTATGTTTTATCACGGCCCATGCGCTCGTTATAACGCGCCAATCGTAGTAGGCTGAAAATAGCATTAATTTTTCAAAAAGGCCAATTTTAATTGAAAATGAACAAAAAGTCAAAAACCTTATTTTGAGCGTTGATTCAGCCCAAAAAATCTACTTTAATTTTTTTTTAAATTTTGATTAGTCCATTTTGATTTTATTTTCATTCAAAGTGTCTGTAAGTATTGGTGTGTTTTCGGTCTTCGGCTGCTTTCGGGTGTGTTCGGCTGCTAGGCGCGTATTGAATACACGGCGGCGCGTATTTGCAACACAATTTTGTTCTGCGGCTTTGAATAAGGTTTTTAAAAATCAAGTTTTTTAAGCAAATACAGCAACTTGAGTAATAAAAAATCGTAGGCATTTGTAGAAAACAATTTTCTTCAACGATTGCACCCATTTTTAACACAATTTGTACGTGGAATGCATAGAAAATCAGCGATTCGCTTAGGTGGCGCATAATAGGGCATGTTCCCACAATCCCGCCTTTTGGTGTGCAAGCTCGGCAGATTGGAAAAGTGTCATTTCCTTCCGCTTCCTGAAGTTCTACTACTAAGATACACAGTAGAAGGTGGGGAGACTTTTATCTCTGGCGGCCCCGGATTTCGCTGTCATGATTTCAATGTTCAGCGGAAATGTGCAGCAACCTAGAAATGGCAACGACGCCGACATTCATTCGTTCCTTCCGAGCAGCAGGACGACAACTTTCTTCTATTCATGAAAATGGCCATTTGTCATACGACACAATAAGTGGAAAAAGAGATGAATATAACCGAGAAGGTCCTTCCGGTGTGGGTCACAAAATGGGACACATACGTTCATGACACCACTATTGCTTCTACTTCAGCTTTTGCTGGTGAATGGGAATTGATAGTTGACATTCCAATCCATTCAGTTGGTCCCGTTTTAGAATTCCAACGTTAGAAGGACACCAGTTATCGGGAAAAACGATTGCACCTTTTGAGGCGAAATTAAATGGGGGAAATATAAGGAAAAGAATTAGGGTTGAATTTTGTTTGACCCGCCTTATGGTTTGAATTCCAAATAACCAGTTGTTAGGGCTAGGTCGATTTAGGAAGAAAAATTTCTTTGGTAAAAAGATTCGTTTCTTTCATTGGACAATTCCAAAAAAGTACTAACTGATTGCAGTTTTTTCTTCATGGAATGAGTGAGGTTTAGAGTGGCCACGAAAAAAGTTATGTGGGAAATAAAAAAATCGACGTTATACATTGGGTTAAATTACCAATGGGAAGTTTTTCAAAAACATCACCTAAAAGATGTAGATTAATTTTTCACTTTGTCGTTTTCGATTCTTTCTTTTTTTACCATTTTTGGTAGTTTAATAACTTTTCTATCATTTCTGTTTACAGCTTTTGTCATTTTTGTAACTGTGATTATTTTTATTAAATGTTTTTTTTATGCTATTTGAATAATTTTTGCTTTTTTGAATTTTTGTTTCATTTGCGTAATGTTTTGATTTTTTTTTAAATTTGATTTTTATTTGATATTTTTGTAATTTTTCTCATTTTTGTCATCTGTGTTATTTTTGTCATTTTTATCATTCATGTGATTTTTTTTATCTTTTTTGTAGTTTCTATTATATTCGTTATTATTTGCATTTTTGTCATTTTTTTTTAATTGTGATCTTTGTGTCATCTTTGTGAATTTTGTAATTTTTTTCATTTTGGTAATTGTGGCCAATTTTTGTCGTTTTTCATTTTGTATTTTCTTTTGTTTTTGTTGTTTTGTTTTTTGTATTTTCATCATTTTGGTAATAATGATTTTTTTGTTATTTTTGTTATTTTAGTAAATTTTGACTTTTTGTCCATACTGGTTATTTCTTTGCCACTATTGTCATTTCTGTCATGCAAGTCAATTTTGTCTTTTTGGTGGTTCGGTTATTCTTTGTCATTTTTGTATTTTTTACATTTTTGTTTTTTTTTTGTGATTTTTGTCATTGACGTCATTATTGTCATACTTTTTTTGTTCATCAACATTTACATAGGAGTGTATTCGAAAAAATGCAACACTTTGCTTTATGAATAACTTTTGAACGCATGGATGAAAATTGTTGAAATTTTCAGCATAGCTGCTTAGTAATGTAATGTTTACATGTGCAAATTTGTGTGACGCTCTCTCAGGTGGATTCTGAAATAGCATTCAATGGAGAAGTTTTTCTACTTTGATTTTTAGGCATCACGTGTGCCATCTATAATGTATACTATGAACCACCTTTTCCCAAATCAAGGCTATTTTTCATACCGTTTTCTGTATGCTGAAGCATGACTTATAAAATTACTCAAAGTTTTGAATTTGGTAGACGGATTTAGCCGTTTTTCCTTCTTTGGTACAAAATAAAAAAAAAATGAATGTGAAAAATATTCACAACTCCTTCACAAATTTTGCGTATTGGCACTATTCCAGATCCAGCCAAAACAGAGTATAAACTTGGTGGGACCTATTTAAGTGCTATGCAGGAAAAATGGTCGCATTTGGAGCCGGTATTCTTTGTATATTTAGCCATCGTTTCAATCGATATGAAACATCGACTGAATTGCATACTAGACAACAAACTTTTCAATTTTTCTCCTTGCTTATCTCCGGAAAATACAGGCGAGACTTTTCAACGAAAAGTTTTTGGCTGGAAACCTGCCAGGTGTCCGATTTGCTGTCCATTACGAAGTTTTTCATAATTTCTCCCCGCTAACGGTCCAAATATTTTGCGCACGATTTGACCACCATATTTTGTATATTTCGCTGGTGGGCTACTTTTTACTTAGTTGAAGTTAAGTCAGGCCTATTTATTAGTCAGCTAGACAAACCGGTCAGAAAAAAATGATATTTTTTATTACTATTGAAATTTTCGAATATTTCATCAATTTCTATCCATACAATCAAAAGTTATTCACAAAACAAAGTGTGGTATTTTTTTTCGAATGCATTCCTTATTTGTGTTTTTCAAAAAAAAAAAAATTTTTTTTTTATTCACTTATACTTACAGACGGTGGAATCAGAAATGGGTGACCCTCGGTTAACAGCGGTGTTCCAAAAAAACCGTACAGTGAAATTTATACAAATAGTTGGAAGTCGAAGAACTGAATGTAAGAACTAATGAGGTCCAAAGTGAGACCCCTACGGCTCTCTTCAGAGAGTTATTAAAAATCGATTTAAATATTTCTCGCCTGTTTGTAGTAACTTTGCAATTACAACGTTCAACTAATAAACGCTACAATAGAAAAAAAGAGCAGATATTAACATAGAAAAATGCCGACTTGTCGATACAGTTAGGAAGAAACACCCATTAAACGTGCCCTGGAAAGTATCGCACGTCAACAGAAACCGGGCCAAGAATGGCTCTCTCGGGTGGTGTTTGGATCTCGTTTATTCGCTCGCTCGCTCGCTCGCTCGATTCCTCCAGTGCGAGTCATAGTTTCAATAATTTATGCAAATTTCATTAAACACATCACAACCCACAACCCACCGGTTGGCAGTTGAGAAAAATTGGATGGAAGAAAAGAATGATAACAAAATAAAATCAACCGGCAGCAGCGTGAGAAAACTGGAAGGTGTTTGTCGAGTGCAAACATTATAAAATAATAAGAAACGAAAAGATAATAGAACTACATATACACGCCTGACCGGCTGGGGGCTGACATGCTATTGGACAATTATTGCGATAGGTACGATGAAAGGGACTGGAAGCAAAAAACAACAACTAGGTACCAACCTGCTGAAGTGGCAAGTGCCTGATGTTGACCAGGGCACGCCATTTCTTCCCAAACGAGAGAAAAAAAAAAACGGCAAGCCGCCCGAAACTGCGGTAGACCGTAAACCTCAAAAAGTAATTTTAATTGCGCTTTTCTCCTCGAATAAAATGGAACACTTGTAGTTGTGGGCTTAGCAGGTCTAACTTTTCTTCTCCTCGAACAGGTTCTGCAGAAAAGGCTTAGCCAGTGTGCATTTTTCAAGTAAAATAGCAGCTTTGCGCGGCCTGATTAAAGTTTCACCAACGTACCCGGACATCAGCGAAGCGGATTGGTGAGGGCGGAGGGACTTGTAGTTAATGCAGAGTTAGCCGCTAAAGTACAACTGCAGTACCTAACGTGTTCTGATGCGCTCTTGTTCTGTTACGGTCTACTGAACAGGAAAATTAATGGTTCTACCCTTGTTTCAAGGGCCTAGGAAGAAGTAACGTTGATGGGTGCAGAATAAATCTCGAATAATAGCTGGGATGGCATCAGCATAAAACGAACGCCCCACCAGAGCTCCAAGGTAGAAAAAAGGCGTTTACACTTAGGCCTGGTAATGCGGGCATATCGTCTGGTAATCAACAACTGAAACAATATAAGAACTAGAGTGAAGACTCTCGGAGGCTCACCGCTTGAACATCTAGAAACAAAAGAAGTGTTCGAATGAGGCAAAAGAACACTTATCCGTGCGGTGACCACAAAAGCGCTACTGCTGTGGGAAATCTTGGCCAAAAGCCGCAATACCGACGAGAGTGTCGGAATCTACATAATTATAATTGAATGTGGGAAAAATGGCTGTCCGTCTGCGCTCGCTCCGGTTCGTATCTGAAGCAAACGTGTCGTTCCAAAGCCTTCAGATTGGGCAAAAATGCTAAAAACCCCGTGCAAGGCTAAGTAGAATGAATTTTCGTTTCGGGCAGGATCGGTCTGTGACTTCACTTTGCGGTTGCGGGGAGTCTTAGTGAGTAAAGTATAGTTTTTCTTTTGCACACGGCCAGCCAACCGGAGCAAAACGCTGGGAAAACCTGCCTGTCTGTGTATCTATTAGTCGGAACGGAGGTGATTCAGGTCTCTTCACCCTTGGCTGCGCAAATTTGAGGAACTCCCCTCAGCAGCTAGCTGGCAAAATTGTAGAATCGAAACCCTCCAAGAATGGAGAGCACACCTCGGCCGCCTATCGATGGGCTTTTGATTGACAACCCCAACCAAGCAACTGTCACTGACTTCTGGAGGCACCTTTGAAGTGACGATGACTTTTCTTTCTTGATTGTATTTTTCCGGAGTTTGAACTTGTTTTTCAATCGTTCTAGAGCTGCGGTTAGTCATCAAGCTTTGGTTCCGGTTGGATGGATTTGTTTTTGAAGATTATCTTGAATATGAAATTCAAATGAAAACTTTGATACTTACTGAGATCGTTGAGGAATAATGTGGACAGTACGTTTAACTTTGGCTTTCAAGGGTTTTGAAGACGATTGTTCCAGTCAATTTAATCGTTGAATAGACACTATTTTTACGGCGAGTGTTTTGGTTCTAGAAACACAATTTTGTGTTAAAAAAAATGATAAACTCATAATTATTGCTGAATACTTGGAGTTCGTTATATAAATTGTCGAAACTAGTTGAAAGTATCATGGTAGATTTATTTTGACTAAATCTAGAATTTATACCATATGTATTGCAATGCAGCTCCGTGGGTGTTAAAAATACTTCTTTGTTGTTGTAACACATCTTTTCACTTAAAATTATTCATGAACACTGTTAATATTATGCGTCCTTTTAACCCATAAGAGGTCTAGGAGTGTCGATTTACTAAATGCACTAAATCCTGTGCTAAATCTCTCTTGTGACTTAATCAATTTGAGAAAGCGAGTCTTGATCCCTGCCGGTTGTTGTTATTATTTTAAGTTGAAAATTTCCGGCGATTGTCGAATCGAAGAATAACAATTTCTTTAACGTTTCGGCCTACTGTACAATTTCAGACATCTTCAGAAAAGATGTACAAAATTTCTGGTTTTGGAAACCTCGGAAAACATTACTCAAATATGATTCTCAGACAGTATTCAGGTACTCTAATTTATTTTTCTTTTGAACAACGTAAAAATGAATTATAATAGCTGAATATTGTCTGAGAATCATATTTGAGTTACGTTACGAGCTTTCCGAAACTTGTACCTATATGAAATTTCAAGCGAGAAGTGTCAAATTAACCCTCTAGATTCCTAAATGGAGTCTTTTTGGCTGGTGTTCCGGGAGCGTTCTTAACATTAGTAATGATACAAAAATGAAGATTTTATGGTTTCTTGGGGGATCGCTCAAGATTTTTTTTGATTTGGATGTGCCTGAATAAAATTATGAACTTGAGCATGAGCTTGTTATCAAAACGAAAACGGTCCACGGTTTTCGACTTTTTTTTGAAAGCCTTTCAACTCATTTACAGAAAACTTGCCTTTCAGTACATTTACTCTAAATTTTAATACATGACAGACTCATGGCTATATTTTCATGCAATTATTGAACGATATTTCCACAAATAACTGGGATATTTCTACGAAAAGTATATATTGTACATCTTTTCGATTTGTTGTCGTTTTTTTAGATTTGTTCATTTTTTCAGAGATAGCATATGACCTCGATGTTCCATGCATTTTTAACGGCGCGTTCTTTAATTAATTTTTTTGGGTGATGCGTCAATTGATCGATTTTTTTGGTAGATGTCAAATCACTTTCCAAATGTTTTGCATACGTTTGTTTATAACTAACGAACGCCAGAATGGATAAAAAAAAATCACTTCGATAGGAAAAATCATTTTACGAACACGCCGTAAGTCACATGGCATTAAAATTAAAATTTTGATTTTTCCGATTTTTTGCCAATCTACAAAATGTATATGGTCGGTTTTCCAAATATGTACATGAATGTTTTTTTCCGATATTTCGGCGGCATTTCATTCAGTACACCATGATATTCTCCTGAAAAAATAGCTTCGATTGGGGTTTTCCGAACGATTCTGTGCGTGGATCAGAAGCTACTTAACGGATCGTCGGTTGGCTGTAAAAATTGGTTCTGCTGAATCCTCTGATTTCATTCCACAGTCTCGGGTACCTCAAGGCAGCAATTTGGGTCCTTTATTGTGTACGCTGTTCTGTAACGATATCAATTTCTTGCTCATTGGATGTGGAGTTCTCCTGTACGCGAACGACTTGAAAATATTTCTAGTCATAAACAGCAATGCTGATTGTTATGATTTGCAACGCCTCTTGGACGCAGTCGTGGATTGGTCGTATTTCGTCTGAAATTTATCAGAGAAGTTCAATACGGTTAATGAAATGTTGTGATGAATATTTTTAAATATCACAATCTGTAATGAATTTCAACATAATGCAATAAGGAGATTGCTTTAACAACTCTTTTATTTTATACTTTTCGGCTGTATCGATAGTACATAGTATGTCATGCCTTTAGTTGCCAGAATTTTTTTAGCACGTATTTGGGCTGCATAAATCTTGGTAATTTTGTATAGAAACCTGGGAAGAATCCGGGCAATTGGTTTAAAAATTGGCGACCAAAAATCCGTGCAAATTTTGTCAAAACCCAAAAATTACTCAAAAAAAAATCAAAACAAAATTGGAATCATCTTTTTTTACCAAAATTTATCAACAGATTTTGTATCTCTTTAGATAAATTTTCATAAAACCTTTAATTTTTTTATTTTACAAAATTTGCTTGAAAAAATTTGGAGGCATAAATAAAAAAAAATTATAGCAGAATTTGATTTTATATTTTTTTTATTTGTCAAATAAAGTTAAAGAATCAGAGCATTTTTCGATAAAATCCGGGAAAACCAGGCCGAATTGTTCCCAATGTTGTTTTTTTATTAAATATCCAGGCAATCTGGCAATCTTTGTCATGGCATAGAATTTAGGTTGAGCAAAAAATAAACATTAATATAAGGATACAAATATATTTGAATCATGTTTTGTGAAAAAAACCATTCATCTATCTATTATTAATTTTTACACTCTGACTACAAGCACAAGCCGAAAAAAAATCTACAACTATATCGATAAACGTTCAAGGCGACATTTTTTATCATAAATTCCAAGCACGGAGTAGAATTTACGTTCTTTCGCTTTATGAGTGCCGGCTAGAGGACCTTTAAACTTAAAAAGGCCAGTTTAAAAAGTTTTCAAGTTAAAGAGTTAGAAACACTAAATTGTTACCAGACACATGAATACGATGATAATTCAATTCAGGTGTTGAAATTAAATATTTCATCAAAATTAATCTAAACGGAGTCACCAATATGTAGGATAACTGGAGTCAAAATTCAGCAGCCCACAGCCGGAGGTGTAGAAGTGCCATTGACCAAATTCATTGAAGGCGTGTATTCAAAACTTCTTATATTGTTTCCATGGTTCAATTTGAAGCCGTTATGCGGTTTAGGTAGTTGAATTTAAAATACTACAAAATCTAACGAGAAAAGTTGCGCGGAGTTGTCGTGAACACCGGTACTTGGTACAAAATTTTTGTTCTCCAAAAACACGTCCGTCACTGACAGGCACAGCCTACTGAGTCTCTAAAAATATCGATAGGCCTGAATAACGTTATGACCCACAAAAATTCCAATAGTGTCATATTGACAATCTAGGGTTAAGCATTGAATAAGGTGAAATTGAATATCATTTCTCTTTCGAAAGTGATAAACAGCTTCATTAGGGTCCGTTTAAAAGTCACTAATTGCTGAAAGCACTTATTCCAAACTGCACAACAGACGAGGATGGTGCCGTAACACGGAAGCTCTTTCAAAAACTTTAATTTTCTGGCAACACGCTCTTGCTATGCTTTCTTTACTAAGCTTAGCGCACATGCCTTCCCTATTACCTAAATCCAAGATACTTCAAAAAGTCGTTACAGAAACCAATCCAAAACCAATAGCGCTTGTAAAGAGTTTTAAACGCCGTCGTGGGCAGTTGCTTCTAATGGCAGTAACATTCCAGCGACGAAGCATCCCCGGGATTAACCTGCCCTAAAATCATATGGCCCCACCGCACAGTTTGTATGTTTAGTAGAAGAAGGAGTAGAAGGAGAAGAGCGACACGGCTAAATCTGTCGTGAGCAATATTTTTACTACTTCTACTTACTATGTTAAGCCATATAAGTTGTAATGATTGGTTTACACTTCCCAAATGATCGCGGCGCTCTACCGGCCACATTGGCGTCGTGTCGCCGCTTAACGGAGAGGAAAGAACGACGACCATAAAACGACCAACAACGTCCCATATAGTTCCGATGGACCACGCCTGAAACCAATATTTCAAATGCACACAGTACCGGAACGCGGCGGGCGTCCGGGGAAAAGAGCCTTGATGGAAAAGCGCCATTTGCCTGGTGATGCAGTGACGTCCCGCCGCCGAGAGGAAGAAAAGCGGAACGAATGCACCAAGTTTGCGAGAAAATTGGCTATTTTTACCAAGAAACCTCATTTGCGGCTCTTATATATTTTGTCATTTTCATCATAGCACCAGCGTACACATGTTGCCGCAGCGCAGTCAGTAGGCCATGGAACCGATGCATCCCTTCAAATTGAAATATTTATACACTGACAACACATGAACTTTTTTCGCATACTTCAACCATTGGAAAAAAATGGAAACATCTTATCACGCAAGGAATATTGAAAGAAGGTAGTGCCGAGAGCCATATTGGATTTTTTTCGTGACGTCACTGTTGCCAAGCTTTCGAAGGTTTATACTGGTAGAACTCAAATTTCAAAGTTAAACACATTAAAGAACTAAATTAGAATCCAATTTGATTCGGATTATGTTGTAAGGCCACTAGTTGATTGTGCTATGAGGTTTCTTTGTGTTTAATAGACTGCAGTGAGTATTATTCTTGAATTTGTTATTGAATGCCCAGTCATGCTCTATGTGAAACGAGCAAAAATAATAATTTTCCCCTTTCAAAAGGTCTGATTGGTAGTTTATGGCAGTGCACCTCATTGTCATGATTTGAATCTAACATGGTGTACCATATGAATTTCTAATTTAGAAAAATTAACACCAATAAAACCATTGCAACTTTGGTTTACTAAATTCCATACAAGATTGTGGTTGGATTCGAAAAATACTATTTTTGGTTATTTTATTTTATCAACGATTCAAACCTAACTGATTTCAACATTTATAAGCAAAATTTTGAACAAATTATCAAGTTTTGTCAATTTGAGTTAGGATGCCTCAGCAACTTCAATCGTCTGAATTAAAGCAAAACAACTACTACATTCAACTTTTTTAGTACCTGTCTTGAAGAACAATAATATTTCTAGAAATGTGTGCCTTCAAAGTTGAAAAAATCTTCAAATTTTTTTAATTGCTAACAAAAAAGGAAAAATTTTCAGATAAATTTAAGGATTATTGGCAACAGTGACGTCACAGGCGGTACTAATACTAAAGCAAGGCTGCCTCGGCACTACCTCCTTTAAATGTTCCTTGCTTATCACGTGCTAGAAGTTTTTTTTTATGTAGGTACTTATGTAAATTTCTCAAAGTAAATTAAAAGAAAGTAATGGAATGACCTAAATGATGAGTTTGCTCTCTCTCGTACAGCTTTCATTTTCGCCACCAACCGAACGCATGGCAAAAAAAAATAACATCACATAACCTAGCAAATTCATGCTTGCCGACACACACGTTTAGTAGGATAGCCTGCTTGGATGGAATGTCTGGCTGGATGCCGCGTCTGGATCGTCTGGAAGTGGCCCGGTCGACGTTAATTAGCTGACGATGTAAAATTTTACACCCCTCCCGGAGCAACAACAACTATCAGAATCTGCTGAAGAAGATCCGAGGCGTGTTTTTTACGATTAAAAATGACGTGCCGGGGTTCTTTATTTCAAAATTTCCAAGAAATACCGTTTTCCGAGCTGCTACCATTAGCAATGATGTCCCACATAAGTGACGCTGATGCTGATGCCAAAAAAACGCCAAACAGATGTGAACGAAGATTAGGACCGAAATAAGCACGCGTGTGAGCACCGAAGTGCGTGTCGTCACCTCGCTTAAGAACGGTGTATGTATGATTCCATCCGTTTCCGCCTTAGCTTAGCTGCGGTGGTGGTCCAATCGATGTTATCACCATATCGAGGAATTAGATCATCGTAATTATTTGAAGTCTTTGTATCTTGTTTCGGGAGTGATAACATTGCATTGATTGATCAGCGCCGCAAAGTGCATGGATTAGTAATCGTTCAAAAAAAAAAAAAAAAAAAATCCAATTTAACATAAATTTGCACTTCATCGATACGGGGGCATCAATCATCCTTCAGAATTATTGTTCGCGTTATACACAAATGACTAGCCCCTTACGGTTATGCGCATATGAAAACCTATTCAATCGAAACGTGGATAATCAATCACAGTTTATGTTCATTAATTAACAGTGTCAAACTTCCATAACGCGTTAGAAAATTAGAATCAAAGTGTGAAATGTCGATACGAAAGAGAATTAGTTAGTTGAGAGTCGAATTAGGCATCTACTTTTGAATCAAGAATACACGCAGTACCATTGAAATAAAAAAAAATACCTTTGATTCAAAAACCTTGTGTACATTGAAACTAATTCCAATTTTCTTTGATTGAAGTAAACGTAGTGATGAACCGCATTTTTTTTAAACAATATATCAAATCTTTAAATTTAAATATTTAACTTGAATTCAAAGAAATTTATTTCCACTCAGAATCAATGCGAAAATTCTTTGATTTAGATTCATTTTTTATTCACGTAGAGGAAACTATAATAATCATTAATCAAGAATTTTTTTTCCTGCAAAAGTGATCAGAGAATCAATCTTTTGATTAAGTAGAATAATACTTTTTTTCAATCAAGTAGTGTTATTTTCCTTGAGATGATGCTTCGCAATATTCTGTTTAACATCTTATCAATATTATCAATGCATCAATAGAATAACATTGTTCAGAATTAGAGATGTACCGAATAGTGGTATTCGGCTAATACCGAATATTGACCATTTTAACTATTCGGCCAAACGAATATTCGGTTGAATATTCGGTTGAATATTTTGTTGAGTTTCCAATAGAAATACTTCTATTTCTACTGCTATTTCTAATAAAAATCTTCTGTTTCTGCCATCTCAATGTTCCTCATGTTTTTAAGTCGATTATATCCAATCAGATGTATCACATCTTTTTCAAGTAGAGGTCTATTTCATTTTCAAAATGTCACCATAATCTAAAAAGACATTAGATGACAATGTTCCTCATGTTTTTTAGTCGATTATATCCAATCAGATGTATCACATCTTTTTCAAGTAGAGGTCTATTTCATTTTCAAAATGTCACCATAAGCAAAGACATTAGATGACTTGTAGGTTGTAGGACGTTATTCACAAAGAAATTGGATTCTAGTGAAATCTGGGACAAAACATGTCAAAACAGGTGTTAAGCTATTTGAAAAAGCTTTTTAACATCGAAAAATATGAATGTCTAATTTTTGCAAGATGTCAATATTTGACAAAAAGAACGATGATCTCTGACCTCAAGCATACAATACTTTCTACGAAACTTACCTACACTTCCGGGTCTGAACGATTTTATGAAAAATTTGTAAGAAAATAGGAAAAATATGAACAGAAACTAGGCATTATTCTCAAACATACAAGAGGAAAAAGAAATAAAATTACTTCAAATAAAAAGTTTTCATCGAATTACAACAGCAGTGTTAAAATCGAATCTATCGAATAAATTTACTCTAAAAATCGTTTTATAATAGAAAATTTATAAATTTTCAAAGAGACATTTGATTTTTTTTATTTGATTTAGCTTAAAAATCTGAATAAAACCGGGTAAAATGCAGAAAGTTTAAAAAAATATGTGGCCATCCAGATCCGATTTAACTTTTCTCGAGTTCTTTATTTGGTTTATGAGCAAACCTGGATATATTAGGTATATTTGGAATAAACGTAAATCAAAGTATAAAGCTATCTAAAGTGAAAAATACACGGATACATTTAAAATGTTTTACTGAAACCAAAAGTTTTTGATGATTTTGAAGGTTTTTCAACATAACTTTTGGATATTTTATATATTATCCAACATCAGTTAAAAAATTTGAGAAGTCTGTTTTTGAATAAATTTGAAAAAAAAAATAACTCAACTATTCGGTGAGCCGAATATTCGGCTGAACGGTTTTGTGGCGATATTCGGCGCCGAATATTCGGCCGACCGAATATTCGGTACATCTATATTCAGAATATACTTGTTAAAACACAAAAACAGTTTCGTTAATAAAGTTAAATTGATTAACGACCGATCACTATTTTTCTGATGGCCAACTCCCATCCAATTGTGCCGAAAAAATCCTTACAGCGGGAGGATTTATGGTGAGTCTCTTCTTTACTTTTTTGCCACTTCTGTCATTTTTGCCATTTTTGTGATTTTTGTCATTTTTATCATTTTCGTCATTCCTGTTATTTTTGTCATTTTTGACATTTTCATCATTTTTTTCATTCTTGTGATTTAAGTCGTCTTTGTCACTTTTTTCATTTTTGCCATTTTTGTCGTTTTCGACATTCTTTTCGATTTGTCATTTTTGTCATTTTTGTCATTTTTGTCATTTTTGTCATTTTTGTCATTTTTGTCATTATTGTCATTATTGTCATTTTTGTCATTTTTGTCATTTTTGTCATTTTTGTCATTTTTGTCATTTTTGTCATTTTTGTCATTTTTGTCATTTTTGTCATTTTTGTCATTTTTGTCACTTTTGTCATTTTTGTCATTTTTGTCATTTTTGTCATTTTTGTCATTTTTGTCATTTTTGTCATTTTTGTCATTTTTGTCATTTTTGTTAATTTTGTCATTTTTGTCATTTTTGTCATTTTTGTCATTTTTGTCATTTTTGTCATTTTTGTCACTTTTGTCATTTTTGTCATTTTTGTCATTTTTGTCATTTTTGTCATTTTTGTCATTTTTGTCATTTTTGTCATTTTTGTCATTTTTGTCATTTTTGTCATTTTTGTCATTTTTGTCATTTTTGTCATTTTTGTCATTTTTGTCATTTTTGTCATTTTTGTCATTTTTGTCATTTTTGTCATTTTTGTCATTTTTGTCATTTTTGTCATTTTTGTCATTTTTGTCATTTTTGTCATTTTTGTCATTTTTGTCATTTTAGTCATTTTTGTCATTTTTGTCATTTTTGTCATTTTTGTCATTTTTGTCATTTTTGTCATTTTTGTCATTTTTGTCATTTTTGTCATTTTTGTCATTTTTGTCATTTTTGTCATTTTTGTCATTTTTGTCATTTTTGTCATTTTTGTCATTTTTGTCATTTTTGTCATTTTTGTCATTTTTGTCATTTTTGTCATTTTTGTCATTTTTGTCATTTTTGTCATTTTTGTCATTTTTGTCATTTTTGTCATTTTTGTCATTTTTGTCATTTTTGTCATTTTTGTCATTTTTGTCATTTTTGTCATTTTTGTCATTTTTGTCATTTTTGTCATTTTTGTCATTTTTGTCATTTTTGTCATTTTTGTCATTTTTGTCATTTTTGTCATTTTTGTCATTTTTGTCATTTTTGTCATTTTTGTCATTTTTGTCATTTTTGTCATTTTTGACATTTTTGTCATTTTTGTCATTTTTGTCATTTTTAGTCGTTTTTGTCACTTTTGTCAATTTTGCCTTTTTTTCGTTTTTGACCTTTTTGTCTATTTGTCATTTTTGTCATTTTCGTCACTTTTGTAATTTTTTGTAATTTTGTCATTTTTGACATTTTTGACATTTTTGACATTTTTGACATTTTTAACATTTTTGTCATTTTTGCCATTCTTGTGATTTTTGTGATTTTTTTCATTTGAGTCATTTTTGGAATTTTTGCCATTTTTGTGATTTTTGTATTTTTTTTTCATTTTTATAATTTTTTTTCATTTTTGTCATTTTTGCCATTTTTGTCATTTCTCTCATTTTTGTCACTTTTGTCACTTTTGTAATTTTTTGCTATTTTTGTCGTTTTTGACATTTTTGTCGATTTGTTATTTTTTTCGTTTTTGTAATTTTTGTCACTTTTGTCATTTTCGTCATTTATGTTTTTTTTTTTCATTTTTGTCATTTTTGACGTTTTTGTCATTTTTGTCATTCTTGTGATTTTTGTCATTTTTTTCATTTTTGTCATTTTTGTCGTTATTGTCATTTTTGCCATTTTTGTCATTTTTGTCATTGATGTCATTTTTATCAATTTTGTCATTTTTGTTATTTTTGTAATTTTTGTCATTTTTGTCATTTTTGTCATTTTTGTCATTTTTGACATTTTCATCATTTCTGTCATTTTTGTATTTTTAGTCGTTTTTGACACTTTTGTCATTTTTGCCTTTTTTTCGTTTTTGACCTTTTTGTCTATTTGTCATTTTTGTCATTTTCGTCACTTTTTTAATTTTTTGTTATTTTGTTATTTCGTCATTTTTTACATTTTTTACATTTTTGTCATTTTTGCAATTCTTGTGATTTTTGTAAATTTTTTCATTTTTGTCATTTTTGGAATTTTGGCCATTTTTGTCATTTTTGTGATTTTTGTCATTTTTTTTATTTTTTTACTTTTTCATTTTTGTCATTTTTGTCGTTTCTTTTATTTTTGTCACTTTTGTCACTTTTGTCATTTTTGTCGTTATTGTCATTTTTGTCATTTTTGCCATTTTTGTCATTTTTGTCATTGTTGTCATTTTTGTCATTTTTTATCAATTTTGTCATTTTTGTCATTTTGGTCGTTTTTGTCATTTTTGCCATTTTTGTCATTTATTGTGATTTTTTCGTGTTTGTCATTTTTTTGTCATTTTCAGTATTTTTGTCATTCTTTTGATTTTTGTCATTTTTGTCATTTTTGCCATTTTCGTCGTTCCTGTAATTTTTGTCATTTGTTTCGTGTTTGTCGTATTTGCCTTTTTTGAAATTTTTGCCATTATTTTTATAAATTTTGTAATTTTTTGTTTTGTTTTGTATTGTTTTTCATTTTTGTCAAAGTATTTACATTTTTAATTTAAAGGAAAACATTTCTTCGAAGCAAAGGAAAACTTTTCTTTGAAACTATTTTTATTTCGCTGAGTTTCAACCTTAAGGCTTTGAATAGGTATGGGGTAAGTCATTATGATTTGCAATCTTTAATTAAGAACTGATAAGTTTAATATCAGTACCAAAAAATATCGTAATTTCATTTACATTTAGATTCCAAAATGACGTCGGCTGGCACAAACTATAGAACTCACAAACGATAACGAAAGCGCACCGATCCGAGTCGAACCAGTAAGGTCAACAAGTTTGTCGCATTTAGTTTTGCGGGCTTATCGGTGCCGATGTGTAATTTGCATGTTTGTTCTATATCAACATCCACATATACCTACATCATGTACGAGTGCCATGAATCCATGCAATGGATATTGGCAGGCAGAGCGAGGAAGAGTGGAAGAGTGAGTAAACACATTTGAAAATGTGCCGTTTTTGCTTAGTCGGACTCACATTACAGTACATGACTGTTAGAGGCTGGAAGACTTGCAGGCCGGCAAGGAGCAACAGCTGATTACGGGCTTTCAATGGGCCATCGTGCCGCCAGATGGCTTACCGTGCCTCCCCTTTTCCTTAGACCGCCCATCCACGCCGCCACAAACCTCGATAAGCAAGCAACACCGCATGATAGTGCTTATTTGTTTGTTGACAATGCGTGTGTTGTGTGCCGTCCATCGTCTCTACATTGATTGAATGGCAGATTTAAAATATATTCTTCCCCCGTCGTCATAGGCAATCAGCCAATCGGTATCAGAAGCACCATGTTGATGCTATTGATATTGACTCGGCAGATGTACGGATGAGTTCGGCTCGATATGGCAAAATGTGAAGGGAAGTATTGAAGACTACCTACCTACTGATGAACAGTTGAAGGGATGTTGTTTCATATTTTTGAATTATTGGCCTACTATGGTACCAATTAGGCATTACTGTGCGAATTTAGTAGGTGTTGTTCCAGAGGTCAATTAGGTATACACTGAAAGTTTCGTCTGTAACACATTGGGAGACTTAACTATCTTTGTAAAACACTGATATTTGGTCTACCTAGAGGATAATACTCAGAATTTTAATATCAGTTCTATTCTCTGAATCTTACGAAACCTTTTCTTTCGTTCTAAAATACCACAGTAGAGTTGAACATAAGCCTGTGTTATTCAAAAAATTAATTCAACTGCTCGGATGCCTTACTTAACGTCTTAATTTTCCAACAACCGGTAGACGGGCTTAATTAAATCGCACACAAATGTCACCTCCACTGCCCACCCAACCTCTTAATTAAGCGCAGATTAAAATTTTCCTTTCCTAATTTGAACAACCCATTGTTTCCGAGTGTGATTTGTCGCGCGTCCGACAGACAGCAGAGTGTTTCTTCGTCTTTGCTGTAGCAAAAGAAAGTGCGCGCAATTTGATATTATTGCACAGCAGCTGCCATTACGCAACCGGAGCCGCATAATTGAACCGAGCGTTGAACTCCAGCCAAAAGGCGACTTGACTCTATTGTATCATCATTTGCATTTGCAAATATTATACTGTAAGAAAAAAGGAGAGAGAGGAAAAAAATGAATCTGAAAAGTAGCCGCGCGCTCAGTGTGACGCAATGGAACCTTGTTGTTATTTTATTAGTCAAATTGGCTTTTTCGGTGGAAAATGGGGAAAAAAGTAAAATAAAGAAAACAAGTTGAAGGAAGTGACCGTTGTTGGATGGAATTTATGGCTCCAAACTTGACGAGGGGTAGTTCAAAGTGAAAACTACTGTTTGCTGTGAAGCAACACAAATAACAAGTGGCAGCGGAGGCGAGCACAAAAATTGAAGTACAAAATCCGCACTGGTAAATTGTTTGTTGTTTCACTTTTCGCATGTATTATTTTGCTCAATTTCAAACGCCATCATTTGAGTGAGCCTGACTCAGCGCCATATTTACTGGCGGAGCACGAGGGGCTTTGTAACCGATGCCTGCCGACTGCTCATATGTGCATAGAAAGTTTGTTGTTTATAATGGTGTGATTTTGAAGACGATCAAGATGGAATTAAGTGCACGAAGCTTGGCACTTCGTTTCAACATCATTCCCCATCAACTAAACCAGCACCATTTAGCTCATTGATCCATCATTGTTTATTACTGGGGCTCACAATGGAATTAAGTGTGGGTGCAAGAGTGGCAGCCAATCGTCGGGGTTGTTGATACACTAGGACTGGAACCACTGGGTGTGCAGTGCATCACATGTCTTCATCATCATCCCTCTGCTCTATCCATTTATTCACAGCGTCCAAAAAATTATGTTGCACAGTTGCACTCGTTTTCATTCATTCATTCATTCATTAGCGAGCTATTAGGCAAACGTTTATTATTTCTCTTTCCACATTTGTGGAGAGTACGAATCACATATGTACATAAATGCAGATTATGTAAAAAAGAAAAACAAAGAACGATGCCCACAGTCAAAACGATCATATGATGATATGATTTGTTTTGAGTTTGTGTTTGGGAAGGCGCTAATGAATTGTGCTCGAAGGGCTTTGGGAAAAAACTAAAAACCCACTAATGGAAATGGATAGCAACAAATCTCGCATCAGACTAGTAAAATACACCAATTTACGACACTCGCGTTGTGGGATGTGGGTCAGAACAGTTATTTGTTGGTGAACGCTATTCTGGAATTCCCTATGAATGAAGAAACCTTTGTTATTCGGTTTAAAGTAAGTATCTAATAAGAGCACGCCAATCTACTCCTCATTAGAAAACAGTGCGTTGACCCGGGCATGGATCAGCATTACGAAGAAAGGAAAAAAAACTGTTCAACATATTTCTTCCTCATCCATATCAACGACCATAATCATCGGTAATCTGCGTCATGGAGGCGCGCATCACGATCATCACTCGCATTCAATTACCTACTTATATTCGCGCGCATCGAACGGTTTGCGCGGATCCATCTGCTCCATGGTTGGCATGAGGCATCATCTCCATCGATTCAATCATCACCGTCTGAGTGACTGATAATGAGAGGCGTTGTCGTTGCGAGTCATGTCGCGCGTCCGTCGATTGATGATCAATCAGTGTATGTGTGATGGTTTTTTTTGCTGTTGCGGAGCTTGGGCAGGGGCAGATGGGTCACACGCCTTATGCAAAGCGGTTCACAGATTACGCAACAGTATTTAAAATGTATTGATTTGAACATCAAGTCTTGATCGAGTCTCGACGGGGAAGTTGCAGACAGGCTAGACTGCTGGAAGGAGTGGAGCATGGGTGGCCAAACTATGACCACAATTGGCCCGCGACTCTCTTTTTGTGGCCCACGAAGCTCTTTCCAGAACTACTTTCCTACTTCTTCCCAGAATGTTCTGAGAATTGAGTCATTTTCTTTGGAAAAATGTGCCCAAACTACACCGAATAGGTACCTGCGAACAAAAAAAGTCTGAGATAATTCTATAATATAATTTTATGTCATTTTACAAGAAGGTTTACATTAAATAAAGAAACAATAAATATTATCTACTTTTTTGAATTTGTAACGTATCTATTTTACACATTAACTGAACTACCCATCTGATATACTGCAATGTTTATCGATTGGGTTTTGTTTACTTTATACCATTGGAATTAAAAGTGGTTTCCTTCGTTTTGTGGCAGCGTGAGAGCTTTAAAGCACAATCTTGTTTTCGTCGTTTGAAAGGCCTCAGGTATACATAAAGATATTGAACTAACGATTTAAAATCGTTAAAAAAAATCACGGAATCACATTTACATCAGAATTAATATTAGTTTTTCACAGCAACATCAACTATTTGTAAGGGGAAGTTGCTTCCATACAAAAATGAATGAACTTCCATACATTTTCAATGTACAAGACAAATCAAACAGCTTTTTAGTATTTTTTTAACAAATTTTAAAAGACAAACGAACTTTGACTCCACGTGATGATTTATTGCATTGAAAAAATTCTATATTTTTCAAAACGGAGTGAGAAATGTTAAATAAGAAATAACTGATACAAAACTTTGATTTAATAAAATCGATTATTCATCAAAATTTTTGAGCTCTGCAAATTATTTAGAAATACCAAACTCTGCTTTTTTAATGTTTCAAATTTGTTAATTTATGCAAAACCTTTATAGAAAAACATATTTATGAAAACTAAGCCAAATTCGAATATTGACAACGTGTTTTGTATTTGTATATCAAAAATGAAAAACTGAAAAGAATTGACAGTTCTGTAAGATTTATCTAGATTGGCACAAGAACCGTTTTGGTATTGGCAGTAGACTGAGTAGTCTCGGGGTCATACGAAAAAATACGAAGTTACGGTCTTCGACATTGCTGTTCTTCGAAAAAATTTCTTCATTCTAATTCGCAACTCCCAGAAAATGACAAATAATTTGAATTATAGGTACATACATTTGTTAAAAGTAGGTATATGTTTTTTTAAACAAATTTTATTTGGCAAAAGGTGTCCCATGCTGTTTAGTGAATGTTCCCTGACTCATTTATTAAATCAAAATGTGTTATTATAAAAAATTTCAACTGTAATATCAACCGTTTTGATTACGTTCAAATTTAAAAGATTTAAATTTTATGATTCGATTCGAAAGAGATGAGGAAGTCCATACTTCTGAAATAAATTTAATATGACTTATTTTAAGCACGTTAAGAAGAAAAAAACTTTCGAAATGCCTAATCCTCATAAACGGTACTATAATTTCAACCATTTTTATCGGCAGTTTTTTTTTTAATTTGAGGTACATTAAAATTTTTAAAGGTGGACGGTGAACTTGAAAACTTTAGAAAAGAAGCGATGATTTCTTTTATACTTGGAGATCATGAAATTGTAGTGGAGGTTTTAAATCCAGGCCAGACAAATCCGGGCTATTTTATATCAAAAGCTCGCAAAATCTGGGCATTTGATTTCAAGATTGTCGACCAAATTTGGTCAGTCCTTGAAAAAAAAAATATTTTATCAAAATTTATCAGCATCTTTTAACTTGTATTTTAGGCGGGATTATAATTTTATGAAACTTGCTCAAAAAATTTCATTTTGGACGCATAAATAAAAAAAAATGCAACACAATTTGTTTTTTAAAGTTTGCTTTAAGAATGAGAATGAGAATGAATCCGGGCAAAATCCAGGCCTTTCCAATGAAATCCGGGTTTAAATTAAATATCTTTATATTAAATATCGAAAGTTTATATTAGATATCTGGCAACCTTAATATAGTTATGTAATTGACGAAATTTAATTATTAAGTTTTCTGTGAGCTCGCAAATAATATTTCAAAGAGTTTTTAAGTTGTTGTGAAACGAATGACGCAAATTTTGTAAAAATCTGAGCCATATCTGAGAAATCTGTCTGTTGTACGTTGTACGTGTAGAATCTGGTTGCAAAACAAGTATTAAAAATGACTTATTTAGATAAATCTTTACTTGAGGAGTCACTGGCATACTGCACCGTTCATAATTGAACAGAAATGGGAAGCAATCCCACTGTCACTTCGGCTTTGAACTTCTATAGCCTTTAACTCAGATGATATGTAAGATAGATCAACTATCACACTATTATTCCACAAAATTTGAGCTTTCAAAAAAATGTGTGGCCTGAGATACAGTAATTCTGTAAAAATCGAATTTTTGGGCTTTTGCCATTCAAACTGTAATATCTCAGAAACTACGCTATACTTTTTATTGAAATTTTCCAGAGTGATTTTTGATATATAAAGCTAGCATTTCTGAAGGTTTTGAAAAGTTCTATTCATGGTATAAACAGTTACGCGAGGTACAATATTTCAGGCATCAACCTAAAAATGTGAATTCTATTGAATTTTGAACGAAAAAACAGCCTGTTAATCTATTTCAATAAAAACTCAAAAGAATATCGCGAAATTCTGATTTTGCTACACAAATTAATCATTCATTTCATTTTTTCTTCTCGACATTTTTTGACTGATTTGTGGATGAAAAAAGTGGTTCCCAGTACCTCACGTAACATTTATCACATCAATAGAATATTTCAAAAAATTCAGACATGCTAGTTTTATATTTAAAATTTCACTTTGCAAAATTTCAGTGATAAGCGTTGCGTAGTTTTTGAGATATTGCAATTTGAATGAACTAATTTGAAATCAAAATATCTCACGAATTTTGATCAAAAAATATCATCAAAGTAAACAGTTATCAAAGTTCAAAGTCAAAGTGACAGTGTGCGTTAGACTGAGTCGATTTGGGGTCATTTTCGAATTTCTCAAACCCTGGGGTCTTAAAAGTTTCGTTTTGTGCTAAAACTCATCCATGATTTTTCGCCGAATTTTTAAGTAACGTTTACATGAGTAAATTTGGACTTTTAGGTTTGTATGGGAAAAATTAAAATTTTGTACTGAAAAACGAACATGGTTTTTCTTTTTACTCTGGTACCAAGCCATTCAACCCTTTATGTGCCAATTTATAAATTTCTAAAAGGAAATTTTCCGCTTAACAACATTGCCGAAGACCGTAACTTATTATCTCTCCAGACAAAGAAGTTATAACCAATTTAATGAAGGTATGTCTTTTGGCATTGAAGGCAATTCAAATAAACCCGCAACACTGCTGGGTACAAACGAGAGATTGCTTGACTGATTTGCTCGTAGATGTTTTCTTTCAAATTTTATCATACTAGTTTCTTCGGAGCGATTGTTGTTTACATTAGGAGCCATTTTTTGATGGTTTCTATAAATAAAAGTAACTATGCTTGAAGGGCTGGCATTCAATTGATTGCAAGCGCATCAACATTTTACATAGAGCTGGAACAGCAAAACAACGAACCCCACACTCAGTATTAAAATCACCTATATTGGAATCGTTGTCGCTCGGCCTGTTCTTGACCGATATTCATAAACAGGATATCAAAATGAAGATAAAAGATTCGTTTAGCATTTTGTCAAACAAAATTTGAGAACCAAATCATGAGGTCTTAAGAAAAGTTGCTTCAACTGAACGCCTTTTGCTGAAACATATTCCCCCGGGTAACCATAAAAACATAAATATGCAATAATTCAAAAATCAGATATTTAATGTATTTAAATTTAAAGCGAATTCCTATAATGTATCTTTTCATTATTGGAAACTCAAATCTTTTTTTCGATTTAAACTCTGGCATTTGTTTTCGGCCAGCTCGTTGGGCGATAATGTATTCATAGCGTTTTTCGAACAAAAAGACTTATGAAATTTAGTGAACTTTTTTCAAATTAATCTTTATTCCAAAATTTGTTTAAACAGAATTGCACCTATAATTATTATTTATTTTGTTCCAAACATCTAAGCAAATTTAAAAGAAAAACAAGTCATTTGGCGATAAATCAGTCTGAACGCGAAAATCACCGAACATAAACATAAACGCAACAAATTTGATCGATTTTATTAGTTGGAAGTATCGTGTAAATGAACCGACACTGTCATGTGATTTGAAATTTGAAGAAATTGAAGCTTTTAAACTCCAGCCGATGGAAGTCCCTAATTGGCCTTGCCACAGCCAAGGTGTCGAAAGATGTGTTTAAAATGGTGTCTGAAGCAGCAGATGAAGTTTTTTCGTTCAAAAAACGCCATAAATACATTATCGCCCAACAAGCTGCCCGAAAACAAATTCCAGAGTTTAGATCGAAAAAAAAACATTTGAGTTTCTAATAACAGAAAGATACATTATAGGAATTCGCTTTTAATTTTGAATGCATTAAATACCTGATTTTTGAATTATTGCATATTTATGTTTTTATGGTTACCCGTGGGAATATGTTTCTGCAAAAGGCGTTCAGTTGAAGCAACTTTTCTTAAGACCTTATGATTTGGTTCTCAAATTTTGTTTAACAAAATGCTAAACGAATCTTTTATCTTCATTTTGATATCCTGTTTATGAATATCGGTCAAGAACAGGCCGAGCGACAACGATTCTAATATAGGTGATTTTAATACTGAGTGTGGGGTTCGTTGTTTTGCTGTTCCAGCTCTATGTGAAATGTTGATGCGCTTGCAAACAATTGAATGCCAGCCCTTCAAGCATAGTTACTTTTATTTATAGAAACCATCAAAAAATGGCTCCTAATGTAAACAACAATCGCTCCGAAGAAACTAGTATGATAAAATTTGAAAGAAAACATCTACGAGCAAATCAGTCAAGCAATCTCTCGTTTGTACCCAGCAGTGTTGCGGGTTTATTTGAATTGCCTTCAATGCCAAAAGACATACCTTCATTAAATTGGTTATAACTTCTTTGTCTGGAGAGATAATGAGTTACGGTCTTCGGCAATGTTGTTAAGCGGAAAATTTCCTTTTAGAAATTTATAAATTGGCACATAAAGGGTTGAATGGCTTGGTACCAGAGTAAAAAGAAAAACCATGTTCGTTTTTCAGTACAAAATTTTAATTTTTCCCATACAAACCTAAAAGTCCAAATTTACTCATGTAAACGTTACTTAAAAATTCGGCAAAAAATCATGGATGAGTTTTAGCACAAAACGAAACTTTTAAGACCCCAGGGTTTGAGAAATTCGAAAATGACCCCAAATCGACTCAGTCTAGTGTGCGTGCTCCCCATTGTATACAATTGTGAACACGCACATGCATTGTGTAGAAATGTTTCTTTTTTTCAATAGGATCTTCAGAAATAAAAATTTCAGCCATTTTCGTTCGATGTTTTCCTCAATTGACGTTGAAATTCTATTCATTTAAAAAAGAAACGGACTATGGACCTCAGCTGTATTTGTATAGCTTATCAAAATTAAATGTAAGCAAACCCACAGTTTCAAAAATAATTTCATTATTTTTCGTTTTTTAGGAAATTTGGCCCATATGCATCAGCAGTACGAAACATATTCTTCGATTACAAACAGCCGGGTTAACCAAGACAATGTAATATAAAGTACCATATGCGACTCAAGATAAGAGCAGGTATTTGATGTAATATCGCAATACTTTTTTTTTTTGCTGTGTACTATAATGTTGGTCCTTCGAGCCGAATTCAAGAATACCTTGGATGGATCGAAATGATGATTAATTTCGTTTTTTTCTATTTGGTACGTACAACAGCTTGTTGAGAAAAAACGTGGTATAAAATTGGTGTGCGGAATTCACACCAGGTCATAATTCATTACATTGCCGACAAAATTAGCACCATAAAATCCTTCAAGCTTTTAACGAGGCCATTTACTTACAGTTGTTTACTAGTTTTTTTTTGCTTTTTCGAATTTCGCTTACAACGAAACTCACTACACCCACGACCAACATTAATTAAATCGAGACGATGATTGATCGCCTAGTCCTGCACATTCTGGGCGCACTATTTGCCAAATGGGCGCGTGCCAATATGTATACGAGTATTCCAGGGACGGATCAGAGCGAAAAAACCAAACGACTCCAAAAAGTCGCCGTTTTTTGCAAAATCCATCAAACAAAAATGATGGTTTTCGGCCGATTTTTATGCTCCGTCGTCGTTTGAAACGTATCTTTTCTAAACAATCGTAAAAAATCGGCGGCAACAAACCGTTGACGGATGACCGCTGTGCTGCTTTTGCCTTCCGTACACTCTGCGTGTGTTGGAGTGAAAGAGACTTGATGGAGATGATTTCGTTGACGCGGTGATGATATAATTTAGTGCGCTGATTAAATTGATTTCACGCAGTCTATGTCGGGTCGGCCGACCACCAAATCAAAATACCAACTCGGATGTCGCGTGCCTTCGGTTTGGATAAGGGACAACTACCAGCCCATCGAGAGGCTAAAAAAAGCAAAGCAAAACTAACTGATTGTTATCATGTTTTCCGACCGTCGCTTTCAATTTAGGTAGGAATTTACAGTTACGGTTTCGTCACACTTAATCGAACCGTTGAACTTTCTGACATAACGTTTGAAATGTTTTGTGACAAAACCTGGACACGTGAAAAAAGAAGGTGCCTTGAATTGAAGCGCGGAAGTACCTTGAACCACATCAACTTTACGTTACAATCACCCAGTAGTGTCTTGTGAAGAAAAAAACTCATCCAGCGTCCTTGAGGGAGTTCCATTTTCCCTTTAAATTACGTCACGCGAGCGATATTACCGGGTACGTACACGGTGGGTATGTGTGTTGGTAGTTTTGTTCCGATCTTGAATGAGTTCAGCTACCCGTTGTGTCCAGGGAAGAGCACGTGCTGCTCGACCTTAATTTGATTGGCATCGAATTGGCTTGGCTTGGCTGGCTGACTGCCTGCCTACCTCTTTCATATGAGCTTTGTTAAAAAAGGTTCACCTCAGTAGGCTGCGGGTTGCTGCTCCACGGGCTATAACTGCAGTTAGATAGGATCTAACGCTTCTATATTATGCTCATCAAGGCCAAACAAAACAAGACCTAGTTACTTACTTGGATGATGGTTGTCTAGTTTTTTTTGGAAATGCAGATGTAAGTGTTTAAACATTTAACCCATCCATAGTATGATAAAATCAATATTTAAAATTCGTTTTTTTAAATTCAACAGTATAATTGGCGGTAGAGTTTGTTTCGCCTTAAAAAAATATGAATCTCAAATATTGTTATGCTATTTTTCATGTCAGTTCCATTTCTTTCAGTTCATTCAAATTTCAACCTAGCAAACGGTGTGTTTAAGTTGCAATTACATGCAAATCCAAGCTATCTTGTATCTGCGCTGATGGGTTGCTGCGATGAATAGATACTATATCATCAACAAGCAGGCAAAAAAACTTACTGAAAGCCGCTATCTTTACAATACCCAACATTTTGACAGGGCACTCTTTCGCTTAATGACTTTCAACAGTCAATGATCGCGATTATCGTCTTAAGTTCAGCGAAATGATGCCTCCATGGACTCAAATCTTGATGACCCGATCTGTTACTTGACTCCATAATTTATACATTACCAATTCTTGAATCTCGGTGATTACAATTACCTGCAAATAGAAAGAAAGAAAACACGTATTAATAAAATTTTATCATTTTTAAATTGTATGAGGTTTGTTCGACAACTAGGGGCAATTGTTGTTAGATTAAAATATCTAGTCTGAAAAAAAAAAAACAATAGGTGAAAGCTAAGAGGTTAATTCCATCTAACTGCACACCCACTAATCGCCAAACACAAATCAATCCGCGATACGTGAACAAATTTCATAACTTAACGCCTTCATCCTCTTCGTGCCGATCGTCACAATAGGAATTAAAAAAAAATCATTTCCGCTGGGCGTTCGTCGTTTTTTTCTTTGCTCACTTTAAATGGGCGTGCGATTCGTTAAATGCGTCACATTAAGCGGCAAAACGTTCCGTAAAACCCCTTTCGAAAATTGAAATAAGTCATCCTTCTTCTTGTTGGTTTGGTTTGTCGTTGGAGGTGACGAAAAATTGCGTGCCTTGGTACCCATTTAAGGCCACGACGACAACGATGTTCGGGTTCCAGTCACGATTGCAAGATGAAGCAATCGCAATGGGAACAAGCCAAGAAGTTGAGTTGCAAATGGTGACATACTACACGACACTCAACAATTGTGAATTAACAATTTGTGGCGCAGAAAACAAACCCGAACGAAGAAAGACAAAAGACATTCGCACGTTCGTTGTGATCGCTCCGTCACGCAACTCATAAAATGGCATTATGTAGGTACTAGACGAAACCAATCTCAGGAAAAACAAACGAGAATAATAATTTAGCGTGAGTGTGCATTGTAAGTCAGAAAGTGCTATGTGGGTGTCGTGATCGCGACCAAGAAGAAGTGAATAACTCAACAGCCAGAAAAAGAAAAAATTGTAATGAATTGAGATATAATCAAACGAATATAAAACAACATCAACATGAACGGGCGAGCTAGAGCGAGAGAGTCGGCTGCGAAAATTAGGCAACAATTTATAGCAATAACCGGTAGAGTAAATTAAACAGCATTAAAATAAGGTTTGCAAAACGCTTCATCTTATTCTTCAATGTGATGTTCACCGGGCACGCAGCGCCATTGCTCAACATTTTTCGCCATTTACCTGGGTCGCCATTTTGCAGACATAGAATGTTGATTTTTCTTCGGCCTGTCTCTCTCTACCGCCGTTTGATTTCGTTTTTCCTCGAGATATTTATGAGCACCCCGAACGGCTTAATAAATTCGGCTTAATTGTTGAAATTAATCAGCGAGGTGTTTTGTGAATGTTTCCTCTGCTGTGATTTATTTGTTTCGATTGTTTCAGCTGGTGTTCTTTTGACTTTGGGCAGGTTCAGCCGAATGATGGACAGATTATAATCCACCAGCTTAGCGCTCGGGATGACCGCCAGCAGACCAATCCCATTCAAACGCACCATTCAGATGGATGAGTATTGTCGAAAATAAAAGTGAAATGTCGTCGTGGTACACCGCAGAGGTAAAGCGCCATACGTAACGATGACGTCACTGTGAAAGTGACAGTTGAAAGCATGTTTCGGTTTTCCAACATTCAAAAGTCAGTCACAAGTCGCAGCAAAGCAACCGTGCAATGGTGGAAGTTGCTCTTTGTGTCGGATCATAGCAATCCGAGTGCCGTGCCAAAATATGAACCAGGCGATGACAGACAGCAGCCGGTAGCAAACTATCTCCCCCAAATAAACGACTTGCTGAGATGGAAAACGGACAAACTAGCGACAAAATGTACCAACTTGGACTGAATGAAGTATGGATGCGTCAAGAGGAGGCCGCGCGGCACAGTGGCACTGCAACATTAAGTGAGTAATGCTCATGATGTTTGCTGTTAATTATCGTCCATTACGCATCATACTGCGGGGATCATGGTTGATGCGGAAAGTACATGAATTCGGTTGAAAGCTTTATTTTTTTTTCTTAAATTATTGATGGTTAATGGATAGAGTAGTGTCTGAAGTACTCGTTAAATACGTTAGGTGCGTTTACCAAGCAGGAAATCGGTTCGGTTTAATTGTGAACAAACGTAGGTACAATTTTGCTAAAATTCTTATGTGTTTTTATGGCATTTGAAATTTTTAAACGATTGTTTTTTGAAATACAAGTGAGAAGTAAATCAACTTTATGAAATAGTGGTGATTTCATAAACCTACCTTTCATGAAACTAATTAAAAATTTAAGCACAATTTTACTGTTTGTTTAGAAAACGCGCTGTTATCAAGCCTTCTCCTTTTCTGATGCCTGAAACTTTCTGAACCTTGAACAGAAACTCCCAGTCAATGTAGCTTATGAAAATTCTAAAAAAAAAAAACACAGAAAATGCTCATGAAAACATTGAAGATCGAAGTTCCCATATGACTTCCCTTTGGAACTTTCCAAAAGATGACGAAGACTGACCGATTGACCATCATACTATACTAGCTGACCCGGTAAACTTCGTTTTACCTTTCACTAAATAAATCGTTATAATTGATTAACTTAATCTACACATCCTTAACTTCTCCGTGCTCGTGAATCAATTTTTATAAACATCGACATAAAATTGTCGAGTTGTGTCCCATTTAAACCCTTCAATGCATGTCTTTAATTTAAATGAGAACAGTACATATTGAGTCGGTGAAATAATAACATTTCAATTCGAATAATGTTAAATATTCATTACTTGCCGTAAGATGTTTGTGATCAAAACATTTGTTAGAATTACCAAATTCGAAGAAATAACAGCGATTTTACAAAAACTACTTTTTTTCAAAATAATAAATAAATTTAATTTTTGCAATTTTTTTGCATACTTTCTTCGATATCTCACACATATTTACATTGAAATATCGTGATATATATAACATGGGATGAGTTCTTTTAATCTCAACAGACTATCAATATTGAGGAACTAAATCGTTTGTGACTAGGATCGGAAAAAAAACCATTCTGATCGAAGATCAGCAATTTTGTTTTGAGGCATTAATTTTCAATGCAAACGCGCTGCAGCACTTAGAAATACTTGGTGTTTCGAACTGGAAGGGACATTTTCAGATCATCTGCGTATATCAAAATATACACGTCCGTTAAATTCGTTAATAACAGTGATGAAAAGAAGAAGTCCCAAGTGACTCCCTTGTGGTACACCACTGTTAACCGAGAATAGGCTATATCTCGCATTCCCAAACTTCACGAACTGTTCTCTTTCTGTTAGGTATGAACCAATCCACTGCAGGCAAGTATTTTTACATAGGACTGGTATCAACTTATGATCCCTGCATCATCTATTAACAGAGGTCGGCATTAAAACGCTATTCGCTAGTTAGTCCGCTACATTTTTGTTTCAGTATTTATTTTTTAACCTTATATCTGGAGAACTTACGGCTGAAAAAACTCCATCACTTTATAGAAAATAACATTTATCAGCATTCTTGCTTGAATAATTGCACATACATAGTAGTGTAGTAGTGTAGTTTGTTTATCCTTTTTAAAATAGCGATTAGCGATTTAACTCCAGACACTAGAAAAAAGCATGTATTAGCATTCTTCCTTGACTGATCACTTGTGGTGACGTTTGTCTATCTGCCAGTACAAAAGTTTGGTGAAGAAAATAAATGGAAACAATAATTATCTAATAAAAACGGAGCAGACAAATTAGCGATTAGCGCTTTAATGCCGAACACTGTCTATTAAGTAGTTCGAGAAACGAATTCCGCCAAGTTCGTCACTGTTGAACGCTTTTTCAACAGTTTATACATCGGATTGAGATGAAAATTTTGACATTGATGTTTTGAAAGACTTTAAAATTATTTCAGGTAGCAAATTTTGTGTCAGGGTCGGCAAAAGAAGTCGTCCATATTTGTTTTTCAGTGTTTTTGTCATATTGACGTTATAATGCATTGCATTAGAATGATAGTTGGTAAACGGAGGTTTCAAGAGATGGGCAATTGATTTCAAGTAATAAGTATTGTGTAAGGGGTCGGCAAAAAGGGTCGTCCATATTATTTGTTCAGAGTTTTTGCTGTATTGACGTTATCATGCATTGGATAGGAATGGAATTTTGCACACAGGAGTTTTAGGGACGAGCAATGGATTTCAAGTATTGAATTTTGTGTAAGGGATCGACAAGAGGAGTCGTCCATATTGACTGTTCTGTGGTTTTGCTATATTTTTATGCTTCAGAACGAGATAAAAATTGAAACACGAGAGCTTTGAAGGACGAAAATTCGATTACTAATTTTAAGCTATGTACTCGTTCATATTAACTGTTAAATGATTCTGCATTACGTGTCAATAGAGGTTTTTTCAGACAAGTCGGGGTCTGCCTCCACTATTGAACAACATCTTATACAGCTTGCTTCGTGAGAAACATTTGAACTTGCTTACGGAGATATTGCAGTTAGAAGAACATCTTACATTGGCCTCCCGCAGGGTTCATGTTTGAGTCCACTTTTGTTCAACTTTTACGTAAGTGATATCGATAGTTGTTTCTCTGAAGGCTGCACTCTAAGACAACTTGCAGATGGTGGCTTGGTATCTGTCACAGGATCTACTGTATCAGATCTACTGAGCAAAAACCTTTACAAGATACTTTAGACAGATGGTCTTCCTGGGCTTTTTGGGGCTTGGGATTGAGTTTTCCCCTCAGAAAACGGAGATAGTTGTTTTCTCTAAGCTTCAACTCCTAGGCAGAACGATCACTCAATCGAGGTGTTTCAAGTATTTTGGGGTTTGGTTTGATTCCAAGTGTACCTAGAGGGTATTAAGTATCAATTTCTTATTTTGAACTTCAAATTGATGGATAAACGAAATGGTCGTTCATAAAAACTGTTAAATATTTTATGCAATATTGTCGTAAACATGCATCCTAATTACCGTTTAAACACGAACCACTCATCACATATTAAAAGTTAAAAGCAAAACGGAGTTCGTACGGGATCAACAAGTGAGTTATAAATGTATCCTGAACATATTTCATAACCATATGTGTAGGGTATGTTTTCGGACATGAGTCCCATATTCTTGGTAAAAGGTGCCTGATTAAATGAATAATAATAAATATGTGTAGGGTTGGTAGTCAATGTATCAATTTTACAAAACTTTTCTGCCAGTCTGGCCAGCATGAATAAAAAAATTTAAATGTACAAAGGTATGGCACCAGATACTACAATAAACACCCTTTCAAATTTACGAAGGAACTTATGAATGCACGTTTACATTGTGTAGGGTTGGTAGTCAATCTATAAAATTTGTAAACCATTTCTGTCAGCCTGGTTTTGGCGACAGCATGAATAAAAACAATTTAAATGTACAAAGGTATGGCACCAGATACTGCAATAAATATCCTTTCAAATTTACGAAGGAACTTATGAATGCACGTTATTTAATATTGTAAAATATTAACATATTAAAAATAAATGCTGAAAGAGTCTCATAAATTTGCCCTTCGGCGTTGCCAGACTTCCTAGCGGAGTATTCCAACAAATTTAAGCCGTCGAAATATGCAAACAAACATACAACGCCAGATGTTGTCAACACCAGATCGCGATGGCCCCCGACTGCTGTTATTCCGCTTAGAGCCGAAGTACAAAAACTGTCCGAAAAAACAATGAAAACTATCCAATTTCAAGAGTAGATAATTAATGAAGTTTTGGTAGAGACGTGACGCGATCGCAGCGCATGTAACGTGCCCTCGGCCATCTCTCAACGCACAATAGTTCTACTATGGAGCAGCATCAGACACTTCTTTGATCATGGTCTTCTTTGAGATGGGTGTTTTTTCTGCTTTTTTTTTTTCTAAGATGCGCTCGCGGGTTTGTTTTTGTTCGCACATTTTCGGATCATTGGGGCTGATGCGGGGTGAAACTCCACGGGTCTGACATTGAAAGCACATCTGACATGGTGCTCTGTTTTATGTAAGCTGGGGTTTTGTTTTTGCTGCTTCGATCGCCGACCGCGCCATCCAGCCGAATGGTGGCGGCGGGGTCGCTTCAAATAAATTTATGAGCTCTGGTGGAATCTTTCAGTTGAAACAGTTGGAGTTGATGACCTTAACAACAATGATCAGCAGTGCCGCGTAAATGGGAGGGAGTTCAGGCCGTTCGTTGGTAATGAATTGGTGTGAAACCACTAGATGAAGTTAGCAACAACAAATGGATCTGCTTTGCCAAGACACTGAAATGACGCGAATGCGTTGCGTTAGCGCACTAATGGTTCAGCCGGTAGTGATTGGCCGTTGGAAATGTAGTGTCTTAAACTCTTTTTTGGCCTTAGACCGTATTCATTATGGATAATAGCGTACTTGATCATAGTTTTAATATCCAAGAAAAAAATTTAACTGCAAGAAACGCATCATCAGGAAAGTATTCATCAAAGATGTGAAATTTCAGATTATCCAATCATCGGTAGCTGGTTAGCGCAAACGAGGATCGCCACCTATACGAGTTCACTCGTATTTGCAGTTTCATCACATCAACACAGACACAAAAATCTCTACGCTGCCGTGCGATCGGTTACGATCATCAAGATCGCACCTTGGAGCTTCCTTAATTTGCGGCATTCCGACGACGACGTAGCGCTCGAAACCTGCTGGGTGATCGTCATGCTAGATTTACATAGAGAGACAGCACGACGTCGGCTGCGGCACCCAAGATCATGAACTAGGTGGCGTAAAAATAGAAGCGAAAAAAAAACCGCAATTTGATTAATTTCAGCTCGGTTATCGTAATTTATTATCACATCCCAACCAGTTGGGTGCGATGCTTATCCGATCCGATTCGAGCTCCGTTCCTCGTCTCGACGCAGCTTGATATCTAAACAAGATGTAGGGAGTGTGTACGATCGCGATTCTACTGCTATAATAGTTCTGCTGTCTGCTGTGCTGCAAAGCGATGCGGGAAGCTGATAGAGGCCACATACCAGACAAAAAATGCTTCGGAAGTAGCTAGAGTAGCTTATGGGATTAGGTGTAGTGCAGTTTTTTCCCTATAATTTGTTATTCAATTTGAGCACTGAATATAAGTCACCATATTAAGGTTAAGCTATACCTATGTAGCTAAACAGTAAAAGAGAAAACGGAAATCCAGAGTAAATATTGTTCCGCCGGAGTGTCCGACCAAAGATGGGTTCGAGTGCTTCCGAAATCGACGCGTAACGGCCCGAGGTAGAGTTTTTTTTTTCTTTCTCTAAATATAAATCAGAGGAAAGCCGGTCAGTAGCGGTTTGCGGCTATTCTCTATACATTTCTAATTTTGAAAACCTTTCAATGGAGCGAACGAAGCCCATCCGTTCGATGGGTCATACTAGAGGAAAGATCTCATCAACCAAACGATGGACCACTATTATCATCACCATCGTTAGTTGCGTCCATTTATTCGGGAGGCGTCGAAATTGGCACTCGACGGAATGGGCGAATTGATTTTAAGCTCGTGTGCTCCTCTTTATTTATTTTGTACTTCAAGAAACCCCAGTGTATGTTTTTTGCTTTTAAAAATCTTCCCCTCAACGCCGTTTCATCGGCCGGCGATTTAGCACTCGTAATGGGGAGTCGATAACATAAACTTGGCTCGTTAGTACCGAGCGAGACAAAACGCAGCCCCAGTTTAAATGGCAACAGCTTGCGACTACTTAGGAGCCGACGAGAAGAAGTATACGACTAATTGAGCTTGAATTTAGCTTAATTGAGCGAAGAAGTGCAGATTCAAATCGCGATTTTGGTCAATAGTGTCCCGGAAATCCATGGCAACGGAAAAAGGAAGAAAATAACTCGTTAACTGATTTCTCTTTTGATCTCCACATACGAAGTACTTCTCTGGAACTTGGGGAAAGATTTGAGGTTGCTAATTTTAAGGTTTGAGCGTAAATTGTTGTTAAATTGGAATGTATACCCAACTGACCAAACGACCGAATTTGTTACGCAGGATTAAAAAAACACCTGATCGAGACGAGATATAATAGAAGGTTATAGAGCGTTAATCCTTCTTCGGTTCATCAACGAACGACAGATTATGGCCAGAAGGAACACACCTTGCGTTTTTAAATGAAATATAACAAAAAGATTAGCTGACCAAGGTAACTTCCTTGGCGTAGGATTTAAATAGTGGAAACGAGAAACCGTTGAATAGTTAGGCTCTTGGTTAAAGTTAATAAATATTCAAGAAAAACTTGAATTATCTGTTATCTAATCATTAAAATGCCGGATAAGTGATCCTAATAGGCTTTCTTTCAGAATGCCTCAATAAATGTGAAACGTTACAATGTCTGAACATGAAAGATTTACATGTTAACCGTGGCGTAGTGAATAGCGTTTAAGTTTTCTAAGCCAACGGTCATGAGAATGAACTTCAGTCACGATATCCTATGAGTTTTTTATTAATTTAATTTTTAGCTTAGCTTAGCTTAGCTTGATTAACTACTCACATCCACCTTAAACCGTAAAACCCGAAGTGCATGGTTGTAGAAAATGTATGCATTGCTTGTTCCAAAAACATATTATGATAACCATCACTTCGAGGTCCACGATCGCTGGCGTGGCTCAGTAGAACAAGTTCCACATTGCCAATGGTTGCTACTCCGTGATTGACCGAGGCCATCAATTTTGATCAGAGGTCAAATGAATGGTGCTTGGGATTAGCAGCTCATTCACACTGCACAAAACTGATGCTCTCTCTTTTAACGTCAATAACGGCGCCGGCCACGTCCTATGGATGATGAAAGGATGAAAGATCTATTTTGTGCTTTAGGACCGAGGTTACCTCTGCATCCCAGCAAAACAATTTTGGTTGGGAGGGGGTTTGAAGGAATTGATTGGGAGACACTTTTGACTAGTGTTACGGTGAACCTTAAAAATTATTTTCCTAACTCCTATTAGTTCCTATTGAAAGCTTTCAGTTCATTAAAAGGCTTGAGTATGTTAAGTTTAATGGAGACAAAAATTAACTATGAAGGGACTCTAAAAATTCTTGTTTCTTATTTCGAGTGAAAATTTTAATGCATAGTGCCGCAAAAATATCGAAACGACTTAAAAGAGACTTGAAGTATGGTTGAGTTTGTTTTCAATTTTTGAAAAAAAAACTTATCAAAAATGTTAATGCTGCTTTCTACTCCCAAAAGCATGAAAGTTAAAATTAGCAACTGTCGTTTCACGAAGATAATCAAACAAAAAACTTTCCTAGAAATTGTACACAAACGTCTATCAATTTGTCTATGAATAATAAAACTAACGCACTCTATTATTATAAAATGCCAAATATTAATCGATTCTCACCGTTAAAAAATGAAACCATTTGTAGAATTCCACTTAAAATCAATACTTGTCCAGAAAGTTTTGAGCAAATGCATTGAATTGCTTGAAAAAATTCACCCTGACCCAGAATCTAAACTGACATTTTAAATTTTCATACAAAGTTGATCAATAACATAGGAACTACCGATTTTTCACAAAATTCAATCAAAAGAATGGGCTTTATATAGAACTGAACATTGTTGTACACAATTTTATGAGATGAATGTATATCAAGATTCTAAAGACAATGTGAAAAACCCATTTTTATATCATTTGTAATTAGAAATTCTTGTCCCATTACTGTGTAGGTAAAAAAAAAACAATTTGATTGTATGTAGTCGGTACACCAATGAAAAATTGGAAGTGTTCACTTATCTTTGTTCCGTATTTCGATGTCTTTTCAATCCTGTAAGCCATCATCAGGAAGGACAAGTTTGATCCAATTGTTCAGCTGCTACAATTTTCGAGCAATTCCCGAAAACAGTGCTCAGGTTCTGAGAATACTCCGGCTAAATTTGGCGTTCCATCCGAATACAGTTTGCAGAGTTTTCTTAATTTTCACTTCCTTGAATTTTGTTGCCAAAAAAAACACACCCGTCACTAACAAGCGTAGCCTACCTCCAGTTTTTTATTAATTTAATTTTTCAAGAAATAGTTGAGCTTGAGCTTGCCACCTGCGGCCCTCCTGGCCAACGGCATAATGGTTGCACTCCGTGATTGGCTCGAGATAATAAACAGTGTACAATGAACCAAACAAAAGATTGCTGGAAACAAGCAATACAATCTCACTGTACAATTTTGAGAATCTCCTACTTTAAAATGAACCAATAACGACGCCGGCCAAGTCCATGTAGTCAACAGAGGAAAGGAAGTGCAGCATATGTGATAATGTGTTTTGAGGAGACCGTCGTACGGCGTACACCATCCCTCCACAAATTGCACGCTGATTTTTAGGGGTAAGTGTGATGTGGCATGGAAATCACCTTGGTAAGCGATGTATCCACGAAAAATGAAAACTCCCTCCTGAAAGTTTCTCTATGAAACTCCTATCGTGTCACAATTACATCCAATTTTTAAACTTTAGTACTCTTTCTATTTCTAAGGTTTTAAAAAACCTTTCAATGGGTTCACCTATTCTAATTATTTAATTCAATTGAATTGTGAATACTACTTCTTCAAATGTTTTGATCAGCCTTTAGAAAATCGTAGCTTTACAAAAAGTTCTTTTTGAAGTCTTGCTTCATCACTATTTTTAGGAGGGAAATTGTACCGATAACTGCATTTTCCTACGATCACAATTAACACACGATGTATTACAGGACACGACACTTAACGTTCTTACAAACGGAAAAAAAAATTCAAAATTACCTTTTTTGTCGACCGGTTTCGGGCTCGATGTCGCCCATCTACAGGACGATGTCCGACTGATCACACGAAGAAATTACTCGTTTGGTGAAGGTGAAAATCGGCGACATAATTGGTGGGTCATCTTCATTCATTAGTGGTTTCTCGGAAGTACTTATGAACATTGATTCATTGACCCTGTTGTTGTTTGCAGCATTTCTATGTTCTTCAAGTCGAACTTTAAATTTTCGTCGAGTTTGGCCAATGTAAACTGCTGGACAACTCTCACAGGGGATTTCATAAATTCCGGATCTCTCATCTTGTGGGATCTTATCCTTCAAGGAGACCAACCGATCCTTAAGGGTGTTGCCGCTCTTGTATGCTGATTTCAGACCATGTTGAGAAAGGATTTTTGTTATCCCATTAGTTTAGGGTGGAACGGCAAGCTAACTCTATAGGGCTCTTCCTTCTCTGGCCTGAAGGTGGTTGCATCACTTCGGTACTTTATTCGGGCATATTTCCGGAGAATTTTGAAAACAAATTCGTTGTCAAAACCGTTCAAAAAATCTGCCTCAAGGATTTTATGCTTTTCCTCTTCGAATTCTGCCTTTTCCATAGGGATATTGTAGAGGCGGTGCGCCATGGAATAGAAGGCAGCTTGTTTTTGCGCACCAAAGTGGTTGGAATCGGCTGTTATGTATCGGTCGGTTAAGGTTGGTTTCCGATAAATTCCAAATTTGATGGTGTTGTCCTCTTTCCTTGAGATTAAGAGGTCAAGGAAAGGGAGTTTTCCCTCAACTTCTTTCTCTACAATAAATATTATCGACCTGTGTTTGGAGTTCAGAAGCTCTAATTTCAGCGTGAGATAACGCTCCTTTACCGAGGCAAGGATGTCATCGACGTAGCGCCACCAGACACGTGGGAAAAGTCTTTCTCTTTTCTCCAAATCTGCTTCCAAGTCGCTCATGAAAACTTCAGCCAACAGTGGAGACAATTTGTTGCCTGTCTTCGTGTGATCAGTCGGACATCGTCCTGTAGATGGGCGACATCGAGCCCGAAACCGGTCGACAAAAAAGGTAATTTTGAATCCTTTTTTCCGTTTGTAGGAACGTTAAATGTCGTGTCCTGTAATAAGTCGTGTGTTAATTGTGTAGTTAAGTTCTTACGTTGACACAAATCCGCTTGAAAATGAGTTCCTACGATCAGTTTCCATTTTACCTCCCTGGCATGGTTTTGCATGTAATTTTAGATTTTTTTTCTTACGAGCATAATCTGATCCCTACAATAAAATATGTTCCGGCAGACATGAAAAAGAAAAACGATTTCTAATTGTTCACGAACAATTTAAAAGAGGTTCTTCTGTTTAACTCGTTTGAAGCGAACGTGCACTTTTCAATAGATAAGTATCGCGGTTTACAAAAATAGTATAAATTTTCTTTTAAATTCACGAAAATTCGCTTTATTTATAAAAAAAGGAAAGAGCTCACCAAATTTCGTGTGTAGCCAGCTGAGCTTAGGCGAGACTTGACGACATGTAAAGATGCTGCCAAAACTACCCCCACTGCTCTCGGTAACCAGAACTACATATTTTTCCGCTTCCGGGATTCGAAGATTCCAATACGATAAAACTGTACTATTTGCTTCGTGAATTTCAAATTTTTCGGAATTTTTTCACCAGATTGATAAAAAAATACGTCAAAGCGCAAAAAAAGGTTGCTTCGATCTCTTATTTTTTTAAGAAATAGTTGAAAAAAAAAGTATAAAGTGGATCTAGCATTCTGATGATCGAAAGCTTAAAAAAATTCACACTTATTCTAAAACAACATGTGAAACATCTGAAATCAGAAATCTTGAGCAGATTGAGACTGCTGCTAAGAAACAGCAAATCAAAGCAGATTGAGACTTCTGCTCATAAAGAAGGGTCCTGAAAGGATGGATTTAAGATTCGGTTGGTCTTCATATGAGAATAAGCGAACATTGTCAAAAATTAGCTTTAGTGGCTGGAAACCAATCAAAATCATTAATTACCGTTCAAAATGTACATGTTATTCTGACTCCAAAGTATTTTTACGATTAATCCAAAGTAACGTACATTCTTCAGCCAAAAGTTTCTTCACAAACTTGTTTACATCTAACAAAATCAGGAAGATTGTTTTGTGAAACAAATAAAGAAAAAAAAAGTCAGACTTCGCTCTCTCCAACCTGCGAAATTTCGCCAGCATCGTTAATCCCCAAGCCAAGGATGTAAATAGTTCACCAACCGACACACATTTTTCGTACGTACGCTCAAAGGCTGCTTCACGACTCTGACTGGGAAAGTTTATCCCAACCCATGTTTCCATAATAACCGCATGAAGCAAAAAAGAAGGCTTAAGTAAATATGTCAAGTCTGGAAATGACTAATCTTACCATACAGGCAGCCAGGCAGGCAAGCAAGCAAGCAAGCAAGTAGACTCGTAGCCGAGTCTGTAGTGCCTTTTTGGGTAAACACAGGCCCCTAATTACAACAAAGTTAACTAGTAGGTACCTACTTCGAAGTTGGTTGTTGTTATGAGCTTACGGAATTGCAGACATAAACAAACGAAGATGTCGTCTCCTTTGGCCCAGCGTTGTTTTGATCCTAGAACTCGTGAAATCGAATCGAGCTAATTGTTCATTTAGCAAATTTATCGCCAAAGTTCTTCCAGTTATAGACAGATTTGTGTATCTTTCGGTTGGCATTCGAAGATAGGTTCAACATATGGAAGCAGCGAATTCACTTTTGTTGAGTCGAGGAGAGAATGCAGTCGTGCATTTTTTTTTCACTGGTTGGTAGCAAAAACCAGCCGTAGGGAACCGGTTTCAGAGTAAGTAGTTTTTTTTTCTCTTCATGCAACTCGTTCGTTGACTACGGACGCAAATTCGTCAGAAAAGGTTCGTATCGTCGTCATCGCATCGACTGGTCTGGGGGACACCACACCACGAATCGAATCAGCAGAAGCAACAATATAAACACTTTGAGTGATACTTATCTGTTGGAGCGATTTTGGCAGCTTGAGGATAGAGAGACATTTATTTAGCTTCGAGCAGACGCCGTCTGGCCGCTGCCATACATACTTACATATGATGTCCATAAAAAGTCTTACGAGGGACAGAGGAAAATCATATGTCGATGATGGTCCGCGCTTCGATGTGAGCGGCCTGTCACCCAAATACGGAGGCCTTTACAAAATATCATAAATAGAAATCACTTGGACGAATATGAGATGATGAATACCGGTTTTTTGTGGTCTTTGTTTTCGATTTCAACAAGAGGCTTTAATTTATAGCGATAATTTGCTTCCACAAGTGAAATGAGTGGTGAAATCGAAAGCCAATAGATATCAAATTGACGCTTTATTCGACGTTACAACACTTTATGGTCTGTACAAACTGGCTGCAGTAAAGTTTTGATGTTTATTTCAATGCGTCGTATAATCAACGATTACGTATGCTGAAATCACAACCCATCCTTTCTCAATTAATCTTACAGCCAAAGCACACTTTCAAAATTGAGTTGAACTGGCTGACTGATAAGCTATCATTATCATGAGATAGGAAATCTATCCACCAGCTGTCCATTTTAAAGGATTTTTTTGTCATCGATTCCGTTTGCCGTTTTTAAGCCGCTTATCGGTGTTCACTCCCCTCGATTCATTGACTTCAGTCTGCCGAAGCCTTTTTTTTCCTTTTCTCCTCATTTCTCATAACAATTTTCCACGTCAAAAAGTCAAAGTGGCTGAACTCCACCTTCACGAAATTCCCGTCGAGAGGGGTGAATCATAAAAAAATAGTCCCGCACGACAACAGCTGGTTGGCGATAAAATTGTATGTGATACCCCCCAACCAAATTGGAAACCACATCACAACTCGAGTCCTGTCTGATGTTTGCGCGTTTTTATTCCGTTTCGAATGGTGTGGAAAACCTATGTAGGAGTGAAAGAAGACAGGTGAGTGATTTCGACCCATGGGTATGGGTAGCACCTGCCTTCTAAACGATGCCCAAAGTAGGCGTATTCCTTTTGACAAACAAACAAAAGGTCGAAGATGATAAATTGTTTCATTTACTCGGGACTGGAAAGAGTGCCATGGCAATGTCGGAGAGAAAGAAATTTGCTGTTTGAAAACGATAATTACTATAATCAATCAAATATAAAATGTTTTTAACATTGAGTTTGAGAGTAAAATATTTTCATACAGTTCATTTGGGAGAAAAACTTTCCGAAAATCATTTATTGATCGGGATGTAAGCCGTTCAACTCTTCCTTTTGCCTGGAAATGAGGTACAGCGCCACAGGACACTTTCAAGCAAATTGCTCTTTAATGTGCTACGAATAACGGTCATCACACGCGACATAAGGAAGGTCTCACTCGCTCAGAAACCATTTGCGTAATGACGAATTTTCATTATATTAAATCAAAGTGCTGCGGTTTCGAAATTATTCCATCGCGCGTAAACACAAACGCGGATGTTTGACGTCCATACGATGATGGTGATGAGTATGATGATGATGCAGTCGCTTAGCAAAAAGATCTTTCCCTCTCAGTCAATCGGACCTTCATGTGGCGGTCAGGTAAATGGTCGGATGGTCCATGCATGATGGATGGTCCATCCCGTAATGGTCGCATTTCAGCGGCCAGCGAGAAAGTAGCGTTATTGGGGCAATTTTATCGATTATTTTCAATCACATTTGGCACATTTCCAAGGCGGGGCCTTAACCGTCAGCTGTAACCAGAAGGTGCTTGCTTTTGCAAGTGCTCTTTGTTTTAATTATGACTAGCAAAGTGCTCTGCAAATTGCGAAGTTTAAGTTGTTAAATATTTTAGTATTTAAATTTGATC